>NC_056733.1:632983381-633283381 GCF_019279795.1 Protopterus annectens
GTCGGCTCCGTTTTCTTCCATGGAGGAATCTCGGCCGGACTTCCTCGTCGGCTCGAGGGTGAGTGGCATCGGACCCTTGTCCGACCCCTCTCCCTCTCGGTGCTGGCGCTGGTGAGTTCGGCTCCGACATCGGCCTCGAGCCATCACTGTCGGTGCCGAGGGGGTCCTTAGCTCCTCGGAGCGGGGACCTCTGGCTCTGCCTGACAGGGGTGCTTTCGAGGTCATGCGGAGTGTGTTAGAGCCTGGCTCTACTCCACAGTCGGCTCCGTCAGCCCCTCCCTCTATGCTGCCTCAGGGTAAGTCGACTCACTCCCTCATCCCGGACCGCAGAGAGCCAACTCCTCAGGAGCTCCCTTTGAGGATTTCATCCTCTTCCGAGGCCTCTCCTGATTTGGCAGAAGAACCCCTCGGAAGAGGAAGTGCAAGAGGAAGCACATTGACTCACCTGAGTCTATCACGTCGGACACAGATCTGGATGATTCTGAGGGTTCCCCATTCCCCTTCTGAAGATGTCTCATTTGCAGACATTCTGGAGATCCTTAAACAGAGGGAAATTGGCCAGCCCTCAACCCTTCGGAGGACGAATCTGTGTATCTTGAGGCGTTTGGCTCTCCCTTCCACCTCCTGGGTGTCCCCCTTGACCCCCTCATGCAGGTGGTTGCTAAAAGGCATGGATGGCTCCTGATTCAGTGGACCCCACTCCCAGGAGACCCTCCAAATTCATCACAGCTCCATCAGACAAGCAATTTTTATCAAAAGGAGTTTCTGTGGATGCTATGGTGGTAGCTGCCGCCACAAAGAAGGAACTGGCTGATCCTTCAGTGCCTGTCCATCCACCTAACAAGGAATCTAGGTCCATGGATAGGTACGGAAGCGGATGTTCTCCTCAGCGACATTTACTATGCGTTCGCTGAATTACCTGTGCCATTTCACTCGTCTTCAAAGGGACTTGATCAAAGAAGCGAGTGAAATGCTGAAGGACCCTACAGCTACGGGTTTCCAAGAGAAAATGAACACGCAGCTAGCTATCCTTAATTCTATTTCCAACTCCTCCATGCCTCCTCTCTTATGCGGCCGATGGAGCGAGCAGAGCGCAGGAACAGGGGTAGCCTTACGTAGGCACGCCTGGATGCGGCTATGCAATTTTTGGAACCTTTCAAGACGTCTTTCACGAACTCCCCTTTTGATGGATCATCTCTGTTTGGTCCACAAGTGAAAGAAACCCTGACTAGGTGCGAGACTGATGGCAAGACCCTTTCTGCCGGAGTCCGTTTTCTACTCCTTCTAGGCCTTACCCCAAAGGCCAGAAGGGGAAAGATGTGGTTCCGTAAACAATCTCAAGGGACTTCGCCTGACGACAGAGTCGGTTCCCGCCAGAGGCAGAGGGGAACAACAATGGTAGACGTCGCCCTAGAGGCAGAGGGGGGTCCGCAGAACCAGGGCAATCGAGAAACGTCCTCCGATAAGCCCTTTCAGCATCCCTGAGGTGTTGCCCGACTGCCCATCTTTCGAGGCAGTCGGGGGAAGATTGTCACTGTACCCAGAAGCCTGGCTATCCTTAACACAAGACAAATGGGTACAGTCCATCATTTCCGAAGGTTATTCTATTCCCTTTCTTCGTTTTCCAAATCAGTCAAAAAAATCCCTTCCAGATGTTCCACCCGCTCAAAGGGATATAGCAGCTTTGGAAATTTCAAAACTGCTTGCAAAAAGAGCTATTCAGCCAGTGCCAGCAGACCAACTAGGATCCGGAATCTACTCAAGGTTCTTTTTAGTTCCAAAGAAAACAGGGGACTGGAGACCAATTTTGGATCTCAGTATCTTGAACAGATCGGTCAAGAAAACAAGATTTCGGATGGTCACGCTGCAATCCATTCTTCTCCTATTGGGAAAAGGAAACTGGATGTGCTCTATAGACCTTCAGGACGCGTACTATCACATAAAAATGAACAGACGCTCCAGAAGATTCCTCCACTTCAGGCTGGGAACCAGTCATTTTCAATTCAGGGCCCTGCCCTTTGGTCTCACCACTGCCCCCCGGGTGTTTACCAAATGCATGGCAGTGGTAGCTTCTCACCTGAGACGACAAGGATTCCAGGTGTTTCCATATTTGGACGACTGGCTCCTCACAGCTCCCACCAAGCATCTCCTTCTGATGGCCAGAGATTACACTTTTCGCGTCTGTCAAAAACTGGGTATCTCAATAAATTGCGAAAAGTCTGTGTTGTCGCCTTGTCGTACTATTACCTACATAGGCGCAAATTTAGATACTGTAAACATGTCTGCAACACTAACGAACCAAAGGATATCAGACATTCAAAAATTGGTATCACTACTTCTCAACAACAACAGAGCCAAAGCCAGGTTAGTTCTAAAGGTGTTGGGAATCATGGCAGCGCACATACCTCTCCTTCCATTGGCCAGATACCACATGCGGATCCTTCAGTGGATGCTCTTTTCTCAATGGTCATACCAGGAACTTCCGATGTCTCACACCATTATGATCACGCAAGCATGCAAAAAGCATCTCATGTGGTGGATGTCTTCCCCCCAGCTCCTGTTGGGGAGACCATTTGTTCCACCTCCTCCGGTTGCTACTCTGACAACGGATGCCTCCCTGATCGGGTGGGGGGGGCATTATCAGGGCAGGACAGTCCAGGGCACATGGCAACCAAACGAATGCCACTTGCACATAAATGTTCTGGAGATGAGAGCAGTGCTTTTAGCGTTGCAAGCCCTTCAAGACTCTCTTCCCTTGGGAACGATTGCAATCCAGACAGACAATATGTCTGTAGTGTGGTACATCAACAAACAAGGCGGAACCAGATCATACCCCCTGTGTCGAGAAGCACTCAGACTGTGGCAATGGGCGATTTCTTCTCAGCGTTTTCTGATAGCAACGCACATCCCCAGGAAGTCCAATCACATTGCAGACAAGTTGAGCAGAGCTATTCTCATGCCTCACGAGTGGTCTCTGAAAGACTCTGTAGTGAGAGAGATTTTTCTCAAGTGGGGTCAGCCTTGCTGCGATCTTTTTGCTACTCCCCAAAACAGCAAGTGCAGAGAATACTTCACTCTATTCCCTTTACCAGGCCAACCCAGCAGGGACGCGCTAGTCCAAGTTTGGCCCCAGGGACTTCTGTATGCATTTCCTCCTTTCCCACTGATCTCTCAAGTAATACAGAAAGCTATCGCTCAGAAGGCCTCATTGATCCTCATTGCTCCTTACTGGCCTCGGCAAGTGTGGTTCCCCTTTCTGCATCGATTTCTTTTGGAGCGACCGTGGAATCTGGACCTAGTTCCAGATCTTTTGATCCATCAGTCGGGTCAGTTTCATCGCTCCCTCCCCTCTCTGAACCTCACTGCTTGGTTCCTCCACTTCCAACCGTAGCCAGGCTTCCTCAATTATCTCACTCTGTTAGAGATATTTTGATAGCTTCCCATAAATCTTCCACTCGAAAGATTTATTTGAGTAAGTGGAAACGCTTTTCATATTGGGCACAAGGAAAGGACATAGATCCTTTCACCGCTTCCATCCAACTAGTCCTTGATTTTCTTGCTGAACTCTTCCATGCAGGTTCATCTCCATCTACTCTTAAGGTTCAATTGGCAGCTATTTCTAATTTCCATGTGGGTATTTCTGAATCTGCCCTAATGTCCCACAAACTCTGCAAAGCCTTTTTGAAAGGAGTTTTTCTTCTCAGACCTCCTGTAAGAAATCCTCCTTCTCCTTGGGACCTAAATTTAGTTCTTGCTTCCTTGATTCTTTCGCCTTCGAACCTGCAGCTTCATGTTCCTTAAAGTTATTATCATGGAAAACTCTCTTTCTGGTGGCTATCACATCAGCTAGAAGAATTTCAGAACTTCAAGCACTCAGTTGTCGTTCTCCTTACCTTGTGTTCCATAAGGACAGAGTTTCCTTACGAACTAACCCGTCCTTTTTGCCTAAGGTGGTTTCAGCATCAAATCTAAACCAATGCATTGACCTCCCTGTCTTTTCCGGAGTATTCAAATAGGTCTGAACAAAATTACACTGTCTGGATGTTCATCGTCAATTAAGGTACTACTTGGACAGGACGAAACAATTCAGAAAATCTGATCAGCTGTTTGTCTCCTATGCGGAAAGCAGAAAGGGACTTCCAGTTTCAAAGGTATCTTTATCCAGATGGCTAACATCTCTGATTACCCTTGTTTATGAGATTAGACACCAAAAACTGCCTAATAAGCCTAAAGCCCATTCCACCAGAGCTTTGGCTACTTCTCTAGCCTTCCAAGACAAACTGCCTATTGACACCATTTGTGCAGCGGCTACTTGGGCTACTCCTCACACTTTTGTTTCCCATTATAAGTTGGATTTAGCTTCTAGGCATAGAGCTAATTTTGGTTCCACTGTTCTCAGGAGTCTGTTCCGTTAGGCCACCCGGGACAAGGTGCTAGGGACGCGGTCCCATCCAGCAAGAATGAAGGCGAGATAGACAACTTAACATATAGAAGTTATGTTCTTACCATAACGTTCCATGTTAGTTGTCTTCTTCGCCTTCTTCTTGCCCCACCCTCCTTCCCCCTGGCCTGGACAGACCTAGAGGAGTTGTGATCGTGACCTCTCTTTCTACCACCTCTTTCTTAGCTATATGCTATTATGCATATTTCTTGTTTCAGGATGTAGGTCACCCTTCTTCTTCCTGTTGTTAGAGGTGGATTCTGTTTTTACAGTTATACTGTTTCTGTTATAAGCTGGGGTTAGCTTACAAACGAGATCTGAGGTAACTATCGCCTAGCATTGTGGGATATAAGGGGAGCCTCGAGCCGGTGGAACCAACTCTCGAGCTTTAGAGTGGCAGTCGAGCCGAGGTCGGCTCCGAACCCATCCAGCAAGAAGAAGGCGAGAAGAAGACAACTAACATGGAACGTTATGGTAAGAACTTAACTTCTATTTTGTTCCATCAGAAGTAAAATTGACAGGCATTTGAATTTCAGACTTCATAGTCTTCAGAAAATACATAGTAAAACAACTTTTATTCTAGCAATAAATATATAGTAACACAACCTTTTATTATAGCAATTTTTAAGTTTATAAGATGACTATTTGAAATTTTTCCTTATTTTTGGGACTGTAATACCCTGTTAGTGGCTTTGTCCAGGTTTTTGTGCTAAGGTTGACAGCTATGGCAAGAACTGAATTCACTGAATATGTTTGAGGGCTGTATTCCCTCATTACTGGGTTTGTCCAGGTGTTTTGTGCTAAGAGGTTGACAGCTATGGTGAGAACTGAATTAATTAAATGATAGCCATTTAAGTTTCAGTCTTCCTCTCGTTCACAAAACAGCTGATTTGGCGTAGTGGTATGTTGCTCTTGACTGTTTTGCACAGGGACCTTGTCTGTAAAATGTACGGTGGTAACACAGCATTTTTCTTTCACAAAGCAGGTGATTTGGTATAGTGGTATGTTCTGACTCTTGTTTGCACAGGGACTTTGGCAGTAAAATGTATGGTGGTACCGTGGTAACACAGCATTTTATTCTAGCAGCTTTCCAAGATTATACAAGCAATGTTTAATGTGTCCCTGGTTTTTGCCCTTTTGAACCACCCCAATAAATTTGGCTTTTTCCAGACTTCTTGTGCTGCGAAGTTGAGATGCAGTTGAGTATTGAGCAGATTTTACAAGGAGCTGAGAGCTGCAGGGGAAGAGAAGTTTAGTGCTAATAGCACAACAGGCTGTGTGCTTGCTTTTGATGCAGAAGGTTGTTAGTTCTACTCCCATAAGGGGTGAATGCTGAAAGTTAAGATACTAATTATGAGCCTGTTATCAGTTTGCCATCCATTTCCTATTGCAATATTACTAGCTTATTTTTAATGTAATTTAGGCAATTTATTCCACAGGGGCATCAGACACTTTATTGTTCGATGAAACCATGAAATATAAAGGTGATTGCTAGCACCAACCTCTTCATTACAGATTTATTTAACGTGGAATTATTTAGATGACTTTTTTACTACTTCAGAGATTGTGCATATTTACTGATAATAGTGGACTGTAGAAGTTTGAGTAGACTTTTATGATGGAAATGTTCTGAATTGGACAGTTTTGTTTCATTGTTTACTGGAAAAATGTTCAAAGCAATAGGAAGGAAGGTGTATCAAAGAGCACATGTATGTTTCATATGCAAGGGGCCTATGATTTGAAAACAGCCCAGAATTAATTTTTATCTGCCACGAGTAAAATGTATTTTCTTTGAATGTGGATTTTAATGCTGTTTCAGTGAATGTGAGTTTCAAGGGCAGAGAAGGTTTAATGCCAAGTTTGTTATGTCTTGGTGTTTGCGCTGTAAAATGCAAAAATAAAACTTTCAAATGAAGTTCAAATTATCATAGAAGTAAATCAGTATGCACATTAGTGTTTATGGTAAATGGAGTGAAATAGCAAATTAATGGATCATTGGAATGGCTGCAGGGAGGCTCCATTCGACCAGGGTTTTGTGAGGGGGAAGGGCGGCAAACTTAGACAGCCCCAGCTGAACCATACCTCCCAACTGTCCAGATTTTCAAAGAATGAATAGATGTTTTGCTTCTTATTTTTGATTTGTTCCTCATAAAAATTTGTGGTTTTCTGGCAAATCAGTTAGGAATTAAGTCACTAAATAATGACACACCTAGTTTCAGACTTCATAACCTTCAGAAAAATGCATGCTAAAGTAAGACCTGACCTATCAACTGTCCCAGTTTATAGAAGAGCATTTTTTAGTACTGTTTATATGTTCCCCCCAATATATTTGGCCTTGTCCAGATTTATGTCCCAGTTTATACAAGAGCAATTTTTAGTACTGTTTATATGTTCCCCCAATATATCTGGCCTTGTCCAGATTTATTGCATTAACAGGTTGAGAGGTACATGCAAATAAATTGCTTTATAGAATTAGGCATAGCCAAACCTCTGAACTGTCCCTGATTTTGACTCAAAATGTTGCTCTTCCCCTAATGATCCCTCCGCAAAATAGCAATTTTGGAAGAAAACATGGTGGGTTTATAATTAAGAAATAACTGTAATAATCAGATTACTTTTATTTCAGAAATGCATGTAGATTATTTTATTTTGTCAGCTGCTCAAGTTAGTAGTACTAATATTAAAGTGTCCCTTCTTTGACAGGTTCCCAGCTGTATTGTGTTGCTATTTTATATTTTTACATCACATTTTTGGTCCATTTTTCATAAAATTGTGTTTTTGGCAAATTAGTGACAAATAATTAAAGACTGAAGTTAGAAAATAATGACAGACATTTGAGTTTCAGATTTCATACCATTCAGAAAATTCATACTAATGCAAGACCTCTATTAGCTTTCTAAGGTTATAAGAGCGATATTTTAAAAATTGTCCTTATTTTTGGGCCTTTGTCCCATTTCTTTGTATGGCTTTGTCCAGATTTCTTGCTCTGAGGTTGAGAGGTATGACAAATGTGTCAGGGCCATCACAAGTCAGCCAGAGACATTTCAAACTGTGACATACTTGTTACACCCCACTCCCCATGTAGTGACTCTGGATGTGTCGAAGCAAGGCAAGGAGTAGTTATGCAGTGTAAATGTGCAGAGAATCCCACCCATCCAAGGTAGACACAAGTACTAGAGTGGCTTTTCATCTGTCCTTGATTTTTGCAGAATGGTCTGGTTTCTGTCATATTTTTGTACTGTTGATTTATGCTTATTACTCAAAGTGCATGTTGCTCTGTGTTTAAGTAGCAATACTTTAATGACCATCAGGTAAGCTTGGCTGAGATTGCAAGATGCAAGTAAGCTTTAATAAGCATACTGTTAAAGAATTGCCAACATTGAAAGCCTTTCTGTTGCCATGTAGAGAATACTTAACTAGAAAATGTATAAGCCTTGGGTATTGAAATGCATATGCCAGTATTTGTAATAAAGGACAGAATTACATTATTTTAAGAGTCTCATTACACTTGGAGACTTACAGTCATCTCTGCAGGCTTTAACCATAAACCGAATGCCAATCGTGTGGTCTATAACCTGTACAGTAATCCTTTTAAGCAATGTATCTTGAGCTTATTTCTTGTTTGCTTTTCATTTTTTACTTTGATCATGTTTTCCCCATGAAACAAGTAGTTGTCAGGCAGCAGGTCATTTTTGGATAAGGAACATTTTTACAAGTGGGGGCATCAGAGATTTCTACTTTCAGCATGTTACTTGTTACTTTAATAAAGCTGAATATAAATTATAATTAGAACTGCAGTGCAAGAAGTGGTTTGAGTTGAGTGCTGCTTGTTTTTCTTATACTTGATTTTGACTGGCATTCCATTAATGTATTTAAAAAAAAGTAATTTATTTCTTCATGCCTCACAACCTTTTTTGTTTCCGTCTAGATATTAAGCTGTCATGCAGCCAATGCATTGACATATTTTTATTCTTCTACACTTCATTTTGTCTTGATTGGACTCTCATGACAACTGTTTGGCACCCAATGCAGTATATTTAGTTTTTGTGGTTTGCTACTACAGGTGTTTGTGTGTGTGGTAGGGAATACCTCAGGCTTGAATCCTGTACCTTGTATGCAGGTTTTAAAGACCTTAATTCCCTACCCACCACCATTTTGTGAAAAAAAAACTGCAGATTTTTGCCTCATGGTTGATCTGATCTGTTCCTCATAATATCTGTGGTTTGTAAATGTTGTAATGCTTGATATTTGATGGGGCAGTTGTAGCATTGTTGCCTCACAGCTGCAGGTTCTCAAGTTTGCTTCTTGGCTGGGGTGCCTTCTTTGTGGGGTCTTTATCTTCTCCCTGTGTTTGTGTGGGTTTGCTTTTGTGTCCTCCCATGTTACAAAGACATGTCTGCATTATTTCTTCCTGGGCCTCTGCTGAATTTTTTTTTTTGTTCCAAGTCAGAAGGTCCTGATTAACAAATGTTAAATAAAATTGACAGGCATTTGAATTTCAGACTTCAGGTTTCTGAATGTTTAAGTCCTTGCATATTTGATGGTGCAGTGGTAGTATTGCTACCTCACAGCTATAGGTTTTCTGGTTTGTTTCTTGGCTGGGGTGCCTTCTGTGTGGAGTCTGCATCTCCTCCCTGTGTTTGTGTGGATTTGCTCTGGTGCCCTGTCATTTTACAAAGACGTGTCTGCAGTATTTCTCCCTGGGTCTCTGCTGAAAATTGTTTTTATTCTGTCAGCAGTAAAATTGACAGGCATTTGAATTTCAGACTTCATGTTCTTCAGAAAATACATAGTAACACAACCTTTTATTCTAGCAATTTTCTAAGTTTATAAGATGAATATTTGAAATTTGTCCCTATTTTTGGGACTGCATTCCCTCATTATTGGCTTCGTCCAGGTCTTTTGTGCTAAGGTTGACAGCTATGGCAAGAACTGAATTCACTGAATGTTTGAGGGCTGTATTCCCTCATTACTGGGTTTGTCCAGGTGTTTTGTACTAAGAGGTTGACAGCTATGGTGAGAACTGAATTCACTAAATGATAGCCATTTAAGTTTCAGTCTTCCTCTTTTACAAAGCAGCTGATTTGGCGTAGTGGTATGTTGCTCTGTTTTGCACAGGGAGCTTGGCAGTAAAATGTATGGTTCTAGCAATTTTCCAAGATTATACAAGCAATGTTTGTGTCCCTGGTTTTTGGGCTTTTGACCCCCCCCCAATACATTTTGGCTTTTTCCAGTTTTCTTGTGCTGCAAAGTTGAGTATTGAGTAGATTTTACAAGGAGCTGAGAGCTGCAGGGGAACAGAAGTTTAGTGCTGCTTAAGTGAAGTTGGTTTGCCTTGTTAATAGCACAACAAGTTGTGTACTTGTCTTTGATGCAGAAGGCTGTGGGTTCTACTCCCACAAGGGGTGGATGCTGCTGTACTGAGAATGTTCTCCTTGGTGAAGATACTAACTATGAGTTTGTTATCAATTTGCCATCCATTTCCTCTTGCAATATTACTAGCCTATCATTTTTTTAATGTAATATAGGCAATTTATTCCTGAGGGGCAACAGGCACTTTATTTTTCGATGAAACCATGAAATATAAAGGTGTTTGCTAGCAGCAACCTCTTCATTAGTTACAGATTTCTTTAATGTGGAATTATTTAGATGACTTTTACTTCTTCAGAGATAGTGCATATTTACTGATAATGGACTGTAGAATTGTATATATTTACTGATAATGGACTGTAGAATTGTGCATATTTACTGATAATGGTGGACTGTAGAATTGTGCATATTTACTGATAATGGTGGACTGCGGAAGCCTGAGTAGACTTTTATGATAAATGTTCTGAACTGGGCAGTTTTGTCATTATGGGTGCATGCATTTTGTTTCATTGTTTACTGGAAAAATGTTCAAAACAAATTTAAAACGCCCTCTAACAACTGTAATATATTGTACAAGGAATATAATTTAGTACAATGAGGAAGGTGTATCAAAGAGCACATGCATGTTTCATATGCAAGGGGCCTATGATTTGAAAACAGCCCAAAATTAATCTTTATCTGCCACTGGCAAAATGTATTTTCTTTGAATGTGGGTTTCAATGCTGTTTCAATGAATGTGAGTTTCAAGAGCAGAGAAGTTTTAATGCTAAGTTTTCATTGTGAGACTGCATTGCTTTGTTTAGTAGATGACTTAGTGTTTGTGCTGTAAAATACAAAATAAAACTTTCAAATGAAGTCCAACTCATCATACAAGTAAAGCAGTATGCACATTAGTGTTTATGGTAAATGGAGTGAAATAGCCAAGTAATGGTTCATAGGAATGGCTGCAGAGGCTCCATTCAACCGTGATTTTGTCAGGGGGGAAGGGCAGCAAACTCATACAGGCCCAGCTGAACTATACCTCCCAACTGTCCAGATTTTCAAAGAATGAATAGATTTTTGCTTCTTATTTTTGGTTTGTTCTTCATAAAATTTGTAGTTTTCTGGCAAATCATTTAGAAATTAAGTCACTAAATAATGATACACTGAGTTTCAGACTTCATAACCTTCAGAGAAATGCATGCTAAAGTAAGAACTGTTATTCTATCAACTGTCTCAATTTATACAAGAGCAATTGTTAGTACTGTTTATATGTTCCCCCAGTATGTTTGACCTTGTTCAGATTTACTGCATTAACAGGTTGAGAGATGCATGCAAATAAATTGCTTTATAGAATTAGGCATAGCCAACCTCTCAACTGTCTCCGATTTTGGCTTAAAATGTTGCTCTTCCCCCTAATAATCCCTCCACAAAATAGCAATTTTGGAAGAAAACATGGAGGGTTTACAATTAAGAAATAACTGTAATAATCAAAGTTATAGATTACTTGAAATGCATGTAGATTCTTTTATTTTGTCAGCTGCTCAAGTTAGCAGTACTAATATTAAAGTGTCCCTTCTTTGACAGGTTCCCAGCTGTATTGTGTGGCTATTTTATATTTTTGCATCACATTTGGTCCATTTTTCATAAAATTGTGTTTTTTTGGCAAATTAGTGACAAATCACTAAAGACTGAAGTTAGAAAATAATGGCAGACATTTGAGTTTCAGATTTTATACCCTTCAGAAAAGTCATACTAATGCAAGACCTATTCTATTATCTTTCTAAGTTTATTAGAGCAATATTTAAAAATTTTCCTTATTTGTGGGCATTTGTCCCACTTCTGTGTATGGCTTTGTCCAGATTTCTTGCTCTGAGGTTGAGAGGTATGACACGTGTCAGGGCCATCACAGTCAGCCAGAGACATTTCAAATTGTGACATACTTGTTGCACCCCACTCCACCATGTACTGACTCTGGATGTGTCCAAGCAAGGCAAGGAGTAGTTATGCAGTGTAAATGTGCAGTGTGCCCCCCCCCCCTCATCCAAGGTAGACACAAGTACTACAGTGGCTTTTCATCTGTCCTTGATTTTGCAGAAAGGTCTGATTTCTGTCATATTTTTGTACTGTTGATTTATGCTTATTACTCAAAGTGCCTGTTGCTCTGTGTTTAAGTAGCAATGCTTTAATGACCATAATGTAAGCTTGTCTGAGATCATAAGATGCAAGTAAGCTTTAATAAGCATACTGTTAAAGAATTGCCAACATTGAAAGCCTTTCTGTTGTTGCCATGCAGAGAATACTTGACTAGATAATGTATAAGCCTTGGGTATTAAAGGACAGGATTCCATTATTTTAAAAAGCTCATTACACTTGTTGGAGACTTCTAGTCATCTCTACAGACTTTACCTGTAAACTAAACAGAATGCCAATCATGTGTGGTCCATAACCTGTACAGTAATCCTTTAAGCAATGTATCTTGAGCTTGTTTCTTGTTTGCTTTTCATTTTTTACTTACATGTTTTCCCCATGAAACAAGTAGATAGTTGTCAGGCAGCAGGTCTTTTTTGGATAAGAAACATTTTTACAAGTGGGGGCATCACAGAGATTTCTACTTTCAGCATGTTACTTGGCACTTTAATAAAGCTGAATGTAAATTATAATTAGAACTGCAGTGCAAGGAGAACTGGTTTGAGTTGAGTGCTTCTGGTTTTGCTTGTACTTGATTTTGACTGGCATTCCAGTAATGTATTTAAAAAGTAATTTATTTTTTCATACCTCACAACCTTTTGTTTCCATCTAGATATTAAGTAAGCTGTCATGCAGCCAATGCATTGAAATATTTTTATTCTTCTACACTTATTTTTGTCTTGATTGGACTCTCATAATGATGGTTTGCCACCCAGGGCAGTGTATTTAATTAAAGTTAGTTTTTGTGGTTTTGAGCATAGCTCCTCCCCTTTCTGGTTGGCCACACCCCTCCCCCTTGACCCCACCCATTCAGCTGGCTCCTGCAGCCCCCCTTTGATTTGAAGTCACCAGCCGCCACTGACTTTTAAGAGAAAAATGTTGCACTTCTGTAAGAATGTATTAGCTATAGTGAATTAAATAATGTATCACTTTCAGTGAAATATTACTAGTGAGGTCATGTTTGGAGGTAGGAAACGTACAAGTTGATTTCAGAGTTTGAGCCTTATTACTGTTGGATAGAAGCTGTTCAAGAGCCTGGATGTCCTACAGTGGATGCTGCGGTACCTCTTGCCAGATGAAAGTCTAGCAAACCAGCCAAATGCTGGATATGATGTGTGCCGAAGTATTTTGTATGCCCTCCTTAGGCTTATTGTTGTAAAAAGATCTTGCATGGTTGGAAGATTTGTGCCCATTATCTTCTCTGCAATCCTCACTACTCTTTGAAGCTTCTTCCTCTCTACCGTAGTACTGTTTTCCACACCACACAGTAAAGTTGCAGGTGAGAATACTTTCAGTAGCTCCTTTATAGAAAGTGGGTAGACCATTCAGAGGAAGCTTTGCTATTTTGAGCCTTCTTAGGAAATGCAGGCGTTAGTGAGCTTTATTAATTATCTGGCCTGTGTTCACGGACCAAGAGAGGTTTTCTGAGATGTGTACCCCCAGGAACTTTGTAGATTGTACTCTCTCTACCACCTCACCATTGTTCTCAAGTGGCGAGTGAATGGCTGGCCTTTTTCTGAAATTGATGATAATTTCTTAATTTTTGTTGACATCCAGATCTAAGTTGGTATTTTCGCACCATTTGATCAGAGAGCTGACTTCATTCTTGCATTCCCTCTCGTCATCATCCCTTATGAGACCCATTACAGTGGCATTGTCTGCGAATTTGATGATATATTTATTGGGAAATTTTGCAGAGCAGTCGTGGGCAAGGATGGTAAATATTAGAGGACTTAAGTACACACCTTTGAGGCACACCAGTGTTGAGTAATGATACCTGATGTGTTGCACGTGTCTTTTGTGGCCTTCCAGTCAAGATGTTCAGGATCCAGTTGCAGAGGCTCTTGTTGATGCCAAGATATTAATTTGCCTATGAGATGCATTGCTGGAACCACTGTGTTGAATGCCGAGCTAAAGTCTGTGAACAAAAGCCTGACATAGTTCTTCATGTCTTAAAGTTGTTCCGGAGAGAGGTCACAGTGGATCTGTTTGGCCAATAGGCAAACTGTAGAGGGTCGGAGGTCGGTGGCAGAGTTTCTGACAGATGCTTTTATGCTATCCTTTTGTAGCATCTGTGCCACTGGTACCTCCTACCTCGACGCAGGCTATGCCCTCGAGCCTGTCGGATCCCTTGTCGGATCCGAGCGCTCAGAGCCAAGATCTGGGCGTCGGATCCGAGGGGATGAGTGCGTCTTTGGCCCCATTGTGGTCAGGGCATACTGTCTCCTTGGGCCCGGCTGTGCCAGCCTTGGCTCCGATCCCTTTGTCAGATTCGAGGGGTACGGCTACCCACACTACCAGCTTTAGGCAAGCCGGTTCCCCATCTGCTTTCGACATTGTTCAGAGGGTTCTTTCTGGAGGATCGAGACCCCTCACTGTTTCCTCAGAGTCCGCCTTTGTTCCCTCGCAACTGAGTTTGTCTTCCATCATCCAATTCTCCCAGGGACAGCCTGTATCTGGTAGGCCCCAGACAGCTCCCCTTGAGGAATATGAGATGGTTTGCGAGCTCTCCCCTGAGAGTCCCCCCAAGGAGGTCCCTTGCAAATGCCCATACAAGAGGAGGCACATGGACTTCCCTGAGTCTTTCACGGAAGATACTGACTTGGAGAGAAGGGGTAGGTTCCCCCAGATCACCGCCTGAAGATGTCTCCTTCAGAGACATTATGGAAATTTTTCACCAGAGTAGGGGTTGGTCCGCCCAAAACCCTACCTCGGACAAGTCAGTATTTGTGGAGGTGTTCAATACAGGCCCATCTACCTCTTGGGTCCCCCCCCCCCCTCAGCTGACTCTCTGGTGGATCTTATCACTACCAGAGCCTGGAAGGAACTGGACACTGTGGAGCCCAAACAGCCCGATAAGGTATTGAGTCCTCCTGCAGACAAAGCTACTTGGAGTAAGGGTTCCCCAGTTGATGCCATGGTGGTGGCGGCGGCCACCAAAAAGGAACTCACCCAGGAAAGTTCCTCGGTCCGTCCCCCGGACAAGGAGTCCAGAGCGATGGATCGTCTTAGAAACCGGACTTTTGCTTCAGCTACCTTTGCTATAAGGGAGTTGAATTACATGGCCCACGTAATCAGACTGCAGCGCGACCTTGTCAGAGTACGCTGAGTCCCCCCCGGAGTCCAATTGGGCCAAGGATAAACTGACTTTCTCGGCATGTATGGCCACTCTCAAATCTGTGTCAAATACGTCCATGCGTTTACTCCCTCATAGTGTAACAACAAAAAAGTACTTCCTGCATGGGTGCAACTGCACGGCTTCAAGAGAAATTCCAAGTAAAAAATGAGAAAAAGCCAGCAGACTGGATCCTTGGTATTAAATCCATTTATTAATATAGACAGCAAAGGAAAAACAGACCGGTTTCGGCTGGTTAATACTACACAGCCTTCTTCAGTGTAAAACATTCTAACCAGATGCTGTCATTTATATTTCAAACAAAGTACATGATTGGTTCAGCCTAAAACTGCTCATTAAGTCCAGGTGCAAACAAACCACCTAACTTAATAATCCATTTCTTTTCTTTGGAATTTAATAAAGAGTGCCAACCTGTTTTGTTTTTTGCCCTTAATTATGTCAGTAATAGTAAATGAAAAGTTGGCAGTTGGATGTATAACATGATGTTTATACAAAGCATTATGAACTCCGTCCTTCTTAATGTTACTAATGTGTTCAGAAATCCTGAACCTGATTGGCCTGGAGGTTTGTTCTACATAGAATGCCCCACATGTGCATGTTGCCAAATAAATAACCCAATCTGAGCTACAAGTGGCAAAAAACTTAATATCATACACTACAGGGAATTTTTACTTGAAAATTGTTTTGTTTTGCTTACTTTATTGCAATTAACACAATGGCCACAAGGATAGCAGCCAATTATAGTACCTCCTGTAAGTGTAGTTTGTAAAGATTCAGAAAAGTTAGATTCATGCGGGTGCTTATAATGATTGAAACAACTGCTTAGATTCCTACCTTTCCTAAAGGAGAAAAGGCATCTCTTGGGAATGATAAATATTTCATGGTCATATTGCAAGATATTCCAATGCCTGTGTACACTTTCTATGAGATTCTCCGAATTCCTGCCAAATGTGGTAGTGAACCTGATTGGTTGTGTAACACTATAGTCGTGCACCTTGTAAGATAATAACTCATGTCTTTTGAACTTTTTTGACTTTGTTACTGGCATCAAAAACATAGCCCATTTTGTAGCCCCTACATCTAAATTTGTTTATAAGGTCCCTACTCTGCTCTTGATATGAAGATTCATCAGAACAGATCCTTTTCATTCTAATAAATTATGATTTGGGTATGTTTTTGGCTATGTTTTTGGCAATATGTGGTGGATGGAAACTAGAGGCATGAAGAATAGTATTATATTCAGGGTGTTTTCTAAACACCTTTGTTCCTAGAGTATTGTCTAATAATCTGGTAACCAGAACATCCAAGAACGTAATAGTCTTAGTATCCTGATGTAATGTAAAATGGAGAACCCATTTGTTGTCATTCAAGTAAGCCAGAAAATCAAACAATTTCTCAAGTCCCCCTCTCCATACCAACCAACAGTCGTCAAGGTAACGTCTCCAAATGTCCAGTTGATTCAAATAAATATTATTATAGCTGTTGTAAATAAGATCTTGTTCAACATAGGCCATGAATAAGTCGGCATAAATGGGGGCAAATGAAGAACCCATCGCTGTCCCTTTAGTCTGCCAGTAACAAGTCTCTTGATAAAAAAAAGACATTATTTGTTAGCACATGGGCAGCCATGTCGAGCAAGAATTCAGTATATTCAGCTGGATATAAACCTGACTCATTTAGCCAGTAAGCCAAAGCCTCCAGGCCACCAGAGTGGGGAATGTTAGTATAAAGAACACTGGTCCTGGTGTGGTCTGTGGTTTTTCTACAGCCTTAGCAATTTTTGCCAAATATCTTTTGATTCGCCCTTAGACTGCTTTGAATTATTATGTTTTGTCAACCTGGTGACTTTGGTTTCCTGTCAAATAGTATTTACTTGGTGGATTCCTCTTTTCTATTTTCGTACATTTGAACAATTGCGAGCATTTAGTACTCTGGAGACACGTGGACGGCATTTTTTTGGTGTTCGGACTGGTGGCTGTACATCGGAGCGTTTACCTACTGCTGGATTACTTACTTTTGTGTTTTTTCAACTGTTTGGATTTATTTGCGATCTAAGGTCATGGACTATATGCCTCACAATCATTGGAACATTTGCGTTCATTTCTGAAGGAACGTGGGCGCCATTTTTTGGTGTTTGAATTGGTGGTGGTACATCGGAGCTTCTACTTAGTGCAGGAATAATTCACTTTTGGTGTTTTCATCTGTTTGGATGATTTTGGAACTTATGGTCAAAGAATACATTGAATTATCTACGATATATTTGGGAGGATATGGTCTATGGTTATACATTGAGGTATGTACTGCACTAACATTTACATTTTCAGCTCATATATACTTCTGGGTGAGCGGTTTTGGCTTTTGTGAACCGGGACCCTGTGAACATCACGTTTGGCCTTGTACCATCTCACATAGTCATATCGGGATATTTTGAACTGAGTGGGGCTTCAGGATGTTTTTTGAAGAAGTGTTTCCAACTGCATTGGTCCTGTTTGGACTTTGTATGACTTTGTGGTTTTGACATTTGGAATTTTCATTCTGCTATTTATTTAATGTTGTATTCACAGTATTATCTCATTTGCAGGCCTACATTATAGGAGTCGTTTATGGTATCATGTTTAATAACTTCTATGTTATGACTTCTTATTATATCATATCTTGATGCATATATATATATATATATATATATATATATATATATATATATATATATATGTATGTTGTTTCATAGGATTATATGGGTCAACTGCTTTATTAATAGTTATCTATTCACATTATGTGATGTATGTGAGCATTATTAACATACTCTAGGGTTAACAATATGTCCTTTTATCAGAAGGCTATTTTTTGACAATATATGTCTCCAACTACAGATATTGATTTAGGAGTTTTTAAAGTTTTGTTGATTTTCACTTAGTGTCAATAGGCTGTGTTCTGTTCCTTGATTGATCATTCTGTATCATAGTGGGGTTGTGCTCCCATGGTGGGATGTGTGTCCTTTCTTGTAACTGGATTCAGTAGTTTAACTTTTGAGGTCATACCACTTTTGATAAGTATATTTTGTATATATTCCCATATAAGGGGTTTGAATATGCTTTTTATACCCTCTGTCTTTTCATGTTTTGGGGCTTAGCATTTATTTCGTTGGATTTTCATACAGTTTATTCTGTATTTATACCATATGGAGACGTAGCACACGTATTGATAAGTCTTTTTTGGCTATTATGGTCTCCCTATGAAAATGTTTTCAGGTGGGCCATTGACGTAGCCGGTGTAGCTATTATTGTTGATTTGGCATCACCCTTACTGGGTCTTCTATTTGTGAGTGCTGATAAAAATTTGTTATATATGGATCTCCTAAGTTTGGTCTCTGGTCTATCATCAGACCGTGAGGACCTTAGGGTTTTCCGATTGGGATCCGTTTCAGAGGGTTCCAACATGGAAGAGCCACTTGGCTCAGAGACCATATGCAATGTTGCTTTTGACAAATTACATAAACATTTGAGGGTACTAAGATCCAATATTTGGCACTCCAAACTATTTAAGGCATATATTGCCAAGGATATAACGCCACGTGGTTTAAGAGTTAGAATTCAGCCTCTTGTTAGTGAAATTGATGATGAACTCACTAATGAATGGGCTGGCATTCAACATCAAGCCAGCATGTTTTTTGTTAAAGCTTTGGCCAAGTTCTATGAACGTGTAATAGACCGAGAGGTTAATATTGTGTTGGGTTTAGTTAATGAGGTTAAACCCTTCGAGGGGGAATCTTTTTTTAACAAAAATCTTACCAAAGTGGCGTCTGACCTCAATAATTTGGAAGAACAATTGAAATCTAAGAAAATCAAAAAATTTAATAGAGACCAGTCAGACTACCAAGGGAGCAACCCTTTTACTATCACTAAACATGTCATGTTTCAGTCACAACCAAGTCATCCTTCTAAAAGGAAAAGACCCAAATCTATATTAAGGAATCGTATCTCAGATACGGGATCATCTACGGATGAACTTTCGTCCTGTAATGAGAATGACTCACAGACTGCATCAGGATCGCCCTCTCCCAAAAGAATTTCTCCTTGTGTCCCTTTAGGCCCAAATACCACCGGGGGGGGGAGGAAGCATAAAGCAAATAAACAGCATTCAGGGCTTGCTCAAACTGGCAATGCAGAACTAAATGTTTGGTCTAACCATAATGTTTTAAATCTATCTGACCATGTTTTAACACCTACTGAATTGATGGTTCTCAATAAAGGCTTAACATTTGTACCAGGCTTTTTTCTACCAGAAGATACCTTTGCACAAGATGTTGTGTCCTTTTGTAGACTGCTTAATCTAAAATTATTTTTTGGGGATAATGACAGTAACTATATTTATGACAAATTTGTGTATCATAAGTTTCAGTTCTTGCCTCCGATGCATCCTGCTGTTTTGCAATTCCAAAATAATATTCTCAAGGATTTACATTTTCACAGGTCGGACTTTCGTTTGAAACCCAATGACATCTCCATGAAAGAAAAACATGCCATACAGGAATTACAGAATAATCATGATATTGTTATCATTTCAGCTGATAAGGGTGGAGCTGTTGTGGTTTTGAATTGGCTTGCCTATGATCAGGAAGCCAAAAGACAACTCTCAGACAAGAAATACTATGTGGAGATGGCTATTAATCCCACTATGAGGTTTAAGAAAGAGATTGAGGATTTTTTGGTTCATGCCAGGGATGCAGCTATTACTGATAGTGAAGTTATGCACCAACTTTTGGTTCAGGATCCGATGAATCAATATATATACTTTTTGCCTAAGGTACATAAAGATCCTATCAATCCTCCAGTGAGGCCTATTGTTTCAGGGAAGGGCTATATTACAGAACCCTTGTCCCTTTATCTTACCAAGCAAATCAAACCTTTGTTATCTCTTGTACGCTCACGTTTATGTGACACTACCAACTTTCTACAAATTATCTCTGAGACACAACTTGAACCTGACTGGCGCTTGTGTACCCTTGATGTTAGTGCTGTTTATACTAACATTCCCCACTCTGGTGGCCTGGAGGCTTTGGCTTACTGGCTAAATGAGTCAGGTTTATATCCAGCTGAATGTTGAATTCTTGCTTGACATGGCTGCCCATGTGCTAACAAATAATGTCTTTTTTTATCAAGAGACTTGTTACTGGCAGACTAAAGGGACAGCGATGGGTTCTTCATTTGCCCCCATTTATGCCGACTTATTCATGGCCTATGTTGATCAAGATCTTATTTACAACAGCTATAATAATATTTATTTGAATCAACTGGACATTTGGAGACGTTACCTTGACGACTGTTGGTTGGTATGGAGAGGGGGACTTGAGGAATTGTTTGATTTTCTGGCTTATTTGAATAACAACAAATGGGGTCTCCATTTTACATTACATCAGGATACTAAGACTGTTACGTTCTTGGATATTCTGGTTACCAGATTATCAGACAATACTCTAGGTACAAAGGTGTTTAGGAAACACCCTGAATATAATACTATTCTTCATGCCTCTAGTATCCATCTACCACATATTGCCAAAAACATACCCAAGTCACAATTTATTAGAATGAAAAGGATCTGTTCTGATGAATCTTCATATCAGGAGCAGAGTAGGGACCTTATAAACAGATTTAGATGTAGGGGCTACAAAATGGGCTATGTTTTTGATGCCAGTAACAAAGTCAACAAGCTCAAAGGAAATGAGTTATTATCTTACAAGGTGCACGACTATAATGTTACACAACCAATCAGGTTCACTACCACATTTGGCAGGAATTCGGAGAATCTCATAGAAAGTGTACACAGGCATTGGAATATCTTACAATATGACCATGAAATATCTAACATCATTCCCAAGAGATGCCTTTTCTCCTTTAGGAAAGGTAGGAATCTAAGCAGTTGTTTCAATCATTATAAGCACCCGCATGAATCTAACGTTTCTGAATCTTTACAAACTACACTTACAGGAGGTACTATAATTGGCTGCTATCCTTGTGGCCATTGTGTTAATTGCAATAAAGTAAGCAAAACAAAACAATTTTCAAGTAAAAAATCCCCTGTAGTGTATGATATTAGTTTTTTTGCCAATTGTAGCTCAGATTGGGTTATTTATTTGGCAACAGAGGCACAGCAAAATAATGGGTATAGTTCCCCATACTAAAGGGGTGGCGTAAGCCACAAAACTATGGGCTAGGCTTGTAAATGCCCTCGGGCAGATAGCCTAGTATGAACCTATGAACCTATGAACATGCACATGTGGGGCATTCTATGTAGGACAAACCTCCAGGCCACTCAGGTTCAGGATTTCTGAACACTTTAGTAACATTAAGAAGGGCAGAGTTCATAATGCTTTGTATAAACATCATGTTATACATCCAACTGCCAACTTTTCATTTACTATTATTGACCTAATTAAGGGCAAAAAACAAAACAAAACAGGTTGGCACTCTTTATTAAATTCCAAAGAAAAGAAATGGATTATTAAGTTAGGTGGTTTGTTTGCACCTGGACTTAATGAGCAGTTTTAGGCTGAACCAATCATGTACTTTGTTTGAAATATAAATGACAGCATCTGGTTAGAATGTTTTACACTGAAGAAGGCTGTGTAGTATTAACCAGCCGAAACCGGTCTGTTTTTCCTTTGCTGTCCATATTAATAAATGGATTTAATACCAAGGATCCAGTCTGCTGGCTTTTTCTCATTTTTTACTCTCTCATGCCACCGAGTGAGCCACTATGGCAGCCGGGTCCAATATTGCCATGAGGCGTCATGCCTGTCTCCGGCTTTGCGATTTTTCGGAACCTTTCAAGGCGTCCTTCGCTAATGCCCCTTTTGACAGTTCGACCCTGTTCAGGGAGACCGTCCGAGATACGCTTGTCCAGAGTGAGAAGGATGGGAAAACGCTGTCAGCCATTGTGATGTGCTTCTCTAACCCTCAAAGGTTCTTCTCCAGGAAACAGCAGGGGCAAAAGAAGCTGTGGTTCCAGAAATCTCAGCAGTACCGCACCACTCAGGACTCCTCCTCCTCCCGGAGGCAGAGGGGGACAAGGTGGACGCCGTCCCAGAGGTAGATGAGGACCGAAAAACTTTGGGTCACAGGAACCTTTTTCCGATCGACCTGCACCCCAGCCCTGAGGGGTTGCCTGACTGCTCCTCTCTGAAGGCAGTCGGGGGGGTGGGGGGCGTTTCTCGAGGCACCTAGCACAATGGGAGTCAATCACGTCAGATCGCTGGGTGCTTCAAATATCCAGAGGTTATTAAATTCCCTTCATAAACAACCCGCCTTGTACAAGATGCCTCTCGGGCATCCTACCCGCTCAAAGGGAGGCGGTAGCTTTGGAAATAATAAAGCTGCTAGAAAAAAGATCAATCCAGCCAGTGCCCCCAGACCAGTCCAGATCAGTCATCTATTCCAGGTTCTTTTTGGTGCCAAAAAAGATGGGGGACTTGAGGCCGATTCTCGACCTATCAGCGATGAACTTGTTTTCTGCCAAGGAAAAGTTCCAGATGGTCACTCTACAGTCCATCCTGCCCTTTCTGCAGGAGGAAGACTGGATGTGCTCGATGGACCTCAAGGATGCGTACTGCCATATTCAGATGGACAGGCGATCCAGGAGGTTCCTCCGCTTTCAGCTAGGAGCCACTCATTACCACTTCAGGGTCCTACCCTTCGGTCTCACCACAGCCCTCAGGGTGTTTACCAAGGTCATGGCAGTTGTAGCAGCCCACCTGAGGCTTCAGGGCATTCAGGTCTTTCCGTACCTGGACGACTGGCTTCTCACTGCCTCCACCAGGCATCAACTTGTACTAGCCAAGGATTTCTTCCTTCAGTTGTCTACCCAGCTGGGGATCGCAATAAATTTCAAGAAGTCTTCCCTCCAACCTGTTCAAATTCTAGATTTCATAGGAGCGAGAATACACTCTCTTCAGGCATGGGTATTTTTGACTCCAGACAGAGTTCACAGCCTAGCTCTGCATGTATTGGCGCTCCTTCAGTCCCCTGCACCACCAGCGGAGTTAGTCCTGAGAGCCCTAGGGTCCATGGCAGCATCTATAAACCTCATTCCTTGTGCTCGTCTGCATATGAGAGTTTTACAGTGGAAGTTACAGATTCAGTGGTCTCTACTACATCAGTCTCTAGACTTTCTACTATATCAGTCTCTAGACTTTCCGATCCCTATGAGCAGTGTGTGCATGGAGTCTCTCAAGTGGTGGCTTCAATCCCAGGACTTGCGAGAAGGACGCCCTTTTGTTGTACCTCCGCCCCAAGCTACAGTGACCACAGACGCCTCCTGCTTAGGGTGGGGGAGGGCACTGCTCGGGCAGGACTGTCCAAGGCACGTGAACTCGGAGCGAGACCGTTCTGCATATAAATGTTCTAGATATGAGAGCGGTCCTTTTAACGTTGCAGGCCCTTCATGCCTCTCTTCTTCTGGAAACTATTGCTATCCAGTCAGACAACATGCCAGTGGTCTGGTACATCAACAAACAGGGGGGAGCCAGGTCTTATCCACTTTGTCGAGAGGCCATGAGAGTATGGGAATGGGCGATCTCCAACAACCGTTTTCTGATAGCAACGCGCATTCCGAGTTGGTCCAACATCTTGGCCGACAAATTGAGCAGGACTACCCTTTCCTCTTAAGAGTGGTCTCTGAACCCTTATGTAGCGGATCAGATCTTCCTCAAGTGGGATCAGCCTTGCTGCGATTTCTTCGCATCGCTGTCCAACGTGAAGTGCAGCGAGTTTTTCACTCTAATTCCCCCGATGGGGGAAGCCCCCAGAGACGCTCTTGTCCATGCTTGGCCACTTGGTCATCTTTATGCATATCCCCCGCTTCCTCTCTTGACAAAGTTTTTACAGAAAGCTTGTCGGTTGGGGAGCAGAGTTATCCTCATAGCACCATTCTGGCCTCATCAAGTTTGGTTCCCTTGCCTGCTGACTCATCTCCTAGCTCCACCCTGGATCTTGAATCCCAATCCGGATCTTATTCATCATCCCTCGGGAATTGCTCCCCCGAATCTGGACAGCCTCAGGCTCACAGATTGGTTACTTCAGTTCCATTAGTTGCTAGGACTCCCAGTATCTCTTCCCCAGTTAAATCCATCCTGATAGTGGCACATAAGTCTTCTACCAGGAAATTCTACAGTAGTAAGTGGAAACATTTTTCCATTTGGGCTTCAGAGAGAAATCTGGATCCTTATACCGTTCCGGTTCCAGTGGTG
Source organism: Protopterus annectens (assembly GCF_019279795.1). Lineage (NCBI taxonomy): Eukaryota > Metazoa > Chordata > Ceratodontiformes > Protopteridae > Protopterus > Protopterus annectens. Next base: position 633,007,739 of record NC_056733.1, read on the forward strand.
TTAGACTTTTTGTCTCATATTTTCCAACAAGGGGCTAGCTCTTCCACAGTGAAAGTACAGCTGGCGGCTATTTCCCATTTTCATGTTGGGGAAAATTCAGGTCTCTAGCTGCTGCCAGAATTTGCAAAACCTTTTTGAAAGGTACTTTTCTTCTGAGGCCTCCTGTTAAGAATCCTTCTCCGCCATGGGATCTGACTTTGGTCCTTGAGGCTTTGGTCGCTCCACCATTCGAACCTGCAGCATCAGTTGACTTAAAATTCTTATCGTGGAAAACGGTCTTCCTGGTGGCTATTACTTCAGCCAGAAGAGTGTCGGAACTTCAAGCCCTGTGTATGAAACTGCCTTACCTAGTGTTTCACAAGGATAGAGTATCTCTCAGGACTAACCCGTCCTTTATACCTAAAGTTGCTTCAGAGTCCAATATTAATCAGTCGATTAATTTGCCTGTATTCTTCCCTAATTTTCAAAATAAAGGGGAATATAAACTTCATTTACTTGATGTGCACAGGCAGTTACAATTTTATTTGCATAGGGCCAAACCTTTCTGTAAATCTGATCAGCTTTTTGTTTCCTTTGCTAAACCATTTTTGGGAAAACCAGTTTCAAAAGTGACTATTGCTAAATGGATTTTGCTTTGTATTTTGCAAGCTTATAGAGAACTTGAATTACCAGCCCCAGAAGCGGTGCATGCTCACTCTACCCATTCCATGACTATTTCAGCTGCATTCTGGTCTAGAGTGTCCCAGGACGATGGCTGCTACCTGGGCTTCCTCTCTCACCTTCATTACTTATTATAAACTAGATTTGGTTTCTAGAGGAACGGCTTCCTTTGGCTCTGCAGTGCTCCGAAATATCCTTCCTTAAGGACCTCCCAAGATTCAGTAGCTGGGGACTCTGTCCCACAGGTTGATGATCAAATGAAGTTAACTACTTCAGATAAAGAAGTTATGTACTCACCACAATGTTCCATCTGAGTAGTTGGACTTCATTTGTCAGCAACCTTCCCTCCCTCCTTCCCCCTGACCTTGCTGGTTATTTGTCTTTTTGGGCTCGATGTCCTGTATGTGTCGAGCCTGATGTAAGAGCTCGGGTCAGGTTCTTTTTGGCTTAGGTTGTTGGGTGTCGCATTGTTAGGTGGCAAACTCGATCTGAGGATTGGAAGGAGGTTGCAGGGTAGTATGGGTAAGGGGGAGAAGCTTGGAGCTCGGATCTTTAGCTTGGTAAGTTGCCGGCTCAGATCTGGAACCCACAGGTTGCTGACAAATGAAGTCTAACTACTCAGATGGAACGGTATGGTGTGTACATAACTTCTTTTTAATGCAAAGAGCTGCATCTGGAGATACTGTGCGTGCACCAGTTATCGTCTTAGTGAACGTCCTCCACAGGTGCCAGTGGTAAGGATTGAGGCTTTTTGATGACTTGCCTAGAGCTGGAGGGTTGTTTGAAGAGAGAGAGAGATTTTCTGTTTGTGTAGAACCAAAAACTCCAAAAAGGAATACACATGGAAACTGACTATGCCACTGCATTAAATTTTTGTTTAATAAACCCTCATGGGCTGGCATAGTCCATTTCTGTTTCATACTAAATTGCAAAAAAGAAATAAAAGAAATATTCTTTAGTAAGCTGACTCTTCAAAGAGAGCTCAGTGAAAGGGATAGCACACAATGAATATGAATGCAAACAAAGATATTCTCCGTATGGGCAATTTTCAGGTTGGTTATTAAAGCTTACAAGTAGTAGTAAGAATAAACTCAGTAAAATGTAAATCTATAAAAATCCTGCAACCTCGCAAGAAATCAGCAGCTGAATATGAGCTGCTGGAGAGGCATGGGGTGTCCTCTGTTGCCTAAGAATTTGTCTGGTTCCTGATTGAACTATGCAGATATCTCATGGTGGAATTGGATGTTGGTGATTTCAGATGTCTGTGCAGTTTGCAGCAACTTCAATGGGTAATCATTGTTTTACTGAGTAAAGAAACTGAGAAATAGTGATGTCTTTCCATGTCACTGTTGCAGTATTCTTAACCGAAGGGATCTCCTGCCAAGGATAGCCCATTGTCCGGCCAGTATACCAAAGCCTTCAGCTCTTATAGGCACTGTATGTCACGTAAACTCCCCACACATGACCTAGGGTATAAAGGTGATATACGGATGCAAGCACTCAGAACAACTTTGCAGCCAGTCCAAACGCCATTATCGTATGTTGGTCTGAACTCCCTTCTGCTGTGCTGGTTACCAAGCCATTTTTGCCTTAAGAGTATTCACCAAATGTTTCATTCCTACCATTGCTTTTTGCAGGCATTGAGGTGCACAGATCTTGCACTATCTAGACAATCTGCTTATTCAAGCTCCTTGTCCCAGCAGTGGGGGGTGGAGTGCTTTTTGTTTTCCCCCTGAATGTCCGAGGTCTCTGGCCTCCTCATCATTGGTCAGATATATCATTACAAAAGAAATGACAACTTTGCTTTTGGCTGTACAGGATTTTCATTCCCTCTTTCATATCGGACCCCTAAAGTCTTCACTGACAATATCCCAATGATGTGGTATGTCAACAAGCAGGGGGGCACAAGGTCCTTTTTTCTTTGCAGACTGGCTCCTCAGTTCTGGAATCCATCTATCCAGTATCAAAGAGACTCTTCAATCAGTTTACATTCTTTCAGATCACAGTCTACTGGCAGATTCTTTGAGCAGGTCCAGAACAAGTTCATGAATGGATGCTTCACAGAGATGTGTTCCAGGGCATTGCCCATTGGTGGGGTATTCCTCAGGGAGATCTCTTCACCTTTCCTCTGAACAGACAACTTCCTGTATTCTGTTTGAGTCCCAAGTTCTCTGACTTGGAAAGCGGATGGGCTGTCTTTCCCCTGGAAGGGGATGATTCTGTATGCTTTCCCATCCCTTCCTCTGGTATCACAGGTTCTGCACAAGATCAGGCAGGACTCTACCAAAATATTGCTGGTGACTCCCTTTTGACGCGGACGGCATTTGTTCCCCTTAAGCTACCTCATTGGGTGGAACTCCTTATACAAGACAAGGGATCGCTTGTCCATTCTCACCTGGCCACACTTCAGCTTACACTGTGGGTGATGTTTTGATCCCTTTTAGGCATCTGTTTTCTGAGGACATGCTGCAGGTTCTGCAGGAGGCCAGGAAACCGACTACCAGAAAATCATATGTCCAAATGGAAGGGATTTTCTGTTAGGGGGTCCTGATGGTAAGAGAGGTACCAATCTGTGAAGGTTCCTGATTCTGTCATTTGTGCGATCTGCTTCATGCTGGGTTGGTGTAGTCTTCAGTTAAAGCTCACCTATCAGCAGTTTCTGTTTGTCTGCTCTTGATTCCTCCTCTGACTTCTAGGTTTGAGGTCAAGTAATTCCTTTAAGGTGTCCTTTATATCAGGCTTCCCAAGAAACCTTTTACGTTTTTTTGGGACCTCAGTTTTGTACTTTAGAAATTGACCCAGCCTCCTTTTGAGCCTTCCTTGCATTGTACTTAGACTGTTCTTTTGTCTCTCTTTTCAGCCAAGAGTGTCTGAACGTCAGGCTGTCATGGCTGTTCCTCCCGTGTTAGTTTTTCATATAGACAGGTTATCTCTTCGTATTAATCCTCCTTTTTATGCCCAAGGTGGGCAGTGAGATCTCTTAATCAGTCTATTTATTCTTGCTTCCTTTTTTCCCTTCTCTGCAGTCTGCCAGTGAGAAGATCCTAATTTCTGACATTACAATATGTGGGTATAAAGAGAGTCAGCCAGCACAACAATCTCAGTTCTTTCTTGCTTTCGGAGCCTTGAAGCAGAGTGCTGGGGAGTGCAGTGGTTGGTCCACACCAGAGAAAGATGATGTCTACAGCTAGGTTATCGCCATTTGAGAACTTCTCATGTAATTTGTGACTGTAGCCTGTTTGTCACTGGATCCCCCCCAAACTTTTTTCAGGTCGAACAGTTTTTAAAGAGGGAGTTGCATATTAAACCACTAAGAAAAAATGTGGCTCCTGCTTTGGATTTGAATTTTTGTTTTAGAAAAGTTCATTCCCCTCTCTGAACCTGCAGCCTCTCTGAAATTCTTAACTTGGAAAATGTATTGCTGGTATAACTTCATGTCTGTTCAACCTTTCTTGTTGCTTCATAAGGACAGGGTGAGTTTTACAACTAATCATTCTGTCATGCCTAAAGCATTTTCTGAGTTTGCACTTAAAATGATCCAGTTTCTCTCTGCCTTTTATTGTAATCCTTAGAGTAAGCGATAGAGAATTCTTTACTGTCTTGATTTATCATAAATAGCTGAGATTTTATTTGGATAAATCTAAAGGTTTTGGGAATACTGATAAACATTCTGTGTCTTACAATGGACAGCTAATAGTTAGTTGCTAAATGAACCGTTTCCAGGTAGCTTTCTCTTTCAGTTCAGTTTTGCTATTTCAAGCATGGCAGAAGTGCTCCAGAGAATGTAAGGGTTCATTCTTCTAGGGCAGTTTCTCTGTCTGGAGCATTTTGGTAAGGGGTGGAGTCTTAACAGTTTTGGAAGCAGCAACCTGGTCGTCTGTTTTCACACTTGCCAAACATTAAAAACTTGATGCTGTCTATAGAGCAAAGACTGGATTCACTTGGGCTGTTCCACGATGCATTCTGGACTGTGGTTCAGTTCAGTCCACCCTTTCCTCTTGAGCTTTGGGAATTGTCCCATTGGTATCATATACTGCAACGCTGATCTGTTGAAGGGCATAGTTTAGTTATGTAAGACCATACCTTAACAGTTGACATTCAGGGAGATTACTGTTGCACTATATACACACTTCCCTCCTTTCACCCCCTGAGTATTTTCATTTTTTGGTTGGGCTGGGGTATTCGTACATATTTATGTAACTTTTCTGCATGTATTCTGTCCCAAGGCATTACTTAAAAGTACAGGCTAGGTTATGGGAAACAAAACTTGGGAGTCTTTTGCGTGACCACATGTCTGTCTCATGCCAGAATATCAGCTTCTGCATAGGACAGACAAATGCTGCACAAGGATGGAGCCTTAACTTTGTACACTGACCAGATGTATGGGTATCCTAACAGACATGTTCCATTAGTAATAAATAATGTAGCAGAGATCTGTTTGAATAACTATTGCTGGGGTAAGTTCTTAGGCAGCTATACTTTTGGATTCCAAAAAAAAATGAAAACCCTAGGAGGCCTAAGCCTAATACATACAGCAAGCCAAGATCTGGATATTCAAGGTGTAGATGACCCTTCTGTATTTTCAGTAAGAAATGTGTATGTGCTTTTTGAATCTCCAAGGATACTCATCTGCATATAAAACATGTCAAGGCATTCAAGAAATTCTTGTACTGCATTGTGGGAAGCCTGCTGTTGCTAGTTTAGAGGCCGGCAGTGTTCATCAGATGCATTACAGTTGTAGCAGCTCATCTGAGACTGTAAAGGAATCAAAAGTATTTTTACATCTAGATGACTGGCTCGTAGCAGCTCCCTCAAAGGAATATCTGGCTCACACAGAGGGTAGTTACTACATCTGTGTTTTTCTTCGGGAATATTAGTGAACACTGCAAAGTCCCAGCTGGAGCAATTAGTGGCACACACGTATTCATAGGCTGCACACAGTAAGCTGAAGAGTAAATCTCAAAACATTCATTCAGCAATCCAACACTTTTTGAATAATCTCATATTAACAGCAGCTCTTATTTTGAAGATTTTTAGGTTTTCCAGCTGCAGCCATCCATGTAATTCTCTTTGCAAGGTTTCACATAAGTGTCGACCTTGTATGATCAGTGGTCGCTAATGCCAGGTGATGTGACTCAAACAATCCAGCTATCTCAAAGTTGTAACCTGCATCTCTTCAGGTGTACCGGGACCGTTCTAGGGTAGGGACATTCCTTTACACCCCAAACCCTACCCACTATCATAGTCACCACAGATGTGTCATTGTTTAGTGCAGATTGTCCAAGGAATGTAGACTTGGGTAAAATATACTGGGGGATGAGGGCAATTCTTTCTTTGTATGCTGTATAGGGCCACCTCTCCCAGCGGATAAGACCTTGAGAGCGTTTCAAGATGGTTTTATGCCTGACCATCTAAAGGTTCCACAGACAGCATCTACATCAATAAATAGGAGGCACATGATCCTTTCAGCTTTAAGAAACTTGGGTTCTGGAATAGGACCAAGTCGGCACATCCGTCCATCCATCCACATCTCCCCTTTTCCATGAAATTTGCTTTTATTTTTCCATTGAGGAAACAACTTCTTACAGACTGAGGAACTGATGTTGCTGTTTCCAGGAAGTCTGAGGATTGCAGATGTGTATTTCTTTCTGCTTAATTTTCTGAAATACATGCGCACATTTTTTCACACTGACTTCTGCACCCCACCCTTGCATCACCAATCCTAATTACTGTCCAAGATGCCATACATTTTATTTGTTATAATAGGGAGCTTTATTAATGTAACAAGTAGTACAGAATGTTGTATACAGTGCAGTCCGCATGCCTGGTACAATAATATCTCTGGTCATGCCTCTAACTCAAAATACATTCAGTCTTCAAAAAAAAAATCCTCCTCTATGCAATTTTTCTAAAAGGAAAAACATCATCAGGAGACAATCCAATACCAGTGTTGCATAAAGATAAATACCTTTCCCTTATTTTAATATACAGCTCAGTTTCCTGGTTATTTTTGTACTTTGCTGTTGTATTAAACCATTAAAATCACACAAATTCATATTTTCTGTTTACAAGCTAAAGCCTCTGTCACATTTCTTGTATATTGTAATATAGGCCCAACAAATATGTATTTAGTTGAAAAAAGGTCACTTCATTTTTGCTTACATATTTGTTCCCAAAGGACGCATTTGCTTCTCTTTCATTTTATTCCTGTACATCCTCCTTTTAACTCCATTTCTTATAACATAGTGCTTCCAGTTGTGGGAGCTTGTTGGATTTCCAGATGTTCTCTGTGTTTCACTTTTGCAGTCATCACATTTGGGTTATCCCTGCCAGGGTAGCCCTCAGCCGGCCCGAATACTAGAGGCTTAGTATTTCTACGTCTGTTGCTGTCTCTTGAGGACTGACGTCAGGTCGTTAGTAGTATAAAGTAAAGGAGCCGACGCCATTGCTTCAGTCTTTCTTGCTGTGGAACCTGAAGCAGAAGCAGTTTGCACGAGTGCCGGTCGGCCGCTACCCGAGTTTCGTCTCCGAATTGAAGTTGAAGTCTTCTAAAGCTAAGAGCCCCTTTGGGGATCCTTTTTTCTTCTACTAACCAATGTCAGAAAAAGTTAACAATTGTCTCGCCTATGGAAAGCAAGTTCCACACAGAGACTTCCACTTTTATTGAGTCACTTGTTTAGACCCAGACCACGACGTCCCCCATTGTCGCTTCTGTGCTTTGTTCAACGCTGGAACTATCCGTTGTTGGGCCCTTATTGTAGCCAGATATTTTCATTTACAGTCCTCTAGGTCTGATATGGCTTCACTAAGCCTTCCAACAGCAGATCTTCCGAAAAAACATAAAGACAGAGAGAGACCGCACAGTTCCAAACCTACCAATGATGCTTCCGTTAAGCTAGTTTCAGTCCTCTGGTACTCAGTGAGGCAGTTTTGCAGCCCCTGATGCCCGCTTTAGTTGATTTGCAGGCAGCTACCAAGACCCTTTTGTAGTCTGGTATGCCGCAAAACTCTTCTTCGACTAAGGATCCTGCAGTTGTCTCTACCTTGGATGGGTCCGGAGCCGCTGAGCAGGCACCGGCTTCCGAGGAAGTCCTTTGCACTACCGAATCTCAACACAAATGGACGTCGTCTTTCGTGACTACTGTTCTTTCAGAAACGACCGAGTTTCTTAGGCCCAGGGTTCGAAACACTCCCAAGAAACCAATGACCCACTCTCAGGCGCCTGCTACCTTGCCTCAGTCTCAAATGCTTAAAATGGCGGAAGACCTTTATCATGCTGATCAGGGGAAGCCAAGTTACCCCCTAAAAAAGGAAGAGAGATCTGTCCCCTGTAGTTTTGTCTGAACAAGAATCAGATGAATCTGACTATGAAGACATGCGACCCCTCTCCACTTATGAGGATTCTGATGCAGAGGACTCCATTCCTTCAGCCTCTCCCCCAGAGGATTTTTCCTTTAGGAAACCCTGCATACTTTAATGGAGCATTTCCAATGAGAGAGTCAGGACTCTCCTCAGTCTAAAAAGAGACTCATGGAATTCCTTGATCTTCTGCAACACAGACCCTTGGCCAACCCCCCCAGTGCTGGATGTTGTGGATAATGTTTTCCTTGAATCCAGCTTGACTCCTGACACCCTACCTTTAAAACCAGACGGGTACTATAGAGTTCCTGACTCATACAAATATCTTTTTAAAAATCCAACGGCTGACCCTGAGGTCATTTCTTAAGGGCCAAAAGGGATTAAAGCAACCTCTGCTAAGAATCCCACCCCCTCAGACAGGGATTCCCGAGCACTGGACAGATTGGATAAAAAAGAATACACCTCCACTACTCTTGCTATCAGGGCACTAAATTGTCAGTTCCATATGCTGAAATTTCGTCAGCATACCTTGGAACTCCTTAAACAAAAAATGTCTTCCTTTCCTACTTGGCCAGACTCTAAAGATTTACAAGACTTAATGCATTCTGCAAACCAACACACTTTGCACCGTGGTTTTGACGTCCTAGAAACTTCTTGCAGGGCAGCAGTCACTGGATTTGTCATTAGAAGAGATGCATGACTTAAAGAGCAGCCCCTGCCAGCCATGTCAAATCTAAATTGTTGGATGCCCCCCTTGCACAAAGGTAACTTATTTGGCACCAAGGCAGAAGAGGTCTTACAAAAGATGGAAGAAAAAGCAAAATCTGTGCAAACAGTTAAGGATTTCTTACAGGTCCAGCCTCCTAGGTTCAGCAGGCATTGTCCCTCCAAGCACTGGTCCTTTTCTGCTCTGAGTAAACCAGCCCAGCATAGGCCCCATGGAAACAGACCCTCAGACAGCAGCCCCAGGGAATGCAGAGATCTAAGTAGTGGACTACCTCCGCTTCAAAACCAGGGAGTTCTAAGCCACCCCTTATGGTAAGAACTCACAGTAACTCACCTCCTCCACAACCCCCTCTGCCCACCTTCACTTTTTTCCCCTAGGAGGAAAACTTTCATTTCACTCAAGCACTTGGGCCACCATAACCAAGGACCAATGGGTTCTGAACATTGTGTCTCAGGGATACAGATTTTCCTTCCATACCCTTCCAACCCTAAAGGGGTTCCCAGATCTACCACCAAATCAGTGGGCAGAGGCTCAAAAGCAAATCCTTTCCCTGCTCTCTGTGAGAGTAGTAGAGCACTTTCCTGCAGAACAGATAGGCCAAGGCTTCTACTCCAGACTTTTTCTGGTGCCCAGAAAAGAGAGCACCTGGCACCCCATCCTTGATCTATCCATTCTAAACACCTTCCTGGTGATCCCAAAATTCAAAATGCTCACCCTCCAGCAGGTGGTACCCATGCTGTCCAAGGGCGCTTGGCTAGCCACCCTAGATCTAAACGAGGCCTACCTCCACATTCCTATCAGGGAATCATGCAGGAAATATATCCAATTCAGGGCAGGATCTCAACACTTTCAGTTCTCTGTGCTTCCCTTTGGCTTATCTACAGCTCCCAGAGTTTTCACAAAATGTGTGGCTCCAGCAATTGCCTTTTGCAGACAAAGCAGTATTCAAATTTACCCATACTTAGATGACTGTCTTGTTCAGGCAAACAGCCAGGAAAAGCTGCTCAAGCACCTGGCCTTTGTAAAGAACCTACTAACCTCCCTAGGGTACACAACGAAAAGAAATCCAAACAGGTGCCTACGCAAAGGATAATCTTCCTGGGAGCAAGTCTGGACACAGCATCCAAGATGGCATTCCTTACATCAGAGAAAAAATTTTCCTGACAGCCTACTTCTCTCAACTAGCCACCAGGCCCCAGCTATCTGCAAAGAAGATCCTGTAAGCTCTGGGGTTCATGGCATCTTGCATACTACTCATACCATGTGCCAGACTGCATATGAGGAAACTTTAGTGGTACCTAAAGAGCCTTTGGTGTCAACACTCTCAAGCCCCGGAAACTCTTCTACCTATAATTCCTTGCCTCAGAAAGGAATTTCTTTGGTGGGCAACAGCATGCTCACACAACAAGGGACTGCCCTTCTCCCCAACTCCCCGCCGCCAATACCCTCACCACAGACTCATTAGACTACGCTTCATGTGCACACGTGGACGGCAGGTGCATACAGGGCCAATGGAGCCCTCAGGAAATCCCTCTGCACATCAGTCAAAAAGAGATGATGGCTGTGCAGCACGCCTTGATAGCTTTCAAATCTCTTCTGTCTCCAGGGGTTCTCCTGATCAAAACAGACACCACCACTGTAATGTGGTACATCAACAAGCAGGGAGGGACTCACTCCTACCCTCTATGCAGGCTGGCCATGACTCTGGCTCACAGTCTCTCCCATGTAACTACACCTGTTAGCACAATTCCTACTAGGCTGTCTCAACTCTCTGGCAGACCAGTTAAGCAGAAACCTTCTGGACCCATACGAGTGGCAGCTCAACAGAAGTACCTTCACCCTAATAACTCAGAAATGGGGAACCCCGAAGGTCGACCTGTTTGCCTCCCACACCAACCATCAGCTCAGCAAATTCTGCACCAGGGAGCATCACTGCATGGCTTGGAATGTGGATGCCCTTTCCTCCCCTACCTCTCATCCTTAGGGTACTGCTCAAAGTAAGGGAGGAAAAACCAAGTACCACTCTTATAACACCAGACTGACCCTGACAGCACTGGTACCCCTTGCTGCACAGCCTGTCCCCGCTGCCTCCACGGCATCTTCCTCAGATTCCAAACCTCCTGACCCAGAGGGAAGGGGAATTCATGGTTCCCAAATCACAGACACTCAATTTGGCAGCTTAGCTTATTCCCTATCCCAAAACCAGTCTGCCATCCTCCGTAAATAGGTTCTGGATGTTATCCGTGAGGCCAGACGTCCTAGCACCAGAAAGTCTTATGCAGATTAATGGAAAAGGTTCTGCACCTGGATCCAGGCTAAGGGAGCCAATACAGCACAGCCCTCCATCCCTCTCATCTTGGATTACTTAGTTGACCTACTACACAGTTGTCTCTCTTTCTCCTCTATTAAAATTTAAGCCTCTGCTGTTTCTGCTCATTTTCCCACTGAGCAGCCCATTTTCTCACACCCTTTCATCAAACAGTTCCTCAGAGGGGCTAGCAACTTGAGGCCCCCCAGAAGGGCACCAACACCAGCTTGGAACCTTAACTTTGTCTTGGAAAAGCTCACCCTGCCCCCTTTCGAACCATCTTCTTCTGCAGAGCTAAAATTTCTCTCCTGGAAGACCGCTTTCCTTCTGGCCATCACTTCAGCCAGAAGAGTCTCTGAGCTGCAAGCACTCATGGGTGTGGAACCCTTCATCTTCCATGCAGACAGGGTATCCCTCAGAACTAACCCATCCTTCATGCCCAAGGTGGTGTCCAGTGTGACTCTCAACTCATCCATTAATTTGCCCACCTTCTTTCCTAATCCCCAGAACAAGGGGGAAAAGATTATCCACACTCTAGATGTGCACAGGCAGCTCAGATTCTATCTGGACAGGACTAAATCCTTCAGAAAGTCTGATAAATTGCTAGTTAGCTTTGCTACAGGGGCAGAAGGCAAAGACATCTCCAAGCAAACCATTTCCAAATGGGTAGCACACTGCATCCATTTCTGCTACAAACAGCATGGAAAGCCTCTCCCCAAGGGGGTCAGGACACTCCACCAGGGCAGCCTCCACCTTTCCTAAGAGGAGTCCCCACTAGGGAAATGCTGGAGGTTGCCACCTGGACATCTGTTCACACTTTTACCAAGCATTACCACCTGCCTCTGTTCTCCAAATCCAGGGCAGGGTTTGCCTTTGCAGTTTTGCAGAGCATCCTAGGCAGCCCCTAGTTTCCTTGACTGCCTCCACCCATTTCCTTAGCTTTGGGAATCAAACCAAATGTGATGACTGCAGCAGTGAAACACGAAGAACATAGTACAGTTGTGTACACTTACCATAAATGTAGATGTTAGAGTGTATTCACTTTTGCAGTCCTGGTTTCCCTCCCTCCATCCTCCCTTTATTCTCTTTCTTTCCTTATGAGGGACATGTCGGTATTTATTTTCCATTGGTGGGGTTCTTCCACCAGAACCTGGCCTCCTACTTTGGGGGCTCCTGAGAGGTTAGGGAAAGAAAAACTGATGTAATGGTGTCGGCTGCCTTACTTTATACTACTGACAACCTGATGTCAGTCCTCAGGCAACAGCAACCGAAGCAGAAATATTATGCCACTGGTATTCAGGCCGGCCGAGGGCTACCCTGGCAGGGATAACCCAAATGTGATGACTGCAACAGTAAATACACTCGAACATCTACATTTATGGTAAGTGTACACAACTGTACTTTTCTTGTTGAAGCTTTTCCAGCTGCTAGTAATATTTCCACTGACTGTGTGTCATGTAGCCTTTCTTTTTCTGCTGGGCCCCAGAATACCTTCATTTGTATTTTTTGTAACTCCCAATTTATGCCTAGAGTCTTCTTTATCAAATTCTGTAGCTCCATTTTGAATCCATTCATTTTCTTACATGGCCAAACACTATGACACCAGTCTTCATTCTGTTTCATATTATAGCTCCATCATTTTTGTAGACATTTCTGTGACATTATTTGCGGTTTTATATGACATGTAAAAGTACTTATGTAAACATTTCCACCCAAAAATTCTGAGCTTAATAGATTTTGTAACATTCATAGATATATATTTCCTGTTATTTAGCCTTTTAATAAAAAGTGGACAATTATTTTTCCCTTTCTGTTTTCATTTTCCTCAATTAAATTATTATTCCTGAATCTCTTATGCATCCTAGTGATTAACCTCTTGGTCTTTTGCTTTTTCTGTTTTAGTTTCTTATAGAAGTTATATTAACTCGGGCATTAATTCCCCATTTCTTTAATTTCCCTGCTACTTTTCGTAAAGTCGTAATATGTAGTAACCTCACTATCCTTAAAAGTAGCTCTATCCTTAGCTTGGTTCCATTCCAGTATATTACCTTTCTGCGATATTTATTCCCTATATATCGGACCTAGCTATCTTTATAACAAGTCTGATAATTAATGCTTTTTTTTGCTTTCCTTTCTTTCCTAGACCAGTTCGATATAGTTCTTTACAATTTCTGTAAGATTTAATTGCTAAAACTGTATTGAACATTTGCAGTTTATTCACCAATACTGAGTTATCCTTGTTCATGGGAAATAATACTGTACAGATGTTTAATTTCTGGACCATTATTTAATTTCTTTCCTTATTATGAGTCATATCTTTCCACTTCAAAGTGTAATTTTCTTTCAGTAAAAATGTTAATTGCAACCAAGTTGCTTTATGGTAGGTCTTTAAATTTGGTATTGCTAGCCTATCTTAGCTAGGAGAAAATGATCATGCCAAAAGCCTAACTCATAGTTTTATCCCATGTAGATTTGATAACTTTCTTTCTGTAGTCTTTGCCTAATGTCTGGCAATGGGTCATATAAAAAAAGACAGCCCTGCATATATGATTAGGAAACTGCAAACATCTTTAAAGTTTTGACTTTATTTTCTAGAGCCAAATGTAAACAATTCCATTCCTTAATACACTTCTACTTTTGTATTTTGTCTTTCCATGTCTCTTTTGGTGCTTTATCTATCTTTCTGGTGATCCATACTCCCACTGATTTTTTATAGAAGTCCCTATAGTGTCTCCATAGATAGGGGAACTCCTGTGCTAGATCGTAAGAGTGTATCATTTACTTGTACTGCCTTAGTTTTACTTTTGTCTTATATCCTGAAATACAAGTTGAATCTCTTAACACTGAAAATAATTTCCTAATACTGTTTTCAGAATCTTTCAAGTAAATTATGTCATTTGGAAAGAAAGCAGTTTTCTCTTGCTTCTGATTCTGTTTACATCTGTGGATATCTCCTTTCATTATTTTGTGTGCTAATGGTTTAAAGTAAAGTGCATAAAGTAATAGAGATAATGGATATTTAGTCTTACAGGCTGTATAACTTTTTCCTGTGATTTTTAGACGAATCTTAGAATCCTTCTATATTTGTGTCATTAAGTCTGTCAGTCCATTTGGTAAACCAATTTAGCCACGATTTCCCATTTGACCCTATCAAATGCTTTTTCATCAGTGAAGCTCACTAATAATAATGAGATTTCCTTTTTCTCTGCCTCTTCTAGTATCGTAGATGCTCTTAAAATACCAGCCAGAGTCTGTCTATCTGGTGTTCATCATTTTGGTCCACATCTATTAATTTTGGGAGACATTTTGCTAATATTGATGCAAAAACGTTACTGTCATGATTAAGTACTGATACAGATATATAGGAAGATACAATAGTTAGATCTTTGTCTTATCTGTATATTGTAGGTAATAATTGCTGTCCTCTTAGACTGTGGTATCTCTTAAGTATTTTGTTAAATACTAAACAATCTTGTGTAATGTAATCCCTAATTATGTTGGTAATTGATCCATTCCTGGTGATTTTCCCATTGCCTTTTTCCCTATATAGATTCTAATTTCCTCTGCTCTTATGGGTGTTATCAAAGCCTGTAACTCTTCTAATTTAGGTAAAGTCAGTCATGTTATGAATTTGGTTTCTGTCTCCAACCTACTCCATCCTTTTGTTTTCTGTATAAATCGTTAAAGAATTCCCTTATTGTATGTTCTGTTTCTGTAGAACTGATGTGAACTTGCCTTGTTCTTCCATATGCCTGTTTTTTGTTGTCTTTCTTCCTAGCATCTTCTACATTTTTGTAGAACTTTCAAAATAAAAATGTTTTAAAGAGTCTCTCAGAGCATCTTATACATTTTTGTAGAACTTTCAAAATAAAAATGTTTTAAAGAGTCTCTCAGATTTACAAATTCCTGAAAAATATTGCTCAGACACAGCTCCACGTGGTCCTGTTGAGTCTTCCTGGCTACAGAGAACTGAAAAAAAGCGACTGCTTTCCTGATTAAGTATCCTGCTGTTTTTTATATTTGTTTTACCTTCTACTGCTTACCTAGAGCAAGCTTTAACTGTTTTCATAGTCATTTACTGCATTTTTTATTATCTGCACTTAAAAGTACATTTTAGTCGAAATTAGTCTAATTCAAGTCGAAAAGTGTTTGTTTGCTGTTTAATTTAGTTGTTTGGCTGCCCACTAAAGTGTGCTAGCCTGTACTACTGACTTATTGCCTTTTCTGCATTTCTGTGTGTTTCTATTTAAAAACAAAAAAATATTCCTTGTTTTCCTGCCTCTCCTAAACTAGTTAGACCAGTTTGCAGGCCTTGCTGTATCCTGGGCTGTGTTGTAGTTCATGTGTTGTCCATTGCCTTACTTGGATAGAAGGAAGTTTCTTAGCTCACCAGTGGGAGTGGGGAGCCTTGAATAGCCTACCTGTCCTTGAGGGAAGTGACCTCAGCACAAGAAGCTGTAGTAATTGGTCATTTTGGACCATTTCTAGCTCTTTTGAAGTTCCCTGGTTAAAATCTGCCTCTGGCATGTTTTTGAAGCCATATTGCTCAGACACAGCTCCACGTGGTCCTGTTGAGTCTTCCTGGCTACAGAGAACTGAAAAAAGCGACTGCTTTCCTGATTAAGTATCCTGCTGTTTTTTATATTTGTTTTACCTTCTACTGCTTACCTAGAGCAAGCTTTAACTGTTTTCATAGTTATTTACTGCATTTTTTATTATCTGCACTTAAAAGTACACTTTAGTCGAAATTAGTCTAATTCAAGTCGAAAAGTGTTTGTTTGCTGTTTAATTTAATTGTTTGGCTGCCCACTAAAGTGTGCTAGCCTGTACTACTGACCTATTGCCTTTTCTGCATTTAGCGTGGAGTTGCCAGTAGAGCACCATCGGGCAGCCAAGTTAAACAAGGTTAAACTATTTCTGGCTCTGTAAAGTCTGCTCTTCATTTTTTCCCTTAGAACTGCTCTACTTGTAATCTAAACAGTCTATTCTCTATCTGTAAAGCTCAGCACTTCTTCCTAAAGCATTTTTTAGTCAGGTAAAGCACTTCTATATTATACAAAGTACTTCACTAGCTTAAAACCCCCTTGAGTACCCACTTCCGTATAGGTCCTTTCTGACTCAGTTACACAGCAAACTTTTTCATTTCTTCTAGCATGTCAAAGGGTCAGTTGCTAGCGTCCTCTCCTGCTCAGCTGGTGAATCTGGGAATATTGAGGCAATGTTACAATTGCCTCATGTACACAGACAACCCTCTCCTCCTCCCACAAAACACAAATACATGTGAGAGATGCAACTATATAGCCAAACTGGAGGCTGAGCTCTCTCAACTCAGGACTGGCAAAACCAGACAGGAGGAGAAGGTAACCACACACACCATAAACCCAGTCTCACATAGAACTATCACAACTACAAATCAAACACATAAACACACAAAGACATACTCGGAGGCACTGATCAAAATCTACCAAAACAGCAGAGGCCTCCAAAGCAGACACCCAAACAACTGCCACCTCATGACATAACACAAGCAACACATAGATCACAAAGTCAGTGTGCAAATCAGTCACAGCCCTTAAGGCCAAACACAATGCCAGACACACTTGTCATAGGTGACTCCATAGTCAGACACACTGACGCCCCACTCACCAGACTGAACAAGGAGAGGGTCGCAGTAAGCTGCCTGTCGGGCGCTAGAATCCGCCACATAACACAAGCACTCAGGTCACTCCACAGCAAGTACAAGTATGACTCAGTCATTGTCCATGCCGGTGTGAATGACCTGAGGCACCTCCCTGGACTACATGAAAAGAGACATAAAGGAGCTCTCAGATTATGTAGCCCAGGCTGGTATGACCCTGACCCTGAGCAGTATCCTACCTTCACCAAGAATGATGCCACAATACAGAGACAAAATTATCAGTTTTAATAATTGGCTTAATTTCTGGTGTCATTCTAAGGGGATCCAATGTCTGTCTGCCTGGAATGACATGCTTGACAAGCCACGCTGCTTCGCAAGGGACGGCTTGCACCTGTCACCCCTGGGTTTCGGATATTGGCAAAGGCTCTTGCCACCCCCATAGTGCCTTTTTTAGACAAGGCTGAAATTCTAAACCCACCGCCCTAGAAAACAATAATGGAAAAAAACTAAGGGTAATGCTGCTCAATGCCAGAAGTCTAAATCTCAAGATGCACGCCCTCAAAGCCCTCCTCAGTATGGAGAACATCGATGTCTGTGCTGTGACTGAAACCTGGTTCAAGGCTCCTGAGAGCACCCCGGCACTATCAGGTTTTACCTCATATCATGCGTTCCGGCCCCAAAACCCGGACCGTACCACAAAAGGAGGGGGTGTATCCATATTCATCAAGGATACCCACACCTCCAGGCTGGCGGCAACTCACGAAACATCAGAGACCATTCAGGTGCAATTAACCATAGGCAAAACTGCTCTACAGTTTGTAGCATGTTACAGGCCACCCTCTCAAACTCAGGAACCCCACACAGCCTTCCTGAAGACACTGGAGGGTATAAATGTCTCTCCAAACACCATCATATTGGGTGACTTCAACTACCCAAACATAGACTGGGAACATTACTCAAGCCCCAATACCCTAGCCCAAAGGTTCCTGGAGTTCATAAACTCAAATGCTATGGAACAACTTGTCACCATTCCCACAAGAGGTGAAAATATACTAGACCTGATCATCACAAACATGGGGACAAAATGCTCCACACCGGAAGTATATCCCTTATTGGTGAGATCAGACCATAAACTAATCTCACTGGAGATCCACATCCCGCCCCCACCCCCAACAAAAAAACCACAGTGAAGAACTTCTCAAAAGCCAACTTCACACTTCTTAAGACTGGTGTGGTATCCTTCAAGGCCCCTGAGCCATTGGAAACCACAACCCACGCTGTTGAATCCCTTACAAATGCTTTCTACGAGCACCTCCAGGATTGCATGGATCAATCAATCCCAAATAAAATCAAGACCCTTTCCACCAAAGGCAAGCGCCCGATCTGGTGGACCCCAGCCATAAACAAACTTTACAACAAGAAGAGAAAGCTACTACAAGATAGAGCAAAATCCCTAAAAGGGAAGACATCTCTGATCAATACTAGTAAAAAACTACGATCACTCATAAAATCATCCAAGGCCAACTTTGAGAGAAAAATCGCCAAGGACTCAAAAGACAATCATAAGGCCTTCTTTAGCTATGTTAGAAATCTGGGTGGAAACTCCCAGATATGCTCAGAATTAGTCCAAAATGATACAAAAATCACTGAACCCACAGACATTGCAAACATACTGGCAGACAGGTTCAGTGAAAATGTCTCCCCTCCCTCCCCACCAAAAGGAGAAATATCTATCCCAGCAGAGTGTAGCCTCCCAATCATCTCAAATGCCCAGGTGAGAGCTGCTCTCTCTAAAGCTAAAAACACAGCATCAATGGGACGGATGGTGTCCCCGGCTGTGTGCTACCGAACTCAATGAGGAACTAAACCCACACATAAGGCTGCTGTTTAATCTTAGCCTTACCACAGGATACGTGCCAAAGAGTGGCTTACGGCAACTGTGGTCCCACTCCACAAAGGCGGTGCTTCTACGGACCCTGGTAATTACCGCCCCATAAGCTTAACAAGCCTGGTCTGCAAAGCTATGGAGAAGATCATAATGGAACTCATAAATAAAGACATAGGGGACCTACAGACATTGGATCCTACCCAATTCGGCTTTGTCAAGGGCAGATCATGCCTCTTGAACTTGGTCGACTTTTTTGAAACAGTCACCAAGGCCATTGATGAGGGTAAGGCAGTTCACACAGCCTACCTTGACCTTGCAAAAGCTTTCGACACAATACCCCACTTGGGTATCATAGAAAAGCTCACTAGCTTAAATGTAAACCCATATGTCACAAGATGGGTTGCAAACTGGCTCAAGGACAGAACCCACAGGGTTAGAGTTGCTGGTGCCATGTCAGACTCCAAGCCGGTCACAAGCGGTGTCCCACAGGGCTCAGTCCTGGGCCCCCTCTTGTTCGGCATCTACTTTTCAGAAGTGCAGGCAAACATTGGAGGATTGCGGCTGACAAAGTTTGCAGATGACTGCAAACTGGGTGCCATAGTTGAAAATCCATCAGACACAGATATCCTTCAGAGAGGTCTCATAGAAACGGATAACTGGTGCCAGAGCCATGGCCTTAAGCTAAACGCCAAAAAATGTATAGTCATACCCTTTGGTAAAAACAAGGTAACCCCATGTTACCACATAGGTGGCAATCCATTAAGCACAGAAGAGGTTATCAGGGACCTGGGGACCCAAGTTGACAGTAACCTTTCTTTTGACACTCACATTGCCAAAGTGGTTAGGAGGACCTTCTACATTGCCCACCTGATTATGAAGGGATTCACATCCAGATCAAGGGAGGTCATTGTTCCCCTGTACTCTTCACTTATCAGACCAATGATTGAGTACAATGCCCCATTCGGAATGTATCTTACCCGACACCTGCAGCAATTGGAAAGACCCCAAAAGTTCCTCACCAAAAGGATAAAGGGGCTCAGAAATATGCCATATGCTGCCCGACTGAAGAAACTCCAGCTCTATTCAGTTGCATACCGTCTGCTCAGAGGTGACCTGTGCCTGACATACAAGGCCATGTCCAACCCGGAATTAATGGACATGCTCCACCTCAAAAAATCCAAATCCACCAGAGCCACAAGAGCAAGAGACTTCAACCTCAACACTGATATAAATAGGATGTGCTGGAGGGACAGATTCATCACCCAGAGACTCCCTATGCTGTGGAACAGAATCCCGGTCCATGTGAGACAGAGCACCTCGCTGGCTCTGTTCAAGAGGAATCTTGACCAGTGGATGGGAGATCGTAGGTTTACCCCGGGGATCATCTCTGTATCACTGCTGGACAGAGGCACAGCAAACTAATGGGTATAGTATTCTTCAACCTAAGGGGTGGTGAAAGCCACACAACTCTGGCTAGGCTTATAAATGCCCTAGGGCAGATAGCCTAGTATGAACCTATGAACCTATGGATCTTTTTAAAACATTTCTCTCTTTATTAGCTGGTTGTGGTAGCCTTTGTTTGCTTGTAAGTCTGCTAACATCTTAACATACCTTAAGTATGATGTTCTTCATCTCACATTGCTGCAGTCCTTACACTTGGGTAGTCCGCTGTCCTCGGTCGACCCGAATATCAAAGTATAAGGCTGACGTCGGTCAGGGCGCATTTGACTGACATCAGGACGTCAGGGTACAAATGTGCATGACCGACGTCATATCCTCAGTCTTTTTTGCCGCATGGTCCGATGCAGAAGCAGCATTGCAAGTGCCGGTTGGCGTTCTGAGATTTTTCGATTTAGAAGTTTCAGACCGAGTTCAAAGTTGGCTAAGTACCCCGTTGGGGAATTTTTTAGTTTTTTCTTGCCTCGGTCATTTACCGGATGTCAGAAAAAGTCAATAATTGCATTTCTTGTGGGAAACAGATACCGCATAGAGATTATCATACCTTGTGTATTCCTTGCTTAGGGCCTGAGCACGACATTGTTGGCTGTCGCTCTTGTGCTAGATTTAATAAACGCACTATAAAACTATAAAGAGAAGGTTGGATTGTGCAAGGTTAGTCTTTGGGAAGCGGTGCAACTATAAAATGCCGTCGGATGCTCCGACGCCCGCTTCTTCGAAGAAGCGCAAGGACAAGGCAGTTAAGCCTAGGCTAGAAGAACCGTCTGTACCGGACACCGGTTCTTTAGAGGTGTCGGTGGAGCCGGTGGCTCCACCGGAGGTTTCTTTGTGTTCCCAAGGTGAGACCTTATTATTGCAAGATGTGGCCTCTCAGGAGACAAGCCAGGCTGAGGGGGCTTCTCAGGTTACTATACTCCCCTCCCTTCCTAAGGTGGCTAGGCCCTCTCCTTCTGTTTCAAAGGCTTCTCCCAGGGGCAGGCCAAGTTTAGCTTCAGTTGGTGTTACCCCTAGCTCTTCAGGTACTGTGCCCAAGAAGCATATGCTTAAAATGGCAGAAGATTTGATTTCTTTGATTAGGGGTTCTATGCCCCCTCCTGATAAGAGACCTAGGGTGGAGCCTGAGCTGGGGGGTTTTGAGCAGGCTTCAGATGTTTCAGAGTCTTCGGCTGAAGACTTGCAGGAGTACTCTCCTTATTCTGATTCTGATGTGGATGATTCTACTCCTTCTGCTACTCCTCCTGAGGATTTTTCTTTTTCAGAAACTCTTCATTCCATGAGGGAACATTTTAAGTGGGAAGGTCAGGACTTCTCTGATTCCAGGAAAAGGCTTAGGGAATTTCTGTTTTTACCCCAGCATAGGCCTTTGGCTATACCTCCTGTTTTGGATGTAGTGGAAGATGTTTTTACAGAGGCTTCTCTTAATCCTGATTCTTTGCCTCCTGCTCCTGTTAAGCCGGATAGGTATTACAGGGTGCCTGAAGCTCATAAGTATCTTTTTAAGAGTCCTAGGGCAGACCAAGAAACTGTTAGCCAGGGGCCTAAAGGTGTTAAGGCTTCTGTTGTTAAAAATCCGGTTCCTGCAGACAAGGAGGCTAGGGCCTTGGATAGATGGGGAAAGAAAGTCTATACTTCTTCCACTCTTGCTATGAGGGCTCTGAATTGCCAGTTTCACATGTTGAAATACCAAAACTATCTCCTTTCACAATTGAAGTCTAAGGTTGATGCTCTGGCAGTAGGTATTGATTGTAAAGAGTTGCAAGATTTAGTGCATGTTTCTGAACAGGTGGGTAAGCATTCTTTGCAATGTGGTTTTGATGCTGTACAGGCCTCGTCTAGGGTGGCTGCCACTGGGTCAGTTCTTCGCAGGCACGCCTGGCTGAGGGATCAGAATTTGTCTGAACATGTTAAAACAAGGATTTTAGATGCTCCTTTACAATCTGACGTGTTGTTTGGTCCTCCTGTTGAGACAGTTTTAAAGAAAATGGAAGACAAGGCTAAGTCTATGCAGACTGTTAAAGATTTCTTGCAGGTCCAGCCTCCAAAGTTTAGTAGAATTTGGCCTACTAAAGGGTGGACGTATCCTTCTTATGATTCCCAGTCTAGGGGTAGATCTAGACGTGGTTAGGGCAGAGCTCAGGGCTCTTTCAGGCCTAGAACAGGGAGTTCTCCTGCACAGGCTTCGGGTGAGGGCAGGGGTCAGTCCTTTCGTAAGCAGACCCAATGACCTACCTTTTCAGCTGCCAGAGCCTGCTCGTCTGGCAGCACCTTTGGGAGGAAGGTTGGCACTTTTCAAAGAAAATTGGAGTTTAATTACCCAGGACAGATGGGTATTGGATATCATACACCACGGCTACAGGTTTTATTTCCATACCTTGCCTCCTTTCAAAGGCATGCCAGACGTTCCTCCTCAACAAAGAATAGAGGCTCACAAACAGGTTTCTCTGTTGCTCCAACTAGGGGCCATACAGCCGGTCCCTCTGCCAGAAGTGGGCCTAGGATTTTATTCTCACCTGTTCCTAGTACCAAAGAAGGGGAACACGTGGAGACCAATTTTGGATTTATCTATCCTCAACACTTATCTGGACATTCCCAAGTTCAAAATGTTGACGTTGCAGCAGCTTTTACCTCTGCTGGGCAAAGATCATTGGATGGTAACTTTGGATCTCAAGGAGGCTTACCTTCATGTTCCTATCAGACTAAGTTGCAGAAAGTATCTGCGTTTTCGAGCTGGGACTTCTCACTATCAGTTCTCTGCATTGCCCTTTGGCTTATCTACTGCGCCCAGAGTGTTCACGAAAGTTCTGGCTCCAGTGATAGCTTTCTTCAGACTAAAAGGAATACAGATCTATCCTTATTTGGACGACTGCCTGATTCTGGCTCAAGGAAGGGAAGAGCTTCTTCATCATTTGGAATATGTGATAGCAGTGCTTAAAATGCCTAGGGTATTCTGTGAACGAAATAAAGTCCAGTCTAGTACCCTCTCAAGACATGTGCTTTCTGGGTGTGAGACTGAATACAGCATCCCAGATGGCCTTTTTAACCCCGGAGAAACAAAAGAGTGTCTATCCCTTTACTTCCATCAACTATCTCATCAGTCCGGGCTGACTGCAAGGACAGTCCTTCAAGCCTTAGGGTTCATGGCATCTTGTATTCTGGTGCTTCCCAATGCCAAACTGCATATGAGGAAGCTACAATGGTATCTCAAAAATGTATGGACACAGCACTGCCAGGATCTGGACACTGTCATTCAAATAATACCTTGCATTCAGAAGGAATTTTTGTGGTGGGCTCAGGAATGTCACCTAAACAAGGGACTCTCTGTGACCCGGCCAGAGGCGAGTCAGATTTTAACGACAGATGCCTCAGACAAAGCTTGGGGAGCTCATCTAAATGGAAAGTGGATACAAGACAAGTGGCCTGTCAGACTACACCATCTACATATCAACATGAAAGAGATGTTAGCAGTCCAGTTTGCATTAATAGCTTTCAAGGAATTCCTTCTTCCAGGGCAGGTGTTGATTCTAACAGACAACACAACTGTCATGTGGTACATCAACAAGCAAGGGGGAACGCATTCTTATCCTCTATGCAGGCAAGCAATGATTTTGTGGGAGTCTGCTCTCAGTTTACAGCTCAATCTTCAGGCAAGGTTTCTGCCAGGAGCACAGAACTCCTTAGCAGATGTGTTGAGCAGACGAATTATGGATCCCCACGAGTGGAAATTGGATCCTCATGTATTTCAGAAATTGACAGTGTCATGGGGAACTCCAGACATAGATCTGTTCGCTTCTCCACTAAACCATCAGCTGCCAAGGTTTTGCACAAAAAGGTTTCATCCCACAGCTTGGAGAGTGGATGCTTTTTCTTTCAGTTGGAGCAATCTCCATGTGTATGCCTTTCCACCTCTGCCTCTCCTCCCAAAGGTACTTCTAAAGGTCAGACAGGACAAGCCAAGGATGATTTTAATAGCTCCGGATTGGCCGCGACAGCACTGGTACCCATTACTGAGAAGTCTGGTACGGAAGCCTCCATGGCCTTTGCCTTCGATTCCACACCTGTTGTCGCAGGAGGACAGCCATTTGCTAAATGTCAAGCTTCACTCTCTGCACCTAACAGCCTGGCATATTCTGTTTTGAACCATAGTGGGCCTCCACTTCCTCAGCAAGTTTTGAATGTTATTTTGGAAGCTAGAAGGCCTAGTACAAGGAAAGTGTACGCAGACAAATGGAAGAGATTTTTATTTTGGAGTGCAGCAAAAGATTTTGATGTTTCTGAGCCTAATTTGTGTGTGGCTCTTCAATATCTTACTGAGTTACTAGACAAAGGTTTGTCTTTCTCTTCTATTAAAGTTCATGCTGCAGCAATTTCAGCTCACTATGATTGCGACCCACCATTGTTTTCTCATCCTTTGTTCAAGCAATTTCTTAGAGGGGCAAAGAATATAAGACCCCCACGAAGAGCTCCTACTCCTGCTTGGGATCTCAATTTTGTGTTGGAGAAACTCACTCTACAACCTTTTGAGCCTGCAGCTACTGCTGAGTTGAAATATTTATCATGGAAGACTGTTTTTTTTGTTGGCCATTACCTCTGCAAGGAGGGTTTCTGAATTACAGGCCCTTATGGCGGTTGAGCCTTTCTTGATTTTCCATAAGGATAGGGTATCATTACGTACTAATCCTTCCTTTATGCCTAAGGTGGTTTCTAGTGTGGCTTTAAACCAAACTATTCATTTGCCTACTTTTTATGCAAATCCCCAAAATAAAGGGGAAAAGATTTTGCACACTTTAGATGTTCACAGGCAATTGCGTTATTATTTGGACAGAACTAAAGGGTTCAGGCAGTCTCAGCAGTTGTTTGTTTCTTTTGCTTTGAGTTCTCAGGGCAAGCCTGTGTCAAAACAAACTATTTCTAAGTGGATTGGGTTTTGCATTGCTTTCTGTTATTCCCATCATGGCAAGGAGATTCCAGCCGGGATTAGGCCTCATTCCACTAGGGCTACTGCCACTTCAACAGCTTTTGAGGGAGTGGCAACCAAGGATATTTTGGAGGCAGCTACTTGGAGTTCTGTGCATACTTTCTCTAGGCATTATCACCTGCCACTTTACTCTAAGTCCAGGGCTGGTTTTGCCACTGCTGTTTTGCAAGGCATTTTGGCAGCTCCTGCTTCCTTGTAGTTAGCCATCCTCCCTTACCTCTGCTTTGGGATTCTACCCAAGTGTAAGGACTGCAGCAATGTGAGATGAAGAACATAGTACAGTTTTGTACCTACCATAAATGTAGATGTTCAAGATCCACATTGCTGCAGTCCAATTACCCTCCCTCCTTCCCTCTGTAGTTAGAGGTGGTTGTGTGGGTTGGGTTGTACATATTGTGTATATTGTATATATTGTACATATAGTTAGTGCAAGGGTGGTTGGTTGGTTGTTTGCTGTCTTTTGGTTTTGACCTTTATTTTTAGGGTCTTCTGACATCTGGGGCAAGAAAAGACTAAGGATATGACGTCGGTCATGCGCATTTGTACCCTGACGTCCTGATGTCAGTCAAATGCGCCCTGACCGACGTCAGCCTTATACTTTGATATTCGGGCCGACCGAGGACAGCGGACTACCCAAGTGTAAGGACTGCAGCAATGTGGATCTTCGAACATCTACATTTATGGTAGGTACAAAACTGTACTTTTCCTGTCCTTGTCTCCATTTTTTTTCTACATATAATTCATCCTTTAAATGTCTTTCTTTTTTTTTTTTCTTTAATGTTATCCCAGCTACTTTATTTTCCCAAGTAGTGTCTATTTCTATTAATGAAGCGTTTAATAGTGTATTAACACATAATTTATGTGTTATCTAATAACTGGGAAATCTCTAGTATATGAGCAGTGGCCCCAAGCATTGGAACTGAGTAGTTAGAGTAATTAATGCATGACCAGTGGTCAATATTGTCAGTGTCTGGAATTCTTGTAACATATGTCTGTGTTAAACCTAACCCATGTCCCATATTTATATGAGTAATATGTAAATTGCTTATTTTCAGTCTATCACATATCACATTTAAAAAAAATCTTTAAAATTTTCCTTTCTTGCATTATGTATGTCCTGGGACAATTGCTTACATTATTTTTCTCAGTTATTATGTTCTTGTTTCCAGTTAGCAATATTTCCTGATGAAAGGCTACAGTTTTATGCATGATCTTAATACGAGTAATGTAATTTTTCCATGATTTAATTGGTAGATGTACAGTACCCATTGTTATCCTAATCCTTGCCAATCCCCCATATAATAGATCTCCCTTTTTAATTTGATTTTTTTTTTCTTTTTCTACCAGTAATGCATGTCCTTTTTCAGTTAAGATTCCTACCCTTTTTTCTTGCTCGTGAGAATTCAGCCCTGTAACCTTTCTGAAATCTTTTTTCCTCCAGTTATGTTCTTCCCTATTAAGACTTGTCTTTTGCATCGTTATTATTTGTGGCGTATGTAGTCTAATAATAGTTAAGCTTTTGTCTATTATGCCAGCCTAGTACATTTAAATTAACCTTCCTTTTAGGTATTTCTATGCATCCATTATTTCTCTTCTCAAAATGCTGACTAATTAGTGCGATATTAATGGTTCTGCACTGTGACCTCTTCAGTTATGTAGTCTTTTCCTTTCTCATCCACTTCTTTCTTTAAAACTGAATAAACCTCCAAGTGTTGCCCCCCCCCCATAACACTAGCAATCTGTATAATTTTCCAGAAAAACAACCACCTGTCATAGTTATGTACAAAGCAAAGTTATCCCTTGTTAATATTCAAGTTTTGTTCATACTAGCACTGTAAAACAGCTTTTTAGATTACACTTGATTTCCTTGTGTAAATGTTCTACCCCCCCCCCCCACCTTGCCGATCAATTTTTTCCAGAGAAGTAACATTTCGCTTTCTTCAGTCAATACATTTTTATCTCATCCAAAATATTTAGCCTGTTTCTGTCTGACCATAAGCTAAATATAAGTTAAATTATCTAATTCAACTTCTGCCATCAGATACGCTTTATAGGGGAGAGTTTCATTTAACAGCTGTTCCTAATTTAATTATCTCCCTTTGTCAGTTAAGCCAGACTTTTGATCTGTCTGGTATTCCTAGAAAGCCAAATGTGCAATATCTACACAGCTTTCAACTGTCCAGATTTTCACAGAATGTCCAGATTTTTGCCTCGTGTTTGTAGTCTGTTCATCGTAAAATGTGTGGTTTTCTGGAAAATCATTGAGGATTGAAGTCGCTAAATAATGACAAATTAGAGCTTCAGATTTCATATCCTTCAGAAAATACATGTCAATGCAAAACCTATTATAGCAACTTACAAAGTTTATATGAGCGATATTTAAGATATGTCTATATTTTTGGGCATTTCTACCCCCAATATTTTTGCCTTTGGCCAGATTTCTTGTGCTTAAAGTATGAGAGGTATGGTTATCTCCTATTATATCAAGTTCCCCTATTCCCTTGACTCTTCCCCTTTATTAAACATGCTCCTCTTTTTAAAATGAATTGTAATAACATGGTGGCCAAGTACGAGTGCTCAAACTAGCCTAGCACTCACTATTTTATGTAATTTAAAGTCATAAAATTTTGATATGGATCTCTGACAAAAGAAAATTAGAAAAAATATACTTCAGTTGCCAGTGACTATTCTACAACTTTTAGTTATATATTTAACATAATCACAAATTTGTACTTCATACAGTTTGTATCTATTTAAAATAAATGAAAAAATTCCATCTCTCTTTGATTTACTTAAAATGTATTAGAATTATATGCAGTAATTACTCAGTTCTCATCGTATGCATCCATATTTTGTGGGATTACTGTAATTGTAGCATTTTATAATGTCTTCCAAATTTTACTAGTTGCTGTCTGGATCTCCTGCTGTTTCACTTGCATTCTATCACTCTTCTTTTCTTGGAAAGGTTTTTCACATTCCTTGCTGTTGCAGTGCAGTTTGCCCACTGTTCTGTTTGTTACTGTTGCTGCTGTTTGTTGTGGATATTTCTTCATGCATGCCAGAGCCTATTCAGGATCTGGAAATGATGTTCTACCTGTTGGACAGCAAACTTTCAGAACTGCAGGATAACATCTTAAATCTAAGATTTGCTGTGCTGCAGAGCTAAAATATAGGGATAAAACTGCTCCTCCTTGTTATGGTAAATGGAAGGAAAAATCATTAACATACATCTGGGTTTCACCCACCTGTATAGATTTCCTCTTATTCCACATTTTTATGGTATGTCTTTAAGCGCATAGTTTTGGCACTTAACCACAGCTAGTCTTGGAAATGAATGTTTCCTGTGCAGTGGTGCACAAGCTGTGTCTAATGAAATTTCATACTTCCGAATCTCTGCCCATGTGCTTATTTGCCTTCTTATATAGGTTAAACAATTTCTCCCTTTCCGACCTTTTGGGATATTAGTAATTATGATTGTTTAATGAAATTTTGGAAAGTCAGAGGATGCCTGAGGAGTGGAGAAAGTGTATTGGTACCTATCTTTAAGAATAAGGGTGATGTGCAGAGCTGCAGTAACTACAGAGGGATAAAACTGATCAGTCACAGCTTGAAGTTATGGGAAAGAGTAGTGGAAGCTAGGTTAAGAAGGGAGGTGATGATTTCATGCCAGGAAAGAGCACTACAGATTCAATATTGGCTCTGAGAGTGTTGTTGGAGAAATACAGAGAAGGTTAGAAGGAGTTGCATTGTGTCTTTGTGGACTTAGAGAAAGCATATGACAGGGTGCCTAAAGAGGAGTTGTGGTATTGTATGAGGAAGTCGAGAGTGGCAGAGAAGTATGTAAGAGTGGTACAGGATATGTACAAGGATAGTGTGTCATTGGTGAGGACTGCGGTGGGAGTGACAGATACGTTTAAGGTGGAGGTGGAATCACATCAAGGATCAGCTCTGAGCCCTTTCTTATTTACAGTGGTGATGTACAGGTTGACAGATGAGATTAGACAGGAGGCCCTGTGGACTATGATGTCTGCAGGTGACATTGTGATATGTAGTGAGAGTAGGGACCAGGTTGAGGAGACCCTGGAGAGGTGGAGATATGCTTTAGAGAGGAGAGGAATGAAGGTCAGCAGGGCTAAAACAGAATATATGTGTGTAAATGAGAGGGAGGGTAGAGGAATGGTGAGGATGCAGGGAGTAGAGATGGTAAAGGTGGATGAGTTTAAGTACTTGGGATCAACAGTTCAGAGTAATGGTGAGTGTGGAAGAGAGGTGAAGGAGAGTACAGGCAAGGTGGAATGGATGGAAAAGAGTGTCAAGAGTGATTTGTGACAGACTGGTACCAATAAGAGTGAAAGGGAAGGTCTACAGTAGGGTAGTGAGACCAGCTATGTTATATAGGTTGGAGACGGTAGCATTGACGAAAAGGCAGGAGTCAGTGCTGGATGTGGCAGAGTTAAAGATGTTAAGATTTGCACTGAGTGTGACTAGGATGGACAGGATTAGGAATCAGTATATTAGAGGGTCAGCTCAGGTTGGACAGTTTGGAGACAAAGCAAGAGAGGCGAGATTGTGTGGGTTTGGACATGTGCTGAGGAGGGATGCTGGGTATATTGGGAAAAGGATGCTAAAAATGGAACTGCCAGGTAAGAGGAAAAGAGGAAGGCCTAAGATAAGGTTTATGGATGTGGTGAGAGAGGACATGCAGGCGGTTGGTGTGAAAGAGCATGATGCAGAGGACAGGAAGAAATGGAAACAGATGATCCGTTGTGGCGACCCCTAACAGGAACAGCCGAAAGAAGATGATGGGATATTAGTACATTTTGAATTCTTCCTTTGCACTCTGTCTTCAAGTTCTGCCAAATTTTCATTAAAGTCTTGCAAAGTATCTGTCTTGGTCTGTCTTTCTGTTGTAGTTTTGGTAACCCATTATGAAGCTCTGTGATACTATGATTGAGTCTCTTCAGGGCCTCCTCCATTCCTTCCCATCTCTTATGTTGTCCATTAGTATACTACTTGACAAACTCCTCATGCTTTTTTCCTTTTTTGTCATTTATAGTTAATTTGTTTTCTTCTACTTGTTTTTGCTTCCATTTGAACTTGGTCCAAATTAATAGATGTGGTGGGGTGGGGTCTTGTCTTAGAAGTTCTTTGTATATAAAGTATTGTTATACTTTCTTTTATTTTTCTTCACTTTGGTTGATGATCAAGCTTCAGGATATTTTCAGAGGGTAGTTTTAATGAGTCCAGCAATAAGAATCCTTAAGTGCTTTTTCCAGGCTGACTGTGTGGAAGCTTTGACGAAAAGACCTAACTAAGCTAGTGCCATGCTGCAATTCCAAGATCTGACTGATGTTCTTTGTGTTTCACTGTTGCAGTCATTACATTTGGGTAATCCTGCTGGCAGATTGCCCTCAGTCGGCCTGAATTCCAAAGTCCTGGGTCCTGCGTTAGCTGCTGTCGCCCCTTCCCTGACGTCAGGTCATCAGGGGTATAAAAGATGCAGCCAACGCCATTTTCTTTAGTCTTTCTTGCTGCGCGGTGCCCGAAGCAGAAGCAGTTTGCAAGTGCCGATCGGCCGACTCCTGAGATTTTCATGTGTGAGTTTCAGATCCAAAGTCTTCTATAAAGCTAAGTAACCCCGTTGGGGAAACTTTTTTTCTTGCTCCAGACCGATGTCAGAAAAAGTTAATAATTGTATTTTTTGTGTAAAGCAAATACCTCATAAGGATTTTCATTCTTACTGTATTCCTTGCCTAGGCCCTGATCACCGCGTTTCTGGATGTCCTTCATGGATGCATCTGCAGTCATAACAACTGGGTTGTCCTGTCGTCAGGCAGCCCTTCAGTCGGCCGGATTCCAAAGTCCGGGTCCGGCTTCGGCTGATGTCGCACTTCACCCGACGTCATCTCTGTTGGTCTTCGGGTATAAAGGCATCGGCCGACGCCATTTTCCTCAGTCTTTCTTGCCGCGTGGCGCCCGAAGCAGAAGCTGTTCGCAAGTGCCGGTCGGTCGGATCCAGAGATTACTTCTACCGAATACTACCGAAGACTTCTAAAGCTAAGTACCCGTTGGGGACTCTTTCTTGCCTCAGCCGATGTCAGAAAAAGTTAATAATTGTTTAACCTGTGGGAAACAAATACCTCATAAAGATTTCCACTCTTATTGTCTGCCTTGTTTAGGCCCAGCCCGACGTAGCAGCCTGTTCGCCTGTGCTTCTTTCAACCGACAACGCTTAGGCGGTCGGAGTTTGCGGAACAGTTTTCGGTTCTGATTTTGCATACATTATGCCGTCGGATCCTCCGACTACCCAATCTGCCAAAAACGCAAAGATAAAGACCGACACTCGCGGTCGCGGTTTCGGCGAAACCATGGTTAAGCAAATCATGAGTGTCTCGGTTTCGGCCGAAACCGAGAAAACTGATCAAAGTACAGCTGAATCTATCTCTACAACTGAGGCCCCTGCTACCACTCTTGAATCGGCCTCAGAAATTTTATCCACTACGGTGGTTGCCACTGACTTATCAGCCACCATTCCCTTGGATGTCTCTACCCCAGCACGTGGTGCTGCTAGGCCTCCAGCAGCCATGTCCATTAAGGCCTTCGCCAGGGCTAAAGCAGCCAAGACTACTAAAACAGTGCCTGTTAAACCCCCCACAACCAGGCCCTCTTCCAGTTCTCAAATGCTTACTTTGGCAGAAGATTTAATTTCTTTAATTAGAGGATCTCAATCTCACCCAGACAGGGCCTCTCAGCCCCCAGAGAAGAGACCTAGGGCAGAGCCCCCTGAGCCAGTGTCTGATGATTCTGCTGATGAGTCAGACATAACTGACCAGCCAGAGGCTCCTTTCTCCAATTTTGAAGATTCTGATGCTGAAGAATCCATTCCAGCTGCTTCCCCACCAGAAGAATTCTCCTTTGGGGAAACCTTACATGCCATGCGAGAGCAGTTCCAATGGCAGCAACAGGATTTTTCAGACTCCAGAAAAATACTTAGGACCTTTCTGCACCTTCCACAGCACAGGCCCTTAGCTATACCTCCTGTTCTCTTTGTGGTGGATGATGCTTTCAATGATGTCTGCTCCGCTCCAGATTCTTTACCCCCAGCCCCTGCCAAACCAGACAGATTTTACAGGGTGCCAGATACTCATGTCCTTCATGGATGCATCTGCAGTCATAACAAGTGGGTTGTCCTGTCGTCAGGCAGCCCTGCAGTCGGCCGGATTCCAAAGTCCGGGTCCGGCTTCGGCTGATGTCGCACTCCACCCGACGTCATCTCTGTTGGTCTTCGGATATAAAAGCATCATCCGACGCCATTTTCCTCAGTCTTTCTTGCCGCGTGGCGCCCGAAGCAGAAGCTGTTCGCAAGTGCCGGTCGGTCGGATCCAGAGATTACTTCTACCGCATACTACTTCGAAGACTTCTAAAGCTAAGTACCCCGTTGGGGACTCTTTCTTGCCTCAGCCGATGTCAGAAAAAGTTAACAATTGTTTAACCTGTGGGAAACAAATACCTCATAAAGATTTCCACTCTTACTGTCTGCCTTGTTTAGGCCCAGCCCACGACGTAGCAGCCTGTTCGGCCTGTGCCTCTTTCAACCGACGAACGCTTAGGCGTCGGTCGGAGTGTGCAGAACAGGTTTACGGTTCTGATTTTGCGTACATTATGCCGTCGGATCCTCCGACTACCCCCAAAAAACGCAAAGATAAAGACCAACACTCGCGGTCCGCGGTTTCGGCCGAAACCACGGTAAAGCAAACCGCGAGTGTCTCTGTTTCGGCTGAAACCGAGAAAACTGATCAAAGTACAGCTGAACCTATTCTTACAACTGAGGCCCCTGCTACAACTCTTGAATCGACCTCAGAAATTTTACCCACTACGGTGGTTGACTTATCAGACACCATTCCCTTGGATGTCTCTACCCCAGCACGTGGTGCTGCTAGGCCTCCAGCTGCCATGTCCATTAAGGCCTTCGCCAGGGCTAAAGCAGCCAAGACTTCTAAAACAGTGCCTGTTAAACCCCCCACATCCAGTCCCTCTTCTAGTTCTCAAATTCTTTCTTTGGCAGAAGATTTAATTTCTTTAATTAGAGGATCTCAATCTCACCCAGACAGGGCCTCTCAGCCCCCAGAGAAGAGACCTAGGGCAGAGCCCCCTGAGCCAGTGTCTTCTGATGATTCTGCTGATGAATCAGACATAACTGACCAGCCTGAGGCTCCCTTCTCCAATTTTGAAGATTCTGATGCTGAAGAATCCATTCCAGCTGCTTCCCCACCAGAAGAATTCTCCTTTGGGGAAACCTTGCATGCCATGCGAGAACAGTTCCAATGGCAGCAACAGGATTTTTCAGACTCCAGAAAAAGACTTAGGACCTTTCTGCACCTCCCACAGCACAGGCCCTTAGATATACCTCCTGTTCTCTCTGTGGTGGATGATGCTTTCAGTGATGTTTGCTCCGCTCCAGATTCTTTACCCCCAGCCCCTGCCAAACCAGACAGATTTTACAGGGTGCCAGATACTCATCACCACCTTTACAAGGCCCCACTTGCAGACCCAGAAACTATATCCCAGGGCCCCAAGGCAGTAGCCGCGACCACAGCTAAAAACCCTATTCCTTCTGAAAGGGAAGCAAGGTCATTAGACAGATGGGGTAAAAAGGTCTACACTTCAGCTACTCTCTCAGCTAGAGCTTTAAACTGTCAGTTTCACATGATACAATACCAAGAGTTTATTCTTGATCAGTTAACTAAAAAACTAACCACTGATGAATCTCTTGATAAGAAATATGTATTAGAGATGGTAAATAACATACAACAGGTTAGCAACCATTCCTTAAAATGTGGCTATGATGCACTGGAGGCTTCATTTAGATCAGCCATGACAGGCACAGTGATAAGAAGGCATGCATGGCTAAAAGAACAAGCTTTACCGGATCATGTTAAAGCTAAGTTGCTTGATGCTCCTATGGACAAGACAAGTTTGTTTGGTACACCTGCCCAGCAGGTTATGAAGAAAATGGAAGAAAAGGCAAAATCTGTTCAAACTGTTAAAGATTTCTTGCAGGTTCAACCCCAAGGTTTAGCAGGAACTGGCCTGCCAAAATTGGTCCTTTCCTGACTCCACAAAATTTCAAAGGGGCAGGAATAGACGCTCCAGAGGCAGAAACCAATCCAGAGGAGGTGCCTACAGAGGACGACAGTGGCAAGGTAACAACAGAGGCACAGACACAGCCACTGCCACTACATCAGCACAACCACAGTGACTTAATCCTAAATCCGCCTACCAGGGAACAAATAGCAGCTCCTCTAGGCGGAAAGTTAACCTTATTTTCAAAGAACTGGCACTACATAACAAAAGACAAGTGGATTTTACAAACCATAGATCAAGGTTACCGGTTTCACTTCCACACTTTACCAGTCAAAGAGGAATGCCAAATCTACCTCCAAATCAAAAACAGAGGCTCTACGCCAGATAATGGAGTTAGCAAACATGAGAGCTGTGGAAAGAGTGCCAACAGCAGAACAAGGAAAGGGGTTCTACTCCAGACTATTCCTAGTTCCAAGAAAGGAAAAAGTTGGAGACCAATTCTCGACCTGTCCACCTTAAATACATACATCATTGTCCCAAAATTCAAAATGCTGACCCTACAGCAACTTCTTCCCATGCTGGGCAAGGAGTCTTGGCTGGTAACTCTAGATCTCAAGGAGGCATACCTGCACGTCCCCATTCGACCAATCTGCAGAAGATACCTCAGATTTCTTGCAGGATCAGAGCACTATCAATTCTCAGCATTGCCCTTTGGCTTATCTACTGCGCCCAGAGTATTCACAAAATGCCTGGCATCAGTAATCGCCCATTGCAGACTACAGGGAATTCAAATTTACCCATACCTGGACGACTGCCTGCTACAAGGGGACAACAAAAGCAAGCTGACAACAGATTTACAAAGGGTCATTTACTTGCTACAAGGACTGGGATACACAGTCAATTTACAAAAGTCAAGGCTGATACCATCCCAAACAAGGACGTTCTTGGGCGCGGAATTGGACACAGTACAACAAATGGCATTCCTGACTACAGAAAAACAAAAGAACTTC
The DNA here is from genome assembly GCF_019279795.1 of Protopterus annectens. Classification (NCBI taxonomy): domain Eukaryota; kingdom Metazoa; phylum Chordata; order Ceratodontiformes; family Protopteridae; genus Protopterus; species Protopterus annectens. Next base: position 633,042,846 of record NC_056733.1, read on the forward strand.
CTCTTTACTTCTTGGCACTAACAAAACTGAACAAGTTAACAGCAAGAAAAGTTCTGCAGGCCTTGGGCTTCATGGCATCATGCATAATCTTGGTCCCATTTGCCAGACTACATATGAGAAACTACAGTGGTACCTAAAGAATTTATGGTCCCAACACAGACACAGTCTAGAAACAGAAATCCCACTAATTCCATGCTTAAAACAGGAGTTCCTATGGTGGGCTCAGGCATGCCAGTCAAACCCAGGCCTACCCTTTCGCAGATGTCAACCAAGCCAGACCATCACAACAGACGCTTCAGACCTAGGATGGGGGGCCCACATGCTGGACAAATGCGTGCAAGGATTGTGGACACAGGATCAACTTCACCTGCACATCAATCTAAAAGAAATGCTGGCAGTAAAACTGGCAATCCAAAAGTTCAGACCATTTCTCAAGGAAGGCCAGTTGATGATAAGGACAGACAACACCACAGTCATGTGGTACATCAACAAACAGGGAGGCACTCATTCATACCCCCTATGCAGAATGACTTTGGAGCTGTGGACCCTGGCACTCAGCTACAACATCCAGTTACAGGCAATATTTGTACCGGGAAAAGAAAATACTCTAGCAGACATATTAAGCAGAACCACATCGGATGCCCACGAATGGAAGCTGCACCCGGACATCTTCAAGACCATCTCAAAGAAATGGGGAATGCCTCAGATAGATCTATTCGCATCACCTCTCAATCACCAGCTCAAAAAATTCTGCACAAGGACATTCCACCCACTAGCATGGAAAGTGGATTCGCTCTCCTTCAGCTGGAAAGGCCTAGCAGCATATGCATTCCCACCTCTTCCCTTGATACACAAAGTACTACTAAAAATCAAGGAAGAACGTCCAAGGATAATCCTGATAGCTCCAAACTGGCCAAGACAACACTGGTACCCACTGCTGAGGAGCATGTCTCGAACAATATGTGGCCAATACCCTGATGCCTTTGATGTTAACTCAGAACAACTACAGCATCATACATCCAAACCTAAAACGTTGCAACTGACTGCATGGAACATCACATAGCAGCAGCTAATCCAGAACTTTCCCAAAGAGTTAAAGACATTATTCTTGAAGCACGCAGACCTTCAACAAGAAGGAACTATGCTGGAAAATGGAAAAGGTTTGTCATTTGGAGTACTGAAAGAGGAAAAGATGTGTCAAACATAGATATGCCTAACATTCTGGAGTATCTGGCGAACTTCTTCATTCAGGCCTGTCCTACTCCTCCATCAAGATACATGCATCAGCTATTTCAGCAGAATACAGCTTTGATCCACCTGTTTTTCACCCTTTGCTCAGGCAGTTCCTCAGAGGAATCAAGAATGTAAAACCTCCAAGGAAACCACCATTACCAGCTTGGGACTTAAACTTTGTGCTAGAAAAGTTGACACTATCACCCTTTGAACCAGCAGCAACAGCAGACCTACAACACCTGTCATGGAAAACTGCTTTCCTACTGGCAATTACTTCAGCAAGGAGGGTTTCAGAACTACAGGCCTTAATGGCAGTGCAACCCTTCCTAATCTTCCACCAAGATAGAGTGTCCATGAGGACTAATCCTACATTTATGCCTAAGGTGGTATCCAGAGTGTCTTTAAACCAGGCAATCCACCTACCTACCTTCTTTCCCAACCCACAAAACAGAGGGAAAGAATACTGCATACCTTGGATGTACATAGACAGCTACGCTACTACTTGGACAGAACAAAAAGTAGCAGAAAGACTGACCAACTTTTGTAGCCTATGCAACAGGAAGGGAAGGAAAAGCTATTTCCAAACAGACAATCTCCAAATGGATAGGAAATTGCATACGATTCTGTTACTCCTTCCATGGAAAACCAATTCCACAGAACATAAGACCTCATTCTACAAGGGCAACAGCCACTACCACAGCCTTCTTACGAGGAGTGGCAACCAAAGACATTATTGAGGCGGCTACTTGGACCTCCGTGCATACATTTGCCAAGCATTATAATTTGCCTCTATATTCCAGATCCCGAGCAGGGTTTGCCACTGCTGTACTGCAAGGGATCCTAAACACACCATAATCTACTTTTATCCTCCTCCCTAGTTGACTATGGTATTCTACCCAGTTGTTATGACTGCAGATGCATCCATGAAGGACATAGTACAGTTTTGTACCTACCATAAATGTAGATGTCCGAACTGGATAGCATCTGCAGTCAGGATTACCCTCCCTCCTTCCCCTCTGTGGTACTCCTAGGGTGTTTACCCTCCTAATAGCTAGCTGGTGCGGGGGAGTCTTTTATGGTGTATTTGTTTGTATATATGTACATACATGCTTATTTTTGTGTTTACCTCTATCTTTTTGGAAACATTGGCATCTATCCAAATTTTAGCCTTCAAGAGGGCTACTGGCATCTGGGGCAAGAAACACTGAGGAAAATGGCGTCGGCTGATGCCTTTATACCCGAAGACCAACAGAGATGACGTCGGGTGAAGTGCGACATCAGCCGAAGCCGGACCCGGACTTTGGAATCCGGCCGACTGAAGGGCTGCCTGACGACAGGACAACCCAGTTGTTATGACTGCAGATGCTATCCAGTTCGGACATCTACATTTATGGTAGGTACAAAACTGTACTTTGTCGGTGTTGTGCTAGATTTAACCAACGCACTATTAAGCATCAGTATGATTTTGCTTTAAACTATTTTGGATGCCGGTTTAATTATCCAGAAATGTCGTCGGATAGCCATCCGACTACCGGAGTTCACAAAAAATGCAAAGAAAAGGAAAGAGACAACCGAGGCCCAAAACTGATGACAAAGCTTCTACTAAGCCAGTCGCCAGTCCTCCGTAAGGTGCTTTCGCAGCCCCTGACGCCCGTACTTTAGAGTCGCAGGCCGCTACCGACACCCACATGGAGTCGGCCATGCTGCTGGAAACTCAAGGTATTGGAGCCTCAGATATTATCCCTTCAGATGGGTCCGGAGCTGCTGAGCAGGCACCGGCTTCTGAGGGTGTATTCAGACCTAAACACCTTTACATCAAACCAACTTCAGCTTCAAAGGCAAAGACTAACGCACCTTCCAAAACAAAGAAGCCACGTGGTCAGGTCTGTATGTCCAAAAAACAGATGCTCAAAATGGCCGAAGACTTGATTACCTTGATCAGGGGTTCCCATCCCCCTCCTGATAAGAGGCCTTGGCAAGAGACTGACTATGAATCTTTAGATCAGGTTTCCATTTCTCCTGATCAGGAATATTCTCTTCCCCCATGAGGATTCTGATGCTTAAGAATCTATACCTTCAGCTTCTTCTTCTGAGGACTATTCTTTTGGGGAAACCTTACATGCCATGAGGGAGCATTTCCACTGGGAGAGTCCAGATTTTTCAGAATCTAAAAGGAGGCTCAGGGATTTTCTTTTACTAACTCAACACAAGCTACTAGCCATCCCACCTGTGTTAGATATTGTAGATGATGTGTTTTCAGAGTCTAGTCTTACACCTGACTCCTTGCCTCCAGCTCCTGTTAAGCCAGACAGATATTACAGGGTTCCTGACTCTCATAAATTCCTTTTTAAAAACCCTGCTGCAGACCCAGAACCCAGAAACTATTTATCCGGGTCCCAAAGGAGTTAAGGCTTCCGCTGCAAAAAACCCTACCCCCTCTGACAGAGATTCTAGGGCACTGGATAGATGGGGAAAAAAGATTTACACATCTGCTACCTTGGCTATAAGGTCCTTAAACTGTCAGTTTCATATGCTCAAATATCAGCAACATGTCATGGCATTGCTTAAACAGAAAATGTTGTTAAACTCTGAATGTGCAGAAAACAAGGAAATGCAGGATTTATTGCATGCAGCTGAACAAGTTGGAAAGCATACTTTGCAATGTGGTTTTGATTCTTTAGAGGCCTCCTGCAGGGCCGCAGTTACAGGTTCTGTTATTAGGATGCATGCTTGGTTAAAGGAACAAAATCTGCCTGATCATGTTGAATTATTAGATGCACCTTTACCGCATGATACTTTGTTTGGTGTTAAGGCAGAAGAGGTGTTAAAGAAAATGGAGGACAAAGCTAAATCTATGCAAACGGTCAAAGATTTTTTACAAGTACAGCCACCTAGGTTTAGTAGACACTGGCCAACAAAGAATTGGCCCTTTCCTGTATCAGACAGACCTCAAAGAGGCAGAACCAGATGCCCTAGAGGCAGGTCCCAGGCGCAAGGTTCATTCTGCTCAAAACAATGGGGGGCTTCTACCTCCAAAGTGGGAGAAGACAAATCACAACCATTCAGGAAACAGTCCCAATGACATCCCCCTGCCTGCACCAAGCACTTATCTCCTGGCAGTACCCTTAGGGGGAAAATTAGCACTTTGTTCTTAAAATTGGCACATTGTAAACCAGGACAAGTGGGTCTTAAATATCGTGTCACAAGGGTACAAGTTCCATTTCCATACCCTGCCAAAAGCAAACAGCTGGCCAGATCTGCCAAAAAATCCATGGGCAGAGGCACAAAAACAAGTCTCATCCCTCACGGACATGGGGCCATTCAACTAATACCAGAGCAAGAGCAGGGACAAGGATTTTACTCAAGACTCTTCTTGGTACCCAGAAAGGACAAAGCCTGGAGGCCAATACTGGACCTATGTATTTTGAACACATTCCTGGATATACCAAAATTCAAGATGTTGACTTTGTAGCAGCTTCTGCCTATGCTGGGCAAGAACACTTGGCTGGTGACTTTAGACCTAAAAAGGCATACCTGCATGTCCCAATCGGACAAATATGCAGAAGATATCTCGGATTCAAGGCTGACTCAATGCATTACCAATTCTCTGCACTGCCCTTTGGCTTATCTACTGCGCCCAGGGTCTTTACAAAGTGCCTGGCACCAGTAATTGCATTCTGCAGACAGAGGAATACAAATATATCCTTACTTGGAAGACTGTTTAATTCAAGCAGAGAACAAGGACATTCTTCTACAGCATCTGGTGTTTGTGAAAAGACTTCTAACATGCCTAGGGTACGCAGTCAACGAAAACAAATCAAAACTAGTACCCTCTCAAGAGATAATATTCCTGGGTGCTAGCTTAAATACAACTGCCCAGATGGCTTATTTTACGCCAGACAAACAAAGGCAACTGACTACCTATTTCAAAATGTTGGCAACAAAGGCCCAGTTATCTGCAAGAAAAAAATTGCAGGCTTTGGGCTTCATGGCATCCTGCATCCTACTAATTCCATATGCAAGACTGCATATGAGGAAACTTCAGTGGTACCTAAAAAGTGTTTGGACTCAACATTGTCACAGCCTAGAAACTATGATTACTCTCATTCCTTGCCTGCAACAGGAGTTTCGATGGTGGGTAAAGGCTTGTCACAAAAACAAGGGACAGCCATTCACATTACCCCCAGCCAGGCAAACACTAACAACGGATGCATCAGATTATGCCTGGGGGGCCCACATGGCAGGAAGATGCATTCAGGGCACATGGACCCCAAACTAAATGCATCTGCATATCAATCAAAAAGAGATGCTAGCAGTGCAAAATGCCCTGACAGCCTTCAAGGACCTACTTCATCCAGGACAACTACTGATAAAGATAGACAACACCACAGTCATGTGGTACATAAGCAGGGGGGGGGCACGCATTCTTACCCCCTTTGCAGACTAGCCATGACTTTGCGGGACACAGCATTGACTTACCAAGTGCATCTGGAGGCACAATTCCTGCCAGGAAGGAAAAATACTCTGGCAGACGAACTAAGCAGAAACCTCATGGATCCCCACGAGTGGCACCTAGATCCACAAGTCTTCAGCATGATAACAAGGAAATGGGGATGCCCGCACATAGATCTATTTGCCTCTCCTTACAACTACCAGCTAAAAAGATTCTGCACAACGATTTATCACAGACAAGCATGGAAAGTGGACGCCTTATCTTTCAGCTGGAAAAACCTATCAGTATATGCATTTCCCCCTTTGCCTCTCCTCCCCAAGGTGCTCCTAAAGGTCAGACAGGAGAAGCCAAGGATGATACGGATTGCCCCAGACTGACCCTGCCAGTACTGGTATCCAGTACTAAGGAGCTTGTCGCAATGCCCAGTGTGGACCTTATTTCAGATACCTCATCTCCTGTCCCAGCAAAACAATCAGATTCTGCACAGCCAACTCAGGACTTTAAACCTGGCAGCATGGCAGATAATGTAGTCATACAAAACACACCTCTCAGTAAAGCTGTTGTGGATGTCATTTTGGAGGCCAGAAGGCCTAGTACTAGAAAATCTTATGCTGGAAATTGGAAGAGATTCTGTGCTTGGAACCAAGCTCAAGGAACTGATACAGCAGTGTCAAATATTCCTCAGATTTTGCAATAATTAGCTGAGATGCTGGACAAAGGTCTGTCTTTTTCATCTATTAAAATTCATGCCTCTGCCATTTTGGCTCATTACAATACAGAGCCACCAATCTTTTCTCATCCCTTACTAAAACAGTACCTCAGAGGAGCCAAAAATTTAAGGCCTCCAAGGAGATCACCAATGCCTGCATGGGACCTCAACTATGTCTTGGAAAAACTCACCCTGCCTCCTTTTGAGCCAGCTGCTACTGCTGTTATAAAGTTTTTTATCCTGGAAAACAGCTTTGCTCCTAGCAATAACTTCTGCAAGATGAGTTTCAGAGCTTCAGGCACTCATGGCTGTGGAAACTTTTATCATTTTTTATCCAGATAGGGTCGCTCTGAGGACAAACCCAACATTTATGCCTAAGGTAGTGTCCAGTGTGCTTTTAACCAAACTATTCATCTGCCAACTTTTTATCCAAGTCCACAGAACAAGGGGAAGAGAGTTCTGCATTCTTTGGATGTACACAGACAGCTTAGATTCTACTTGGACAGAACCATAGTTTTCAGAAAGACAGAACAATTACTAGTGGCATATGCTGCAGGATCACAAGGAAAGGCTGTCTCAAAGCAGACTATTTGAAAGTGGATAGGCCATTGCATTCGTTTCTGCTACTTACACCAGGGCAAGCCAGAGCCTAAGGGCATTAGGCCACATTCAACCAGAGCTGCAGCCACTTCAGCAGCCTTTCTCAGGGGAGTACCAACCAAGGATATTTTAGAGGCTGCTACTTGGAGTTCAGTGCACACCTTTACAAAGCACTATCATCTGCCACTCTACTCTAAATCCAGGGCAGGCTTTGGCACTGCAGTTCTGCAGGGCCTTATAGCCGCTCCTAATGCTGTTTAGCTCCAGCCTCCCATCCATAGCTTTGGGACTCTACCCAAATGTATTGACTGCAACAGTGAAACACGAAGAACATAGTACAGTTGTGTACACTTACCATAAATGTAGATGTTCGAGTGTATTCACTGTTGCAGTCCAGGTTACCCACCCGCCATCCCCCTTTTCTTCTCATGGAACCTATCTTTCCTTCTCTGATTTATACAACCTATGTGGTGTATTTGCTTGTAGATGAAGGTAAAGTTTATATTGTTGCATGTATTTATATGTATATAAATTCTGGCTACCCTTTTAGGGGGCACCTGACATCTGGGGCAAGAAAAACTAAAGAAAATGGCGTTGGCCGCATCTTTTATACCCCTGATGACCTGACGTCAGGGAAGGGGTGACAGCAGCCGACGCAGGACCCAGAACTTTGGAATTCAGGCCAACTGAGGGCAACCTGCCAGCAGGATTACCCAAATGTAATGACTGCAACAGTGAATACACTCTAACATCTACATTTATGGTAAGTGTACACAACTGTACTTTGTCCATAGAAGACCTCCTTTTCCAAGCTTGTATGTACAGTCTGAACAGTCTTCCAAATGACGTGAAAAATGTAGCAATCTCTCTCTTCAGAAACTATACGCTATCCGCTATCTGCTAGGTCACCTTACCATTTCTTTTCATTGCAAATGCTTTGAGAGTATTTAACCTTGAATAGTTTCACTTTCCTGCTTTGCCCCAAACTGGTCTACCTTTTGTCTTGTGGATCACTCGTTTGCCTGTTGTTCTACCTTGGTTATTCATCTCTTGCAATCCATACTGAATGACAGTACTCAAGTCCTCTATCCAATAAAACGAAATCTTGGTGTACAAAATGTTATATGTTGAAATATTGACTGCTGTCATTATAAAATGCTTATAAGATTTATTTACTGTAGTGTAAATGCTTGGTGTTGAAATGCTGTTGTCTTGTAAACATTGGTAATGGAGAACCTGTGTGTGTCTGTGTGTGTATGTGTGTGTGTGTGTGTGTGTGTATATATATATATATATATATATATATATATATATATATATATATATATATATATATATATATTACTATATCACACAGGCGCACACACACACACGTGTGTGTGTGTGTGTGTATGTATGTATACATATGTATGTATACATATATATATATATATAAAATATTGGTCTACTTTCTTATTGAAAAAAACACTTCTCTTTCTCCTTTCAGCCTATGTCCATATATCAATAAAAAAAAATACTACTCAAGCTGAAACCCTGCTCCACATCTGCAAATAATTTCTTACCACAATACCTAAAACTTACCAGTGACTCAGTTGCTTATCCGATCAGCATTATCGTAAACAGATCTCTGAATCTACAGTCCCTAACATATGGAAACTATCACATATAATCCCAATATGTAAAGGAGGAAACCCCACAGAAATATGTAACCTTTGCCCCGTATCCATACTGTCCCCTATATCCAAAATTCTTGAAAGGTGTATCTACCAACAATGAATGAAATATCTACTCCAGAACAACTTGCATTCTCAAACCCAGCATGGCTTCTGACCTGCACACAGCACATCCACAGCTTTAATATCTTTTACAGACACTATAAATAGGACCAGAGACTAAGGAAACCTTGTATCTACAGTATTCCATGACATCTCTAAAACTTTTGACACAGTCTCACACCCCTTGCTACTAAATACTATGACTGACGTAGGTTGTTCCCTCACTGCAGTACACTTGTTTCAAAGGTACCTCTAAGCAAGCTGTTAAATGGTCCAGTCAATTCTCCCACTTTCTCCTTAACCTCACGGGAATATCTCAAGGCTCAATCCTTGGTCCTCAACTGTTTATTATATTTACTAATAATTTACATACCTCATCTTCCCCTGGAACACTGACTCAAAATGCAGATGATTTCACCATTGTACTTCTCACACTACTCACTAATACCCAAAAATCCTTCACTTCTATTGAAACATGACTCACAGATGCCCATATTTCTGAATCCCAAAAAAAAAAAAAAAAAAAAAACTCATGGTCTTTTACTCAAAAAATACCACCCTCAGCTCCAAAAATGTTAACATCCACTCAGCCAGCAACAGTATCATCGAAATAATACAAGGAGCAAAATTACTGCGTGAAATTATTGATAACAAACTTAAATTCGACCTTCACGTCCAGCAAAATATAAAGCAAACTCACAAGAAATTAGGACATATAGAAACAAGCAGTTCCTTACTACATCTACCAAGACTACCCTGGCAAAAACATTCCTACTCACCACCCTATTTTATGCCTCTAGCATGTTCATCGTCCCTCATCTAGTCAGTATACAATAGACGAGACTTCATGGGTTCTGTACAAGCAGCTTTATTATATACAGACACATCAGGATTGAGGCTTAATAACTTTTAACTTAGATAAACGTATATACAAACTAGCTATTGCACTCATACATGCTCACTCTCTGGCTGCACACTCAAAGTAGTACTGAAGCTGGTATGTGCTGACTATATGCATGTTCAGTCCTTGAAACACTTCTTAAAGATACAACACACATGCTGTATTCTACATCCTCCCTTTTTGAGAAATAAGACATGCAGTTAATTGACATGCAATCAATATACGTAATTATTTTTCATGTAGTTATACAGAACTAAATACATAAAGATAGTTATGTCCAGGTTGCTGTGCATTTCATATTAGATCTGGAAATTTGACCAAATCATGTGACATAGAAACTAGAATCAGGTTTAGCAACTGGGACTGTCTCTGCTGAAAGTTCAACTTTTGGGACACCAGGAATAGAAGTAGAAGTTAAGGCACATTTTGCAACAGGAACATTGTCTGGATTGCTCTGAGATCTAGTCTCTGTATCACAGGAACAATGCTGAGATATCAATTCTGATACAGGAAGAAGATGGGTGCAATTTCTCTTGTACTCCACACCCTCAGATTCTACGAAGTAGGATCTTGGCTCTGCACATATACCTGTTACTTGACCAATCCAGTCAAGACCTTTCTCCGTTTGTATCCTCACAGTCTGTCCTCCTTTCAGTGGATGTAGAAATCTGCTTGATTTATCATAGCTCGACTTCAGGAAAGAACGCTTTCTAAATAGTTGAACTCTAATTGTCCTGTTGTTCTTAGCTTTAGGCCTCAGCAAACTGGAACTGATAGGCAATGTTGTTCTGGTTTGCCTAGATAGAAGTCAGTGAGCAGGCAAGCCAAGTATATTGTCACGGGAGTATGTTTCTGAGATTAAATAAATTCAAAAGGGCATCAATATTGTCACCCTTTGACCTCTCAAGCAATTGCTTTGAACTCTGTACTGCACGTTCAGCTAGACCATTTGATTGTGGAGATTCTGGACTACTAGTATCATATACAAAGTCCCATTCTTTTGCAAATTTCTGAAACAACTGACTAGTAAATTGAGTGCCATTGCCAGAAGTAACTGTGTGTGGACTACCATAGACTGAGAAATATTTTATTTATTTATTTTATTTAACATTTGTTGACCGGGAATGTCCGACTAGGTTCCACAGAGCCTGTTTTCAGCGGAGGCCCGGGGAGAAATGCTCCAGATGCATGTCTTTGGAATGTGGGAGGAAACCGGAGTACCCGGAGGAAACCCACGCGAACACAGGGAGAACATGCAAACTCCACACAGAAGGCACCCCAGCCGAGAATCGAACCGGAGAACCTCTTGCTGTGAGGCGACAACGTTAACTGCTGCACCACTGTGCCGCCCGATACATTTCAGCTTAGTAATAACAGCAGTGGACATTATGTTAGGTAGTAAATCAGTCTCATACCAGTTTGAATAAGAGTCTTACCAATACCAAGTAATGTTGATTGTTCCATTCGAATATACCAGTGGCTACTGTTGACCAAGGTAGTTCAGGAACTTCACTTAGCTAAAGTGGTTCTTTTCGCAAATGTGAGCTAGTACTATTGCATATTGAACAAGAAGAAAGTATTTTATCAATGTCATTTGCTAGAGAAGGGCAAAATACTAGTCCTCTTGCCCTTCTTTTGGTAGATGCAGAACCTGGTTGACCATGATGCAAAATTTGGATATACTCATGTTGTAAGGAAGCAAGAGCAGCAATTTTGGGACGTTCCATTAACATCTCATCTCTGTAATGAAAATAAGATTCCACTTCAGGTGGTACACTCGATTACTTTGGCGGCCATCCAACATTAATGTAGTGGTTGAGCTTTTGCAAAATTGGATCAGTCTTTGTATGATTTTTTAGCTCATAAAGTCTCGTGGCAGAAAAATTATGTACTTCCATTAGGTCAAAGTCAAAATTTTCTGCATGAAAACTGTTCCACTGTATTTCTGGGCGATCTGGATAAGATATCAGCTAGATAAAGAAGTTTGCCTGTTGTATAGACCATTTTGAAGTTGTACTTTTGCAGTTTGAGCATCATTCTTTGTAATCCTGCTGGAGCCGAATGCACAGCCTTCTTTAAAGTAGTAATTAAGAGGTTGGTGATCAATTTCAATCCGAATAGTTTGAACATAAATATAATCATGAAATTTTGAACATGCAAATATTGTCGCCAAAAGTTCTTTCTCAATTTGAGCATACTACATTTCAGTTTGGGTAAGAGTTCTTGATGCATAGACTGCTGGTCTGCCGCCTTGAGGAATAACTGTGCCAAGACCAAGTTTTGAAGTATCACATGAAAAAGTTACTGGTTTGTTGATGATATAGTATCTTAATGTAGGTGGGGTGGCAGCTTTTTCTGCTTAAGGACTTCAAATGCTTTCTGGTGCTGCTCCAAACAAGACCATGTAACATTTTTGCATGTCAGCTCTCTTAAAGGTGCTGTCAACTCATTGAAATCTGGTGTAAGCTTACCTAAGTAGTTGACCATACCTGAAAGACTTCACTTGCAGAATTTATTTCAGATGACATCCTTAGGAATCTGCTTCTGTCAAACGGGGTACTGAAAGTAGTCAGTAATGAGGATTTGCGATTAAGCATCACTTGCCAAAATGAACTTTTTGCATCCAAGACAGAAAAAAAAGTGGTATTCTGTGTTAGGTCTGTGACTTCTTTGCCTGTAAGCACTGGATGATGTGGTTTCTTTAATGCTTTGTTCAAATCTCTTGGGTCAGTACATATTCTGATTTCATCTGAGCCTTTTTTGTGGGCTGCTACCATGGACGACACCCATTCAGTTGGTTCTGTAGCTGGACAAATTACACCTTGCTGCACCATTTTATCCAACTGAGGTTTAACTCTATCCTGCATAGCTGTCAGACCTTTTCTCGCCGGTCTGACCTCTGGGTCTAATTTCATAGAATGCACAACTGGAAGTTTGCCCAGCTTGTGATCGAAAACATAAGCATACCCTGAGAAAATGGCTTCAGTAAAATTAGAACTAGGAGATGTGCTTATCTGATGAACTTCTTTGGTAAAAGAAAGCAGATTCATTCTCAAACTGTCTCTGAGACCCAATAATGACTGCACAGCTGTTCGGACTACATATAAAAACAAGCTGTAACAGTTCTTGGCCAAATAACATGAAAGTACTACTGAGACTTTGGTTTAAATTTCTTCACCTCCATAAGCAACATGTTTCACACAACTAGCCACACTGAGTTGTTCATTAGCTCTCACTTTAGCAAAAGTATCTGCAGATATAACATTACACTTTTGAATCAGTCTCTGCTTTAAGCTCTGTGGATTTGCAATCGATCTGGACAGTACAAAACACTTCATATGTTCTTCATTCCACATTGCTGCAGTCCTAACTATTGGGTAGTCCGCTGTCCAGTCGGCCCGAATACCAAAGTATATGGCTGACGTCGGTCAAGGCGCATTAGACTGACGTCAGTACGTCAGGGTACTAATGCGCATGACCGACGTCATATCCTCAGTCTTTTTTGCCGCATGGTCCGATGCAGAAGCAGTTTTGCGAGTGCAGGTTGGCGTTCTGACAGTTTCTGAAGTCAGAGTTTCAGACCGAATCAAAGTTGGCTAAGTACCCCGTTGGGGAATATTTTGGTTTTTTCTTGCCTCAGTATTTAACCGGATGTCAGAAAAAGTGAATAACTGTATTTCTTGTGGGAAACAGATACCTCATAGGGATTACCATACTTTGTGTATACCTTGTTTAGGGCCTGAGCACGTCCTTGTTGGATGCCGCTCTTGTGCTAGATTTAACAAACGCACTATTAAGAGAAGGTTAGACTGTGCCAGGTTAGTGTTTGGGAAGCGTTGTAATTATAAAATGCCGTCGGATGCTCCGACGCCCGCTTCGGCCAAAAAGCGCAAGGACAAAGCAGCGAAGCCTAGAGTGGAAGAACCGACAGTCCCGGACGGCGGTTCTTTAGAAGGCTCAGTGGAGCCGGAGGTTCTGCCAGGAGTTTCTTTGGAGTCTCAGGGAGAAACTTTACTGTTACAGGATGTGTCCTCTCAGGAAGTAGGCCAGGCTGAAGGGGCTTCTCAGGTGGCTGTTCTTCCCTCTCTTCCTAAGGTGGTTAGGGCCTCCCCTTCTGTTTCCAAGGCTTCTTTAAGAGGCAGGCCTAGTTTAGCTTCAGTGGGGGTTTCTCCGAGTGTTTCAGGGTCTTTGCCTAAGAAGCATATGCTAAAAATGGCAGAAGATTTGATTACTATGATTAGAGGTTCTATGCCCCCTCCTGATAAGAGGCCTAGGGTAGAACCTGAGTTTGAGAGTTTTGAGCAATGTTCGAGGCTTCTGAGTCTTGACTGAAGACTTGCAGGAGTATCCTCCTTATTCTGATTCTGATGTGGATGATTCTACTCCTTCAGCTTCGCCTCCTGAGGATTTTTCATTTTCAGAGACTCTGCATTCCATGAGGGAGCATTTTAAATGGGAAGGTCAAGATTTCTCTGATTCCAGGAAGAGGCTTAGGGAATTCTTGTTTTACCCCAGCATAGGCCTTTAGCTATACCTCCTGTTCTGAATGTGGTAGAAGATGTTTTTGCAGAGGCTTCCCTGAATCCTGATTCTTTGCCTCCTGCCCCAGTTAAACCGGATAGGTACTATAGGGTGCCTGAAGCCCATAAGTATCTTTTAAGAGTCCTAGGGCAGACCCGAAACTGTCTCTCAGGGGCCTAAAGGTGTGAAGGCTTCTGTTGTTAAAAATCCTGTTCCTCCTGATAAAGAGGCAAGGGCTTTGGATAGATGGGGAAAGAAAGTGTATACTTCTTCCACTTTAGCCATGAGGGCGTTGAATTGTCAGTTTCATATGTTAAAATATCAGAATTATCTCCTTTCACAATTGAAGTCTAAGGTGGATGCTCTGACTGAAGGTATTGAGTGTAAAGAGTTGCAGGATTTAGTTCATGTGTCTGAACAGGTGGGTAAGCATTCCTTGCAGTGTGGTTTTGATGCTGTGCAGGCCTCCTCGAGGGTGGCTGCCACTGGTTCTGTTCTTCGTAGGCACGCCTGGTTAAGGGATCAAAATTTAGCTGAGCATGTTAAGACAAGGATTTTGGATGCTCCTTTACAGTCTGATGTGTTGTTTGGTTCGCCTGTGGAAGCAGTTTTAAAGAAAATGGAGGACAAGGCTAAGTCTATGCAAACTGTTAAGGATTTTTTGCAGGTGCAGCCTCCGAAGTTTAGTAGAAATTGGCCTACTAAGGGATGGGCATATCCTGCTTATGATTCCCAGTCTAGGGGTAGGTCTAGACGTGGTAGGGGCAGAGCTCAAGGTTCTTTTAGGCCTAGAACAGGGAGTTCACCTGCTCAGACTTCTGGTGAGGGCAGGGGTCAGTCCTTTCGTAAACAGACCCAATGACCTGCCTTTTCAGCTGCCAGTACATTCTCGCCTGGCAGCACCTTTGGGAGGAAGGCTGTCTCTTTTCAAAGAAAATTGGGATTTAATTACCCATGACAGATGGGTTCTGGATATCATTCACCACGGTTACAGGTTTTATTTCCATACCTTGCCTCCTTTCAAAGGCATGCCAGACATTCCTCCTCTACAAAGAACAGAGGCTCACAAGCAAATTTCTCTGTTGCTCCAAATAGGGGCCATTCAGCCAGTTCCTGTGCCAGAAAGGGGCCTAGGATTTTATTCTCGCCTGTTCCTAGTACCAAGAAGGGGAACACGTGGAGACCAATTTTGGATTTATCTATCCTCAACACTTATCTGGACATTCCCAAGTTCAAAATGTTGACGTTACAACAGCTTTTACCTCTGCTGGGCAAAGATCACTGGATGGTAACTTTAGATCTCAAGGAAGCTTACCTTCATGTGCCTATAAGACTAAGTTGCAGGAAGTATCTGCGTTTTCGAGCTGGAAATTCTCATTATCAGTTCTCTGCATTGCCCTTTGGCTTATCTACTGCCCAGAGTATTCACAAAGGTTCTGGCTCCAGTGATAGCTTACTTCAGGCTAAAAGGAATTCAAATCTATCCTTACTTGGACGACTGCCTGATTCTGGCTCAAGAAAAGGAAGACCTTCTACAGCATTTGGAATATGTGATAGCAGTGCTAAGATGCCTAGGGTATTCTGTGAACGAAATAAAGTCCAGTCTAGTACCCTCTCAAGACATGTGCTTTCTGGGTGTGAGACTGAATACAGCAGCCCAGATGGCCTTTTAACCCCGGACAAACAAAAGAATCTTTCCAGTTACTTCCATCAACTATCTCTTCAGTCCGGGCTGACTGCAAGGACAGTCCTTCAAGCCTTAGGGTTCATGGCATCTTGTATTCTGGTGCTTCCCAATGCCAAACTGCATATGAGGAAGCTGCAATGGTATCTCAAAAATGTATGGACACGGCACTGCCAGGATTTGGACACTGTCATTCAAATAATACCTTGCATTCAAAAGGAATTTTTGTGATGGGCTCAGGAATGTCACCTAAACAAGGGACTCTCTGTGACCCGGCCAGAGGCGAGTCAGATTCTAACGACAGATGCCTCAGACATTGCTTGGGGAGCTCATCTAAATGGAAAGTGGATACAAGACAAGTGGCCTGCCAGACTACAGCATCTACATATCAACATGAAAGAGATGTTAGCAGTCCAGTTTGCATTAATGGCTTTCAAGGAGTTACTTCTTCCAGGGCAGGTGTTGATTCTAACAGACAACACAACTGTCATGTGGTACATCAACAAACAAGGGGGAACACATTCTTACCCATTGTGCAGGCAAGCAATGATTTTATGGGAGACTGCGCTCAGCTTGCAACTCACTCTTCAGGCAAGGTTTCTGCCGAGCACAGAACTCCTTAGCAGATGTGTTAAGCAGACAAATCATGGATCCCCACGAGTGGAAACTGGATCTTCATGTATTTCAAAATTGACAGTGTCATGGGGAACTCCAGACATAGATCTGTTCGCTTCTCCACTAAACCACCAGCTGCCAAAGTTTTGCACAAAGAGGTTTCATCACACAGCTTGAAGGTGGATGCTCTTTCTTTCAGTTGGAAAAATCTTCATGTGTATGCTTTTCCACCTCTGCCTCTTCTCCCAAAGGTGCTTCTAAAGGTCAGACAAGACAAGCCAAGGATGATTTTAATAGCTCCAGATTGGCCTCGCAGCACTGGTACCCATTACTGAGGAGTCTGGTAAGGAAGCCTCCATGGCCTTTACCCTTGATTCCACACCTGTTGTCTCAGAGGGACGGTCACCTGCTCAATGTCAAGCTTCACTCTCTTCATCTAACAGCCTGGCATATTCTGTTTTGAAGGACAGCAGGTCTCAACTTCCTCAACAAGTTTTAAATGTGATTATGGAAGCCAGAAGACCTAGTACAAGGAAAGTGTACGAGAAAAATGGAAGAGATTTTTATTTTGGACTGCAGCAAAGAATTTGGAGATTTCTGAGCCTAATTTGAGTGTGGCTCTTCAATATCTTACTGAGTTATTGGACAAAGGTTTGTCTTTCTCTTCCATTAAGATTCATGCTGCAGCAATTTCAGCTCACTATGATTGTGACCCACCATTGTTTTCGCATCCTTTGTTCAAGCAATTTCTTAGAGGGCAAAGAATATAAGACCCCACGTAGAGCTCCTACTCCTGCTTGGGATCTCAATTTTGTGTTGGAGAAACTTACTCTACAACCTTTTGAGCCTGCGGCTACTGCTGAATTGAAATACTTGTCATGGAAGACTGCTTTTTGTTGGCCATTACTTCTGCAAGAAGGGTTTCTGAGTTGCAGGCCCTTATGGCGGTTGAGCCTTTTTGATTTTTCATAAGGATAGGGTATCATTACGCACTAATCCTTCCTTTATGCCTAAGGTGGTTTCTAGTGTGGCTTTAAACCAAACTATTCATTTGCCTACTTTTTATGCAGATCCCCAAAATAAAGGGGAAAAGATTTTGCACACTTTAGATGTACACAGGCAATTGCGTTATTATTTAAGCAGGACTAAGGATTTTAGGCAGTCTCAGCAGTTGTTTGTTTCTTTTGCTTTGAGTTCAGAGGGCAAGCCTGTGTCAAAACAAACTATTTCTAGGTGGATTGGGTTTTGCATTGCATTTTGTTATTCCCATCATGGCAAGGAGATTCCAGCTGGGATTAGGCCTCATTCCACTAGGGCTACTGCCACTTAAACAGCATTTCTTAGGGGTGGCAACTAAGGATATTTTGGAGGCAGCTACTTGGAGTTCAGTGCATACTTTCTCTAAGCATTATCACCTTCCTCTCTACTCTAAGTCTAGGGCTGGTTTTGCCACAGCTATTTTGCAAGGCATGTTGTCAGCTCCTGCTTCCTTATGATTTGCCAGCCTCCCTTACCTCTGCTTTGGGATTCTACCCAATAGTTAGGACTGCAGCAATGTGGAATGAAGAACATAGTACAGTTTTGTACCTACCATAAATGTAGATGTTCGAGGATCCACATTGCTGCAGTCCAATTTACCCTCCCTCCTTCCCCTCTGTGTTTAGGGGTGGTTGTGTAGGTGAGGTTGTATTCTGGTAATTTTGTATATATTGTACATATTTTTGGTGCAGGTATGTTTGGAGTTTTTGGTTTTGGCCTTGTCTTTTTAGGGTCTTCTGACATCTGGGGCAAGAAAAGACTGAGGATATGACGTCGGTCATGCGCATTAGTACCCTGACGTACTGACGTCAGTCTAATGCGCCTTGACCGACGTCAGCCATATACTTTGGTATTCGGGCCGACTGGACAGCGGACTACCCAATAGTTAGGACTGCAGCAATGTGGATCCTCGAACATCTACATTTATGGTAGGTACAAAACTGTACTTTTTTTGTCAACAAATTCACTGCATCACCCATCTCACCAACTACTGACACACCGTGTACGTAGAAAGTAGACTGCTGCAATTCTACTTGATCAGGTTGCTTTTTTGAGTGACCTTTCTTTAACTGTGTGGTATTTACTTGATTTGCAAAACTTTTGAAAATGATTCAATTTTTTACACTTTTGGCATTGCTGACCAAATGCTAAGCATTTCCCTCTTTTAGACTCATGATTGGCACCACAACTGTAACAGTTAACAATAAAGCTGTATTTGGGTTTTGCTGACTCTCACTTGTACTGCACTGAGCATGCTTCTTTCTTAGAACTTACTGGAAAACTATGTGGTTTCCCTGTTGAACCAGTGGTGGCTGTGGCTGTGGCTGCCATGTGCTTAGGCCTGCTTTTGCTTGCTAAATGTTGCATAGCTTCAGTGCCATTTTGAGAGTGCAGCCTGAGAGTGAGCATGTATAAGTGTGATGCTAGTTTGTTTATAGGTTTATCTAAGTTAAAGTTATTAAGCCTCAATCCTGATGTTTGTACATAAAAAAGATGCTGGAACAGAACCTATGAATGTTCGTCTGTTTTATCCTGACTAGATGAGCGACATCAAACAACTAACATATAGCCATCCATCTACTATATACAGTCTAATTTACAATCCCATTCTTGCCCTGCCCTAAATAAGCTTACCAAACAATGCAAACCAAATAGATCACTCAGATCTGAAGACAAAAACTATGGAAATCTCCAAACCTTCCAAACGACCAGGGCAGTGTCTACTCTTACTCTATTTCAGAATTATGGAACACTCTCCCTTCAACCACCAGATCAATTCCAAACCTGCTACTCTTTAAAGGCCCCCTAAAAGTCCACCTTAATAAATCATGGCTGTGCTCATGTTTAACTCCAGGTTAATTCTCCTCTACGTCTGCTCTGTCCACCCTCCCTTCTCTCATTCTCTGTTACCCCATTTCATATCTATAATGCCCTCCTCCACAACTCCTCTTCTCTCTCTCTTATAACGAGCATAAACTCATATTTGTTCTCCCTCTATATTCCCCCTGACAACAATATCTCATCCCTTGAAGATATTCTCTCCTGGGTCTCTACCAGCATTACTCATGAAACCATAGTCCTGGGGGACATGAACATAAACTGGGCCACAATCCAATCTCCCACTAACTCACTCAATATTAACTTGTATAACTTTACACAACTAATCAGATGTTCTTCGTGTTTCACTGTTGCAGTCATTACATTTGGGTAATCTGCTGGCAGGTTGCCCTCAGTCGGCCTGAATATCAAAGTCTTTGGTCCTGTGTCGGTTGCTGTCTCCTCTTCCATGACGTCAGGTCGTCAGGGGTATAAAACATGCAGCCGATGCCATTTTATTCAGTCTTTCTTGCTGCGCGGTGCCCAAAGCAAAAGCAGTTTACAAGTGCCGGTTGGTCGATTCCTGAAATTTTCGTATTCGAGTTTCAGAACCGAAGTCTTCAAACTAAAGCTAAGTACCCCGTTGGGGAAACTTTTTCTTGCTCCTTATCAATGTCAGTAAAAGTTAATAATTGCATTACTTGTGGGAAGCGAATACCTCATAAGGATTTTCATTTGTACTGTATTCCTTGCCTAGGCCCTGATCACAACGTGCCTTGCTGTCGGTTTTGTGCTAGATTTAACCAACGCATTATTAAGCGTCAGTATATTTTTGCTTCTAAATATTTTGGTTCAAGATTTAACTATCCTGAAATGTCGTCTGATAGCAATCCGACTACCGGAGTTAACAAAAAACGCAAGGAAAATGACAGAGACAGACCGTCGAGGTCCAAAACAGATGACGAAGCATCTCCTAAGCCAGTCGCCGGTTCACTGGTACTCAGTGAGGCGCTTTCGCAGCCCCTGATACCCACTACTTTTGAGTCGCAGGCCTCTACCAAGACCCATTCAGAGACCGGTATGCCGCAAGATTCTCAGAGCATTGAACCCGCGGATGTCTCTCCCTTGGATGGGCCTGGAGCCGCTGAGCAGGCACCGGCTTCTGAGGGTGTTTTCAGGCCTCAACATTTTTATATTAAACCGACGCCAACAACAAAAACAAGGTCAAAAACAACTTCTATGTCTACAAAAATGACGCATGAGCCACGTGCTCAGGCTCCTATGCCTAAAAACAGATGATCAAAATGGCTGAGGATTTAATTACCTTGATCAGGGGTTCCCAACCCCCCCCCCCCACCCCCCTGCTAAGAGGCTTAGGCAAGGCACTGGTTATGAATCTTCAGATCAGGTTTCCATTTTTTTCTGATTCCTCTTCTGATCAGGAATTTTCTATTCCACCCTATGAGGATTCTGATGCAGAGGAATCCATCCCATCTGCATCTCCTTCTGAGGATTACTCTTTTGGTGAGACTTTGCATACTTTAAGGGAACATTTTCAGTGGGAGAGTCAGGACTTCTCTGAATCAAAAAAGAGGCTTAGGGATTTCCTCCTTCTTCCTCGGCATAGGCCTTTGGCAATACCTCCTGTATTAGACATTGTTGATGATGTGTTCTTGGAATCAAGCATGGCTCCTGATTCCCTGCCTCTAGCTCCTAGTAAGCCAGACAGATATTACAGGGTTCCTGACTCCCACAAAGTTCTTTTCAAAAATCATGCTGCTGATCCTGAGACAATTTCTCAGGGTCCCAAGGGTGTTAACGCTTCTACAGCCAAAAATCCTACCCCTTCTGATAGAGATTCCAGGGCGCTGGATAGATGGGGTAAGGTTTATACGTCTGCAACCTTGGCAATCAGGGCTTTAAACTGCCAGTTTCATATGCTTAAATATCAACAGCATGTTATGGGCTTACTGAAACGGAAAATTATGTTGATTTTTGATTGTGTGGAAAATCTAGTTACAGGATTTATTGCATTCAGCAGAACAGGTTGGAAAGCATACTTTGCAATGTGGTTTTGATTCCTTGGAGGCCTCTTGTAGAGCCGCCGATACTCGATCTGTGATTAGAAGGCATGCCTGGCTCAAGGAGCAAAATCTGCCTGATCATGTTAAAGCTAATTTGTTGGATGCCCCTTTGCAGCATGATATTCTTTTTGGTAATAAGGCAGAAGAGGTTTTGAAGAAAATGGAAGACAAAGCTAAATCTATGCAAACTGTAAAAGATTTCTTGCAAGTGCAGCCACCCAGGTTCAGTAGGCACTGGCCTACTAAAAATTGGTCCTTTCCGGTGTCCAACAGAGCTACTCAGGGCAAACCCAGGCGCTCAAAAGGCTCCAGATATCAATCACAGGGTTCTTACAGGTCGAAGCAATGGGGTACCTCCACCTCCAAATCTGGAGGAAACAAAGCATAACCCTACAGTAAACAGTATCAATTACTTTCCTCTACCATCTCCAAGCACGTATCTTTTGGCAGCCCCCTTGGGGGTAAAACTAGCAGTTCATGCTCAAAATTGTCAGTTAATTACCCAGGACAAGTGGGTATTAAACATAGTATCCCAGGGGTACAGATTTCATTTCCATACTTTGCCATTTCCAAACGGATGGCCAGATGTGCCACAAAACCAGTGGGCAGAGGTCCAGAAACAAGTCATGTCCCTCATGGATATGGGGGCGATTCAACCAGTACCAGAAAAGGAAAAAGGACAAGGTTTTTATTCAAGACTTTTCCTGGTACCCAGAAAAGACAATTCATGGCGTCCAATACTGGACTTAACGATTCTGAACACGTTCCTGGACATTCCAAAATTCAAAATGCTGACTTTACAACAGCTACTGCCTATGCTAGGCAAGAATGCTTGGTTAGTAGCTCTAGACTTAAAAGATGCATACCAGCATATCCCAATAAGGGAATCATGCAGAAGATACCTCCGCTTCAAACCAGGTTTTTTGCATTACCAGTTTTCTGCACTGCCCTTTGGCTTATCTACTGCGCCCAGGGTCTTTACAAAGTGCCTGGCACCAGTAATTGCATTCTGCAGACAAAAAAAACATTCAAATTTATCCTTATCTGGACGATTGTCTCATTCAAGCAGAGGACAAGGACACTCTTCTTCCACATCTGGCGTTTGTAAAAAAAAGGCTTCTAGCATGCCTAGGGTACACCATAAATGAAAAGAAATCACAACTGGTACCCTCTCAAATAATTGCATTCCTGGGTGAAAGCTTGAATACAACTGCCCAGATGGCTTGCCTCACGCCAGACAAACAAAGGCAACTGACAACATACTTCAAACAAATGGCAACAAAACCCCCGTTATCTGCAAGACAAATTCTGCAGACTTTGAGGTTCATGGCATCCTGCATTCTACTAATTCCATATGCGAGACTGCATATGAGGAAACTTGTACCTAAAAAGTTTATGGAGTCAACATTGTCACAGCCTGGAAACAATTATTCCTCTCATTCCCTGCCTACAACAGGAGTTTCTTTGATGGGCAGAGACATGTCACCAAAACAAGGGACTGTCATTCACGCTACCCCCTTCCACCCAAACCCTAACTACAGACGCTTCAGAGTATGCTTGGGGGGGCCCACCTCGCAGGGAGATGCATTCAGGGCTAATGGAGCCCAAACCAAATGCATCTGCATATCAACCAGAAAGAAATGCTAGCTGTTCAGAATGCTGTGATAGCCTTCAAGGACTTACTTCATCTAGGACAACTACTAATAAAGACGGACAACACCACAAGTTATGTGGTACATAAACAAGTAGGGGGGGGTACACATTCCTACCCCCTTTGCAGACTAGCCATGGCCTTGTGGAACACAGCCTTGACTTACCAAATACATCTTCAAGCTCAATTCCTGCCAGGAAAGCAAAATACTCTGGCAGATGACCTAAGCAGAAATCTTATGGACCCGCACGAATGGAAAATGGATCCACAAATCTTCAGCATGTTAACACAGGAATGGGGGAGCCCAGACATAGATCTATTTGCTTCTCCCCAAAATTATCAGTTGGACAAATTCTGCACAAGAACTCATCACGACTGAGCAAGGAAAGTGGATGCTCTATCCTTCAGCTGGAAAAACCTATCAGTCTATGCCTTTCCCCCTCTGCCTATACTCTCCAAGGTCTTACTAAACATCCGACAGGAAAAAAAAAATTATCCTAATTGCACCGGACTGGCCTCGCCAGCGGTGGTACCCGCTTCTAAGGAATATGTCACACCTTCCTCCGTGGTACTTGCCTCAAATACCTCATCTACTGTCTCAGCAGAACTATCAAATTCTGCACACTCCGCTCCAAACTTTGAATCTTGCAGCAGGCTAATCAACTAATTATTCAAACCACACCTCTCAGTAAATCTGTGATGGATGTCATTTTGGAAGCCAGAAGGCCTAGTACTAGAAAATCTTATGCTGATAAATGGAAGAGATTCTGTGTTTGGAACCAAGCACAAGGAATAGACACAGCAAAGCCCAGTATTCTTCAGATTTTTACAATACTTAACTGAGATGCGTGACAAGGGCCTGTCTTTTTCTTCAATAAAAATCCATGCCTCTGCCATCTCTGTTCATTACAACACAGAACCTCCCCTCTTTTCTCATCCACTGCTTAAACAGTATCTTAGAGGGGCCAAAAATGTAATGCCTCCCAGGAGAGCACCAACTCCTGCATGGGACCTCAATTTTGTGCTGGAAAAACTCACCCTGCCTCCTTTTGAACCAGCAGCTACTGCGGATATAACATTTCTGTCTTGGAAAACAGCTTTTCTTTTGGCAGTCACTTCAGCAAGAAGGGTTTCAGAACTACAGGCTCTTATGGCAGTGGAGCCTTTCATTATATTTTACCCAGACAGGTTGTTTCTCAGAACCAACCCTTCTTTTATGCCTAAGGTGGTATCCAGTGTGGCTCTTAACCAGACCATTCACCTGCCAACATTTTACCCAAATCCGCAGAACAAAGGGGAGCGGGATTCTGCATTCATTGGATGTACACAGACAACTAAGATTCTACTTAAACAGGACCAAATCCCTAAGAATGTCTGAGCAACTACTGGTAGCATTTGCTGCAGGATCAGAGGGGAAGGCTATATCAAGGCAGACTATTTCTAAATGGATAAGCCACTGCATTCGTTTCTGCTATTTGCACCATGGTAAGCCTGTGCCCAGGGGGATCAGATCACATTCCACCAGGGCTGCCTCTACATCAGCAGCTTTTCTCAGAGGGGTCCCAACCAAAGACATTCTAGAAGCTGCTACTTGGAGCTCTGTTCATACCTTCACAAAGCATTATCATTTACCTCTCTTCTCTAAATCCATGGCAGGCTTTGCCACTGCCGTCCTGCAGGGCCTTATAGCCGCTCCTAATGCTGTCTAGTTCCATCCTTCCATCCATAGCTTTGGGATTCTACCCAAGTGTAATGACTACAACAGTGAAACACGAAGAACATAGTACAGTTTTGTGTACACTCACCATAAATGTAGATGTTCGAGTGTATTCACTGTTGCAGTCCGGGTTACCCACCCGCCATCCCCCATTCTATACCTTTTCTTTCTTTCACTATAGTCCAAAAGCCTTTATATATATATATTGTTGCTCCCCATTCATCTGGGGCAAGAAAAACAATAAAATGGCATTGGCTGCATGTTTTATACCCCTGACGACCTGACGTCATGGAAGAGGAGACCGCAACCGACACAAGACCCAAGACTTTGTTATTCAGGCCGACTGAGGGCATCCTGCCAGCAGATTACCCAAATGTAATGACTGCAACAGTGAATACACTCTAACATCTACATTTATGGTAAGTGTACACAACTGTACTTTCCACTACCAGGCCTTCCAAGAACTCCATCACGAACTACAATAGCCTGGATTCTAGTATCCCATCATCACTGTATCTCTGATAGTGGTATTCTCCGAGACCCACTAGCTGACCATTTCCCCACTGTCTCCCCTCTTCTATACAACTAACTCGCACCTATATTTCCACTCGTTGCCTAAAGAACTTCAATGCTGAAACCTTCTCAAATGCACTAAAAAGCACAAACTGGAACCCATTAAAAACTCTTTCCCTAGATAAGGCTCTATCCTACTTTAACTCTACTTTCACAAACCTGCTCAACTCCTTTTCCCCTCTAAAAACAAAACATATAAAATGTAACCTTGTACCCTGGTTAACCAAAAACACCTTAGCTGCTGTGCGACTCCGTGACAAAGCCTGGACACGTTACCATAAAAATAAAACCACTATTGCCCTAAATTAATATAAAACACTACGAAGTAAAGTCAAAAAACTTATTTCCTTAGACCGCAAAGCCCATTTCTCCACTCTTCAAACCAACCACACCACCAATCCCAAACTATTTTGGAAAGGAATCTCATCTCTCCTTAACCCGGGAAAAAAAAGAAAACCCTTGCCCCAACCCAGATGCCTCTTTCATGGACTTGGCCACCCAATTTAACTATTTCTTCATAGAGTCCATAAGCAAGCTAACATTATCCTTCACCAACACCTCTACAACCCCTCCTCAGCATGCTCCCATCCCTTCCTCCCCTAGCATCCCTTGCCCCCAACGTCCACCTTTCTATATCAATCCCATCTCTATATCCGCCATAAAAAAACTTCCCCTAAAATTAAAGCCTGGTTCCAATGCCCCTGATGAAATTCCCTTCTACTTCCTAAAAGTAGCAGCAGAAGCCATTGCTCTCCCTATCAGCATACTAATTAATCGGTCTAACTCAGAAAGCTAGGTCCCCCAGCTCTGGAAGAAGGCCTTTATTATTCCTCTCCATAAAGGTTGCAAAAATAATGACATTCCAACCTTTCGCTGTATCGCCATCCTATCCCCTGTTTCTAAGCTACTTGAAAAGTGTGTACACCAACAACTCTTACCCTACCTCATCAATAATCAGCTTCTTACCCCCATACAACATGGCTTTAGACCCAGGTCATAGTACCTCCACTGCCCTCCTCTCCTTCCTAGAAACAATCAACAAAGCCTGCGACTGTGGCCACTTTGTATCCACTCTTTTCCTCGACCTCTCTAAGGCATTTGACACTATTTCCCAAAACCTCCTTCTTACCAGACTCTCTAAACTTAACCTATCCCCTTCCTCTACCCAGTGGATGTTCTTCATGTTTCACTGTTGCAGTCATTACACTTGGGTTATCCTGCTGGCAGGCTACCCTCAGTCAGCCTGAATTCCAAAGTCTAGGTCCGGCGTCGGTTGCTGTCGCCTCTTCCCTGACATCAGTGCACCAGGGGTATAAAAGATGCAGCCGACGCCATTTTATTCAGTCTTTCTTGCCACGTGGTGCCCGAAGCAGAAGCAGTTCGCAAGTGCCGGTCGGCCGACTCCTGAGATTTTCGTGTTCGAGTTTCAGATCCGAAGTCTTCATTAAAAGCTAAGTACCCCGTTGGGGAAACTTTTTTCTTGCTCCAAACCGATGTCAGAAAAAGTTAATTGTATTTCTTGTGGGAAGCAAATACCTCATAAGGACTTTCATTCTTACTGTATTCCTTGCCTAGGCCCTGACCGTGACTTTGCTAGTTGTCGGTTTTGTGCTAGATTTAACAAACGCACTATGAAAGCATTGGTACGATTTTGCATTACACTGTTTTGGCAGAAGATTTAATTATACCATGTCGTCGAATAGCCATCCGACTACCGGAATTCACAAGAAACGCAAAGAAAAAGAAAAGGACAGGCATCCAAGGTCCAAAACCGATGACGAGGCTTCTTCTAAGCCAGTCGCCGGTTCTCAGTGAGGCGCCTTCGCAGCCCCTGATGCCCGCTACTTTAGACCTGCAGGCCACTACCGACTCCCACGTGAAGTCACCTAGGCCGCTGGAAGGTCAAAGTATTGGACCTTCAGAGACTTTTCCCTCAGATGGGTCCGGAGCCGCTGAGCAGGCATCGGCTTCTGAGGGTGTTTTCAGACCAACTCAATTATACATTAAAACCACTTCAGCTTCAAAGGCAAAGAATAAAGCACCCTTAAAGACAAAGAAACAAGTACAACAGCCATATGGACAGGCCTCCATGCCCAAAAAACAGATGCTCAAAATGGCCGAAGACTTAATTACTTTGATCAGGGGTTCCCATCCCCCTCCTGATAAAAGGCCTAGGCAAGAGACAGAATATGAATCTTCAGATCAGGTTTCCATTTCATCTGATTCCTCTTCTGATCAGGAATACTCTCTTCCTCCCTATGAGGATTCTGATGCTGAAGAATCTATCCCTTCAGCCTCTCCTCCTGAGGATTACTCTTTTGGGGAAACCTTGCATACCATGAGGGAGCATTTCCACTGGGAGAGCCAAGATTTTTCAGAATCTAAGAAAAGGCTCAGAGACTTCCTTTTACTACCACAACACAGGCCCCTAGCTATTCCACCTGTGTTAGACATTGTTGATGATGTATTTTCAGAGTCAGTCTGACCCTTGACTCCTTACCTCCAGCTCCTGTTAAGCCGGACAGGTACTACAGGGTCCCTGACTCTCATAAATTCCTTTTCAAAAACCCTGCTGCTGACCCAAAAACCATCTCTCAGGGTCCCAAAGGGGTCAAGGCTTCCGCTGCAAAAAACCCTACCCCCTCTGACAGGGATTCTAGGGCATTGGACAGATGGGGAAAAAAGATTTACACTTCCGCTACCTTGGCTTTAAGAGCTTTAAATTGTCAGTTTCATATGCTCAAATATTAGCAATATATTATGTCACTGCTTAAACAGAAAATGTTGACAAATTCTGAATGTGCAGAAAACAAATAAATGCAGGATTTATTGCATGCAGCTGAACAAATTGGAAAGCATACTTTGCAATGTGGTTTTGATTCTTTGGAGGCCTCTTGCAAAGCCGCTGTTATGGGTTCTGTTATCAGGAGGCATGCTTGGTGAAAGGAACAAAGTCTGCCTGATCATGTCAAAGCAAAATTATTAGATGCCCCATTATAGCATGATACTTTGTTTGGTAGCGTTGTCGTCTCACAGCAAGACGTTGTCCCGTTCGATTCTCAGCTAGAGCGTCTTCTGTGTGGAGGCATACGTGAATGAGTGTGTCTTCGTTGAAGGTTCTGCGTGAGGGCTGGTAACTCGGCACGTAAAAATCCACTAACAAACAGTAGCGGACCGGATTTCCGCTGTGGCGACCCCTAACCGGGATAAGACACAACAACTTTGTTTGGTGTTGAAGAAAATGGAGGAGAAAGTTAAATCTATGCAAATGGATAAGGATTTCTTACAGGTTCAACCTCCAAGATTTAGCAGTCACTGGCCTACAAAGAATTGATCCTTTCCAGTGTCAGATCACAAAGGGGCAGATACAGACACCCAAGGGGCAGATCCCAGCCCCAAGGTTCGTACAGATCTAAACAATGAGGTGCTTCTACCTCCAAAAGTGGTGAAGACAAATCACAACCATACAGGAAACGGTCCCAATGACTTCCCCATGCCTGCACCAAGCAACTTATCTTCTGGCAGCACCTTTAGGGGGAAAACTAGCACTTTTTTCTCAAAACTGGCACATAATAACCCAGGACAAATGGGTCCTAGACAGTGTCACAAGGCTACAAGTTTCACTTCCATACCCTGCCAAGGACAAAAGGTTGGCCAGACCTGCCAAAACATCAATGGGCAGAGGCAGAAAAGCAAGTCTCATCCCTCATGGACATGGGGGCCATTCAACAAGTACCAGAGCAAGAGCAGGGACAAGGATTTTATTCAGGACTGTTCTTGGTACCAAGAAAGGACAAGACCTGGAGACCCAATACTGGACCTGTCTATTCTAAACACATTTCTGGATATACCAAAATTCAAAATGTTGACTTTACAGCAACTTCTGCCCATGCTGGGCAAGAAGGCTTGGCTGGTGACTTTAGACCTAAAAGAGGCATACCTGCATGTCCCAATCAGACAAACATGCAGAAGATACCTCAGATTCAAAGCTGGCTCAATGCACTACCAATTATCTGCACTGCTTTTCGGCTTATCTACTGCGCCCAGGGTCTTCACAAAGTGCCTGCCACCAGTAATTGCATTCTGCAGACAAAGAGGAATACACATATATACTTACTTGGACGACTGCCTCATTCAAGCAGAGAACAAGGACATTCTACTACAGCATCTGGCGTTTGTAAAGAGATTTCTAACAGGAAAAGGGTACACAGCCAACGAAAAGAAATCAAAACTAGTACCCTCTCAAGAGATAATATTCCTGGTTGCAAGCTTAAATACAACTGCCCAGATGGCTCATCTCACACCAAAGGCAACTGACTACCTATTTCAACCTGTTGGCAACAAAGGCCCAGTTATCTGCAAGAAAAATTCTGTAGGCTTTGGGCTTCATGGCATCCTGCATTCTACTAATTCCATATGCGAGACTGCATATGAGGAAACTTCAATGGTACCTAAAAAGTGTTTGGACTCAACATTGCCACAGCCTGGAAACAATAATTACCCTCATTCCCTGCCTGCATCAGGAGTTTCGTTGGTGGGCGAAGGCTTGTCACCAGAACAAGGGACAGCCATTCACTTTACCCCCCCAGCCAGGCAGACATTAACAACAGATGCATCAGATTATGCCTGGGGAGCCCACATGGCAGGAAGATGTATTCAAGGAACATGGTCCGCAATCCAAATGCATCTACATATCAATCAAAAAGAGATGCTAGCTGTTCAGAATGCCCTGACAGCCTTCAAGGACCTACTTCATCCGGGACAACTACTGATAAAGACAGACAACAACCACGGTCATGTGGTATATAAACAAGCCGGGAGGCACTCATTCTTACCCCCCTTTGAAGACTAGCTATGACTCTGTGGGACACAGCTTTGACTTACCAAGTACATCCGCAGGCACAGTTCCTGCCAGGAAAGATAAATACTCTGGCAGACGAACTAAGCAGAAACTTCAAGGATCCCCACGAGTGGAAATTGGATCCACAAGAGTTCGGCATGATAACAAGGAAATGGGGATGCCCGGATATAGATCTATTTGCCTCTCCTCACAACTACCAACTAAAAAGATTCTGCACAAGGACTTATCACAGACAAGCATGGAAAGTGGACGCCCTCTCTTTCAGCTGGAAAAGCTTAGCAGTATATGCCTTCCCTCCACTGCCTCTTTCTCCCCAAGGTACTCCTAAAGGTCAGACAAGAGAAGCCAAAGATGATACTGATTGCCCCAGACTGGCCCCGCCGGCACTGGTACCCAATCCTAAGGAACTTGTCTCAGTGCCCGGCTTGGATCTTGCCTCAAATACCTCATCTACTATCCCAGCAAAACAATCAGATCCTGCACAGCCAATTAAAAGACCTTAAATCTGGCAGCATGGCGGATAATATAGTGAGCAACAAAAACGAACCTCCTGCGCGTGAGCAATTGCACGGCTCAAGGAAACAGAACCATTCAAAGACAAAAAAGGAGAGCCAGCAAACAGTGACTAGAGAAATAAAATGATATATTAAGTGAACATATTCACATATTCACAGCAAATACAGACCGGTTTCGGCTGGCAAAGCACAGCCTTCTTCAGTGTACAAAAAAATCACAAAATGCAAAGCTGTTTTTAGTCTAGTATGCAAACATCCTATTGGTTAAACCTTAGAGGTGTTCATTGAGTCCCGGGGGGAATAACCCACCCAGTCTAATGATACATTTCTTTTCTTTAACATTTAGTATAGAATGCCATCCTGTTTTGTTTGCCCGGTTTCCATGTATTATATCAATGATAATAAAGTTAAATTTAGATGTTGGGTGAACTAGTTGATGTTTATAAAGGGCATTATGCATTCTTTTTTGTTTGATGTTACTGATGTGTTCAGAAATACGTATTCTTAGAGGTCGTGACGTTTGTCCCACATAAAAGGAGCCACAGTTGCAAGAAGCCAGATAAATAATCCAATCACTTGAACAGTTAGAAAAAAAGTTTAGGTCAAAAACCTTGGGACAATTACGACTGGAAAATTGTTTGGATTTGTGAATGTATTTACAGTTGGTACAATGTCCACAGGGAAAACAACCATATAGCGGTTCACCAGATAATGTTGTTTGTAGTAAATCATGTGCATCAGTGTCCCTGTGTTTGTAGTGATTGAAAAAGGAATTTAGGTTTTTACCTTTCCTATAGGAAAATAAACAATTGTCTGGAATGATATTGGTAATATCTGAATCACATTGAAGTATATTCCAATGCCTACGTACACTTTGAATGAGGCGATTTGAGTTACGGGCATATGTGGTCGTGAGCCTAAGGGGTTGTGATGGCTTGTTGGTATGTGTCCTGTATGTGAGTAGGTCTGATCTCGCCATGGAACTAACCTGGTTGCTGGCCATAGATATATCACCAGTCTTGTAACCACAAAGTTTGAATCTGGTGGTTAAATCCGTTTTATGTTTGAGAAAGGTGGTGCCATCTGAACAAATGCGTTTAGCACGTATAAATTGGGACTTTGGAATATTGCGTGCTATGTGGGGTGGATGGTAGCTGGAAGCATGTAAGATGGAGTTATACTCTGAAAACTTTCTGTATACCTCTGTACATAGAGTATGATCCGAAGATCTTTGAATTAATACATCCAAAAATGTGATAGTGTCCCTATCAAAATTGACCATGAAATGCAGTCCCCATACATTGTTGTTCAAATAAGTGACAAATTCCATTAGTGAACATTCGTCCCCCTTCCATACCAACCAAACATCATCAAGGTAACGTCTCCATATATCAATCTGTGATGGAAAGGTGTTTCTGTCCCTGTCATATAGAATGTATTTCTCAACATAAGCCATAAAAAGATCAGCATATATGGGGGCAAAAGAGGCCCCCATAGCAGTCCCTTTGGTTTGCCAGAAACATTGTTCTTTGTAATAGAAGACGTTACTGGTGAGAACGTATTGTGCTAAACCAACCAAGAAGGCATTGAAGTCCAAGCTATACAAGTTGGAAACTTCGAGCCAATAAGCTAGTGCATTTAACCCATCTTGGTGCGGAATGTTAGTATATAGGGCACTCACATCCAATGTACATAATAGCCAACCAGGCTCAAGTTGTGTGTCAGAAATAATCTGCAGAAAGTTTGTGGTGTCCTGTAAGCGTGATCGTATGTAAGGTAGCAAAGGTTTTAGATAGTTGGTCAAAAATAATGAAAGAGGCTCCGTAATGTATCCCCTACCAGATACAATTGGTCTGCCTGGTGGATGTAAAAGATCCTTGTGGATTTTTGGTAAAAAATAAATGTACTGAGTTACTGGATCTTTGACCAGAAGTTGATTCATAATATCACTGGTTATAATAGCATCCTCCTTTGCTTGTGTTAAATACCTTTCTATCTGTTTGCTGAACATAGTGGTTGGGTCTACCGACATGTGAGAGTAATATCTTTCGTCCCAAAGTTGTCGCTTGGCCTCATTGTCATAATCAACCCAATTGAGGACGACCACAGCACCACCTTTGTCTGCTGAAATAATGACAATGTCTTTATTATTTTGGAGTTCCAGAATAGCTTGTCTTTCAATAAAGGATAAATTTTTGTGTTTTAATAGAATGTCTGAACCAAAAAAATGTAAATCCTTAAGTACGCTGTTCTGGAACTGAAGGACCATCGGATGCATTGGTGGGGAAAAATTAGATTTATGATATGTAAACCTATCATAGTTAGAAGTGGATTCTGAATCACCAAAAAACAATTTTAAATTCAAAAGTCGACAGAAACTGACAACATCCTGTGCAAATGACTCTTCAGAAACAGTAAAGCCTGGTATAAATGTAAGGTCTTTATTTAACATTTTAATCTGAATAGGAGATAGTTCAAATTCCGACAGGTTTAAAACATTGGAAGGGGTAAAATAACTAGTAGGATACACCACGAGAATTCCAAAAAGTAGATAAAAAACTTCTTTATTCCACAACAAACAGGTTTAAAACATTATAATGTGATGTATTCATTTCGCCAAAGCAATGTTCTCTACTTCTGTGGTGTTTGCGCCCACCCCGCTTGAATTTAGGCCTAAAGGGGTGGACCCTGGGGTTCTTTTTGGAGATGGTGACCCTGAGACTGCTGGAGATTCATTATCAGTGCATGAGGAGGTATCCTCAAAAGAGGATATTGTCTCAATATCGTGCCTTCTTAGGATTGATCTGGGTCGTTTCCTCTTGTTTGTAGGTTTGTATGGAGTAGTGGTAAACCTAACATGTTTAGTGTTAGATAAAAATGGGGTGCCCCTTTTGTAGTCCTCCTGGTCCCTAGTAAACGTTTTGGTTTTTCTGGATTTGAGTTCAGCATCAAGCTTACGCAGATCAGAAGCCACATTGTTTAATGATTTCTTAAAGAATGGTTCCTGCTCATAAGCCTTAAGTTTGCCCACTAAAACATTAATCTGATCCAATTCTTTATCAATGGCCCTGTTGTGAAATTTGTATAATTCAACAACAAAAGCCATGGTGGCTTCTTGTTGAATCTTTGACCATTGTTGGTTAAGTTCCTCATCGGCATTCGTCACATGGGGAATAATGCGTATACGCAACCCCCTTGGAGTAATTCCTGCAGTCTGGTAAGCTTTAAATAATTTGCTGTGCCAAATGTTAGATCGTAATGATCTAAGATGCTTGTTTAGATTATCAAAAAGCATACCACAATTAGATTCTGAACCAATCAAGTCAGGCTCCTCAGTGTTTCCCTGATTAGAGGGACCGAGTCCAAAGACCCCAAGGTCCTCTCTATCAGCAGCCAACCCAAGAATAAAGCTGGAAAAATCCATCTTGGAACACCAGAAGAGAATAATCACTAACCAAAAAAATGATTAGGGAATCAAAAAGGCTGACAATGATAGCCAAAAGCACCACAGCTACGTCAGTCCAAAATTATATGAATTCAAATGAGTAACTGGACAATAACAGCACCCAATAATAATTGCCAGAGCTGCGTCCAAGAACCCAAGTATATAAATTCAGAAAACTGAAAGAAGTCCCGACTTGTTGGTGCAAAAATGTGAGAAATATCTAAAGGAATGATCACAGCAAATTTGTGATCAGCAATGATTGTGTTAACAAAAGGAAAGAACAGGTCCAAAATATTAAATATAAATAAACATGACCTGGGTAGTTGATGCTGAACCAAGCAGAAAGACAATCAATGATAAAAGTTTGTCAAAATATTATAATATAATATCCATTATTATTAATAGAAGACCAAGAGGAAACTACAATGTGAAGGAAACTCCATTGGCAACCCACCAAAACCAATCTGGTATCTGAAGAAGGAGTATAAGTAAAAAATGAATAATAACAAATCAAGGATCCTAACCAACTAATGTAATGTATAGATGACTGACACTACCTAGTAGGCTGAAACAATGACCCCCTGTATAATGATCTGAGAGTTCAAAGAAGGGACATATGAAATTCCAAAAATAATATACTTGAAGACCAGTATATGGACTCCTGGGCCAATGGCGCTAAAACACATTAAAGCATGAACATGTGAAAGACATGATATATTGCAAAAGTAGAACCAAATATAACCAACCAGACCCAACTGGTTGTGTATGAAAAAACTATAACATACACTGGCTTATAAGCTGTTATGGTTTGGTGACCATAGATGGAAAAATAATTATATACATAAAAATTGGTTGAACTAGAATGTAAAAAAGGGACCTATAAGTGTGCATCAGAAAATGCAAATGTCATGGTCTAAAAAAACATTATATGGGTACATAAGTTGAACACACTTGAGCAAAATGAAACCAAGTGGATAAATACACTCCTAACATGAAGTATGTAACTGCCGGACAGACTAAATAAATTAGGTCTGACTGAAAAAATCACAATATGCAGTTAGCAAAAAGCCCTATTGCCAATTACTAAACAAAAGGCACAATGTTTGTTGGAGAGACATATATGCAAAAATAAAATGTAAACATGAGTGTACAAAGTAAATTGTTACTCAAAACTGTTGACAGGAATCATATACATGTAGGTAATTTCAAATTATGTTTTCACAATGAAGTAAACGAAAACATACAGAGTTATGAAAGTATACATATAAATCCAAAGACCCCACAGAATAATATAGTGATACAAAACGCGCCTCTCACTAAAGCGGTAATGGATGTCATTTTGGAGGCCAGAAGGCCTAGTACCAGAAAATCTTACGCTTGAAAATGGAAGAGATTCTGTGCTTGGAACCAGGCACAAGGAATTGACACAGCTGTACCAAATATTCCTCAGATTTTGCAATACTTAATTGAGATGCTGGACAAAGGCCTATCCTTTTCATTAAACAAAATTCATGCCTCTGCCATTTCGGCTCATTACAATACAGAGCCACCAATCTTTTCTCATCCCTTGTTTAGGCAGTACCTCAGAGGAGCCAAAAACTTAAGGGCCTCCAAGGAGATCACCAATACCTGCATGGGACCTCAATTATGTTTTGGAAAAACTCACCCTTCCTCCTTTTGAACCAGCCGCTACAGCTGATATAAAGTTTTTATCTTGGAAAACAGCTCTGCTCCTAGCAATAACCTCTGCAAGACAAGTCTCAGAGCTACAGGTGCTCATGGCCGTGGAACCTTTTATCATTTTTTTATCCAGACAGGGTTTCTCTGAGGGCAAACCCAACATTTATGCCTAAGGTAGTGTCCAATGTGGCCCTTAACAAAACTATTCATCTGCCTACTTTTTAACCAAACCCACAGAATAAGGGGGAGAGAATTCTGCATTCTTTGGACATACACAGACAGCTACGCTTCTACTTGAACAGAACCAAAGCTTTCAGAAAGACAGAGCAACTACTAGTGGCATATGCTGCAGGATCTTAAGGAAAGGCTATCTCAAAGCAGACTATTTCAAAGTGGATAGGCCACTGCATTCGTTTCTGCTATTCACAACATGGCAAGCCAGTGCCTAAGGGCATTAGGTCACATTCAGCCACAGCAGCAGCCACTTCAGCAGCCTTCCTCAGGGGAGTACCAGCAAAAGACATCTTAGAGGCTGCTACCTGGAGTTCATTGCACACCTTTACAAAACACTATCATTTACCACTCTACTCTAAATCAAGGGCAGGCTTTGCCACTGCAGTTCTGCAGGGCCTCATAGCTGCTCCTAATGCTATTTAGCTCCAGCCTCCCAACCTTAGCTTTGGGATTCAACCTAAGTGTAATGACTGCAACAGTGAAACACGAAGAACATAGTACAGTTGTGTGCACGTACCATAAATGTAGATGTTCGAGTGTATTCACTGTTGCAGTCCAGGTTACCCACCCACCGTCCCCCATATCTTTGCTGCAACTTATCTGCTCTTCTCTAGCCTATACAACCTGTGTGGTGTATTTGCTTATAGATGAAGGTATTCTATATATATCTTGGTGTATGCATGTTTTATTGCCGTATTTTTAGCCTACCCTTTTGGGGGGAACCTGACATCTGGGGCAAGAAAAACTGAAGAAAATCGCGTTGGCTGCATCTTTTATACCCCTGGCGCACTGACGTCAGGGAACAAGTGACAGCAACCGACGCCGGGCCTAGACTTTGTAATTCAGGCCGACTGAGGGTAGCCTGCCAGCAGGATAACCCAAGTGTAATGACTGCAACAGTGAATGTACTCTAACATCTACATTTATGGTTAGTGTACACAACTGTACTTTCTCAGGCTATCTCGCAAACAGACAACAAGCAGTTAAATGGAAAAAAGCTACCTCACCCTTCCTTAATACATCCACAGGTGTCCCCCAAGGTTCCATTCTAGGCCCCCTACTATTCAACATATTCATAAATGATTTCTTCCAAGCCATTCCTAACTCCAGTCTCATCCAATATGCCGATGATTTCACTATAATCTGTTCCTCCCTTTCCATCACAACTCTTGACAATCTTAACACAAGCCGCCTTCTCTTCCACTGAACAATGGATGCTCGACAACCATCTAGCCCTTAATGCAACCAAAACAAAACTCATGTTATTCAATGCATCCAAAGCCTCTTCCCTAGACAAACAATCTTTCATAATTACCAGCAATAGTCATACCCCCTAGAACTAGTCTCTGACGCAAAATTACTAGGAATTATCATTGACAATCAACTAAAATTTGATAAGCTTCTGCAAGCAGATATCAAAAAACCCCATAAAAATTAGGTATGCTTTACTGCCACAGTCGCTTTATCTCTCCCACCACCAGGATTACATTAGCTAATACATACCTCATCACATCCCTTTTACATGATGCATCTATCCTAACTAGCCTCCAGTCTTCCCTCAAAACAAAACTCTCATTTTGTTATAACAAAATATCCAAATTTGCGGCAGGTCATTGAGCCTCTTTTCACCACTGTAATTCCCTTCACCAACTAAGTTGGCTAGAATTACCAAACTTCCTCACATATACCCAGCTGATTCAAGCACACAAACTCATTCATAACTGTCTCTCTACCCCTCCCTGGCAAATACCTTTGAAATGCATAAACCAGATATACTCCTAAGATCCACTTCCCAAAACCTAATTAAATTACATAAACCAACACATCCTGCTGGGAATCAATTGATGTCCTTCTCTCTTGCATGCCTCTGGAACTCTCTCCCTTCTCCCATCCGCACCACCAGCAGTCTCTCCTTGTTTAAAACCTCACTGCACTCGCACCTTACTTCACAATAGAAATGCTGTTGCTCTCATCCAACCTAATTCTACCACACGTTCTTCCTAACTTTCCAAACTTTGTTGCCTGTCACTACCTCCTAAAGTTTTACATCCTTCAGGAAATATTCGACCAATGACTAAAAACTTACCTCATTGTAATTCCCTAAAACAAAACAAATACTACTACTTACTGAATTAACCTGATGCAATTTTCCTAATAAAAATCTTTTTTTATTTTTGTATTATGTAATATCTATTTGAATTATGCAGTATGGGTTTGTGCTATACAAAATGTGTTTAACATTAAATTGAAATGTATATTATGGATTTGTGCTCTTTCTGTACTATGTATTTGTATTTCTCTGGAGCTTTTCTCCCCAAGACTCCATTGAAAATGGGCTCCTTGTAGCCCAATGGACTATCCTGGAAAACAAACTGCAAATAAATAAATAAATTTGTCTATACTCCTCTTGTATATCTAAACACCCTTACAAAACTAACTGCTATTTCTCCCCCTCTCTAAGTAAAGCTGCTCACATGATTTAGACTGAAGACTACTTTCACGTTAATATGTTCTAAGTGCATTATTTACTTTCTTCTATAGAAATTAATTGTTAAAACACTTGTAATTTCTCAAAATGATGTAAAACTTTTATTGCAAAAGTATAGCTACTTGACATTGTTGATCTTTAATCTGTTGTAAATGTAATGTCGTAACTAACTTCTTCTTGTAACAGTTATAATCTTGTAACATTTATAATCTCTCTGTGTGTTGATATAAATGTGTAGCCATTCTCCCATGGCCTCCATTGAAAATGGCTTCTGTGACCCAGTCAGACTTTCCTGGTTAACATAAATAAATAAAAGTAATAAATACTTTTTTACACCCCCCCCCCCCCCCAGCAAACCAAAATCAATTTTTTCCATCCTTTCATGATCTTGTTAGTGTAAAACCTGGATGCATTACAAATAAGAAATATTGCTTTCTTAATATTGGCATGTACAGCAGCTTTTGATAACCCCACACACACACACACACACATTTAAAATACCCCTGACTGCACACTGTACAGAATTGCTTTGCGATATAACATGCAGTTTACACCATGGTTTTCTATGATGTGTATATAAATTGGCTAATAAAGAACCTTGACAGTTACTTATTTATCTGTTTTATGTACTCTGCTTCGTAATGTATTTGTCAGTTTAAATTGTCTGATTGACCAAGAGAGAGAGAGTTCATTTATTCTTTAACCAGATAGATTCACTTATTCCAAGATGGACCTTTTCACTCATAACCTTAGTACAAATTTAAGAATACACAAGAAATGCAGATGTTCTTCATTCCACATTGCTGCAGTCCTAACTATTGGGTAGTCCGCTGTCCAGTCGGCCCGAATACCAAAGTATATGACGCCGGTCAAGGCGCATTAGACTCACGCCATAACGTCAGGGTACTAATGCGCATGACCGACGTCATATCCTCAGTCTTTTTTGCCGCATGGTCCGATGCAGAAGCAGTTTTGCGAGTGCAGGTTGGCGTTCTGAAAGTTTCTGAAGTCAGAGTTTCAGACCGAATCAAAGTTGGCTAAGTACCCCGTTGGGGAATATTTTGGTTTTTTCTTGCCTCAGTATTTAACCGGATGTCAGAAAAAGTGAATAACTGTATTTCTTGTGGGAAACAGATACCTCATAGGGATTACCATACTTTGTGTATACCTTGTTTAGGGCCTGAGCACGACGTTGTTGGATGCCGCTCTTGTGCTAGGTTTAACAAACGCACTATTAAGAGAAGGTTAGACTGTGCCAGGTTAGTGTTTGGGAAGCGTTGTAATTATAAAATGCCGTCGGATGCTCTGACGCCCGCTTCGGCCAAAAAGCGCAAGGACAAAGCAGCGAAGCCTAGAGTGGAAGAACCGACAGTCCCGGACGTCGGTTCTTTAGAAGGCTCAGTGGAGCCGGAGGTTCTGCCAGGGGTTTCTTTAGAGTCTCAGGGAGAAACTTTACTGTTACAGGATGTGTCCTCTCAGGAAGTAGGCCAGGCTGAAGGGGCTTCTCAGGTGGCTGTTCTTCCCTCTCTTCCTAAGGTGGTTAGGGCCTCCCCTTCTGTTTCCAAGGCTTCTTTAAGAGGCAGGCCTAGTTTAGCTTCAGTGGGGGTTTCTCCGAGTGTTTCTGGGTCTTTGCCTAAGAAGCATATGCTAAAAATGGCAGAGGATTTGATTACTATGATTAGAGGTTCTATGCCCCCTCCTGATAAGAGGCCTAGGGTGGAACCTGAGTTTGAGAGTTTTGAGCAATGTTCGGAGGCTTCTGAGTCTTCGGTTGAAGACTTGCAGGAGTATCCTCCTTATTCTGATTCTGATGTGGATGATTCTACTCCTTCAGCTTAGCCTCCTGAGGATTTCTCTTTTCAGAGACTCTGCATTCCATGAGGGAGCATTTTAAATGGGAAGGTCAAGATTTCTCTGATTCCAGGAAGAGGCTTAGGGAATTCTTGTTTTACCCCAGCATAGGCCTTTAGCTATACCTCCTGTTCTGAATGTGGTAGAAGATGTTTTTGCAGAGGCTTTCCTGAATCCTGATTCTTTGCCTCCTGCCCCAGTTAAACCGGATAGGTACTATAGGGTGCCTGAAGCCCATAAGTATCTTTTTAAGAGTCCTAGGGCAGACCCGAAACTGTCTCTCAGGGGCCTAAAGGTGTGAAGGCTTCTGTTGTTAAAAATCCTGTTCCTCCTGATAAAGAGGCAAGGGCTTTGGATAGATGGGGAAAGAAAGTGTATACTTCTTCCACTTTAGCCATGAGGGCGTTGAATTGTCAGTTTCATATGTTAAAATATCAGAATTATCTCCTTTCACAATTGAAGTCTAAGGTGGATGCTCTGGCTGAAGGTATTGAGTGTAAAGAGTTGCAGGATTTAGTTCATGTGTCTGAACAGGTGGGTAAGCATTCCTTGCAGTGTGGTTTTGATGCTGTGCAGGCCTCCTCGAGGGTGGCTGCCACTGGTTCTGTTCTTCAGAGGCACGCCTGGTTGAGGGATCAGAATTTAGCTGAGCATGTTAAGACAAGGATTTTGGATGCTCCTTTACAGTCTGATGTGTTGTTTGGTTCACCTGTGGAAGCAGTTTTAAAGAAAATGGAGGACAAGGCTAAGTCTATGCAAACTGTTAAGGATTTTTGCAGGTGCAGCCTCCAAGTTTAGTAGAAATTGGCCTACTAAGGGATGGACATATCCTGCTTATGATTCCCAGTCTAGGGGTAGGTCTAGACGTGGTAGGGGCAGAGCTCAAGGTTCTTTTAGGCCTAGAACAGGGAGTTCACCTGCTCAGACTTCTGGTGAGGGCAGGGGTCAGTCCTTTCGTAAACAGACCCAATGACCTGCCTTTTCAGCTGCCAGTACATTCTCGCCTGGCAGCACCTTTGGGAGGAAGGCTGTCTCTTTTCAAAGAAAATTGGGATTTAATTACCCAAGACAGATGGGTTCTGGATATCATTCACCACGGTTACAGGTTTTATTTCCATACCTTGCCTCCTTTCAAAGGCATGCCAGACATTCCTCCTCTACAAAGAACAGAGGCTCACAAGCAAATTTCTCTGTTGCTCCAAATAGGGGCCATTCAGCCAGTTCCTGTGCCAGAAAGGGGCCTAGGATTTTATTCTCGCCTGTTCCTAGTACCGAAGAAGGGGAACACATGGAGACCAATTTTAGATTTATCTATCCTCAACACTTATCTGGACATTCCCAAGTTCAAAATGTTGACGTTACAACAGCTTTTACCTCTGCTGGGCAAAGATCACTGGATGGTAACTTTAGATCTCAAGGAAGCTTACCTTCATGTGCCTATAAGACTAAGTTGCAGGAAGTATCTGCGTTTTCGAGCTGGAAATTCTCATTATCAGTTCTCTGCATTGCCCTTTGGCTTATCTACTGCGCCCAGAGTATTCACAAAGGTTCTGGCTCCAGTGATAGCTTACTTCAGGCTAAAAGGAATTCAAATCTATCCTTACTTGGACGACTGCCTGATTCTGGCTCAAGAAAAGGAAGACCTTCTACAGCATTTGGAATTTGTGATAGCAGTGCTAAGATGCCTAGGGTATTCTGTGAACGAAATAAAGTCCAGTCTAGTACCCTCTCAAGACATGTGCTTTCTGGGTGTGAGACTGAATACAGCAGCCCAGATGGCCTTTTTAACCCCGGACAAACAAAAGAATCTTTCCAGTTACTTCCATCAACTATCTCTTCAGTCCGGGCTGACTGCAAGGACAGTCCTGCAAGCCTTAGGGTTCATGGCATCTTGTATTCTGGTGCTTCCCAATGCCAAACTGCATATGAGGAAGCTGCAATGGTATCTCAAAATGTATGGACACAGCACTGCCAGGATTTGGACACTGTCATTCAAATAATACCTTGCATTCAAAAGGAATTTTTGTGGTGGGCTCAGGAATGTCACCTAAACAAGGGACTCTCTGTGACCCGCCAGAGGCGAGTCAGATTCTAACGACAGATGCCTCAGACATTGCTTGGGGAGCTCATCTAAATGGAAAGTGGATACAAGACAAGTGGCCTGCCAGACTACAGCATCTACATATCAACATGAAAGAGATGTTAGCAGTCCAGTTTGCATTAATGGCTTTCAAGGAGTTACTTCTTCCAGGGCAGGTGTTGATTCTAACAGACAACACAACTGTCATGTGGTACATCAACAAACAAGGGGAACACATTCTTACCCATTGTGCAGGCAAGCAATGATTTTATGGGAGACTGCGCTCAGCTTGCAACTAACTCTTCAGGCAAGGTTTCTGCCGAGCACAGAACTCCTTAGCAGATGTGTTAAGCAGACAAATCATGGATCCCCACGAGTGGAAACTGGATCTTCATGTATTTCAAAATTGACAGTGTCATGGGGAACTCCAGACATAGATCTGTTCGCTTCTCCACTAAACCACCAGCTGCCAAAGTTTTGCACAAAGAGGTTTCATCACACAGCTTGGAAAGTGGATGCTCTTTCTTTCAGTTGGAAAAATCTTCATGTGTATGCTTTTCCACCTCTGCCTCTTCTCCCAAAGGTGCTTCTAAAGGTCAGACAAGACAAGCCAAGGATGATTTTAATAGCTCCAGATTGGCCTCGGCAGCACTGGTACCCATTACTGAGGAGTCTGGTAAGGAAGCCTCCATGGCCTTTACCCTTGATTCCACACCTGTTGTCTCAGAGGGACGGTCACCTGCTCAATGTCAAGCTTCACTCTCTTCATCTAACAGCCTGGCATGTTCTGTTTTGAAGGACAGCAGGTCTCAACTTCCTCAACAAGTTTTAAATGTGATTATGGAAGCCAGAAGACCTAGTACAAGGAAAGTGTACGCAGAAAAATGGAAGAGATTTTTATTTTGGACTGCAGCAAAGAATTTGGAGATTTCTGAGCCTAATTTGAGTGTGGCTCTTCAATATCTTACTGAGTTATTGGACAAAGGTTTGTCTTTCTCTTCCATTAAGATTCATGCTGCAGCAATTTCAGCTCACTATGATTGTGACCCACCATTGTTTTCACATCCTTTGTTCAAGCAATTTCTTAGAGGGGCAAAGAATATAAGACCCCACGTAGAGCTCCTACTCCTGCTTGGGATCTCAATTTTGTGTTGGAGAAACTTACTCTACAACCTTTTGAGCCTCGGCTACTGCTGAATTGAAATACTTGTCATGGAAGACTGCTTTTTGTTGGCCATTACTTCTGCAAGAAGGGTTTCTGAGTTGCAGGCCCTTATGGCGGTTGAGCCTTTTTTGATTTTTCATAAGGATAGGGTATCATT
This sequence comes from Protopterus annectens, assembly GCF_019279795.1. NCBI lineage: Eukaryota > Metazoa > Chordata > Ceratodontiformes > Protopteridae > Protopterus > Protopterus annectens. The sequence continues at coordinate 633,086,694 of NC_056733.1, forward strand.
ACGCACTAATCCTTCCTTTATGCCTAAGGTGGTTTCTAGTGTGGCTTTAAACCAAACTATTCATTTGCCTACTTTTTATGCAGATCCCCAAAATAAAGGGAAAAAGATTTTGCACACTTTAGATGTACACAGGCAATTGCGTTATTATTTAAGCAGGACTAAGGATTTTAGGCAGTCTCAGCAGTTGTTTGTTTCTTTTGCTTTGAGTTCGCAGGGCAAGCCTGTGTCAAAACAAACTATTTCTAGGTGGATTGGGTTTTGCATTGCATTTTGTTATTCCCATCATGGCAAGGAGATTCCAGCTGGGATTAGGCCTCATTCCACTAGGGCTACTGCCACTTCAACAGCATTTCTTAGGGGGGTGGCAACTAAGGATATTTTGGAGGCAGCTACTTGGAGTTCAGTGCATACTTTCTCTAAGCATTATCACCTTCCTCTCTACTCTAAGTCTAGGGCTGGTTTTGCCACAGCTATTTTGCAAGGCATGTTGTCAGCTCCTGCTTCCTTATGATTTGCCAGCCTCCCTTACCTCTGCTTTGGGATTCTACCCAATAGTTAGGACTGCAGCAATGTGGAATGAAGAACATAGTACAGTTTTGTACCTACCATAAATGTAGATGTTCGAGGATCCACATTGCTGCAGTCCAATTTACCCTCCCTCCTTCCCTCTGTGTTTAGGGGTGGTTGTGTAGGTGAGGTTGTATTCTGGTAATTTTGTATATATTGTACATATTTTTGGTGCAGGTATGTTTGGAGTTTTTGGTTTTGGCCTTGTCTTTTTAGGGTCTTCTGACATCTGGGGCAAGAAAAGACTGAGGATATGACGTCGGTCATGCGCATTAGTACCCTGACGTACTGACGTCAGTCTAATGCGCCTTGACCGACGTCAGCCATATACTTTGGTATTCGGGCCGACTGGACAGCGGACTACCCAATAGTTAGGACTGCAGCAATGTGGATCCTCGAACATCTACATTTATGGTAGGTACAAAACTGTACTTTGTGTAATGTTAGTAAAGGTAGCAGAGAAACTGGTTGTTGGGCACAGGAGTAACATTTCAAGACTGATGGTAGAATTGATCTTCATCACTGTGATCTGTTTTGTACCTTTTACAGTAACACTTTGCCAGTGCAGTTTGAATCTGAAAGGATGGCAGAGGTGAAATGCAGCACCTCACTTAGATTGGGATAATATTTTAGTTTCTATGTGTATAGGTAAGACTATCTTTAGTTTATATGGCTCTGTCAAAAGTTTGCATCAGTGATTGAAATGTGAACCAGCTGTGTCTGGCAGCTGGCTTAGAGAATCAAGGAGCTGTTAACAAGCTGTTTCCTATGGGCCAGTGGATTAAGGTTTAACTCCTTGAGATTTCATTGCCTAATTGTGTGACTGTGAGCAAGTCACTTAACTAGACACTGCTCCCAGGCTAAGTCTGAAAAATGCCTATGGAGATCAGTGCACTACCCAAACAAAGAAATACAAATAAAAGAGCATAAAGGTTAAGGTCTTCACGTCGTAGCCACAACTTTCAGAGTTTTGGTCTGACCTGGGGTTATTGGCTAGGCTTAAAATGGCTCTCCAGGGCAGTTAGCCTAGTATTCACCTATTTTTCTAGTGATGAGATGGAAGTGAATGGGAGGAAAGAAGTCAGGTTAAATGCACCATTACTTCTTCATGGCTAGCTGCCATCTGTGTTAAAAATTGAGTGTATGTCTATCGATGATGATCTCACTTTTATTGACATAACCGGCATGAGGCCATGGAGAAGGGGGGAAGTTGTTCTAGGTTTAGGCTGCTGTGTTACATAGTAGGTATTTTAGAACTTTTATAGAAATGTACGAGTCAGATCATATGCAGGGGCACCCCCCCCCCCACAATGTATTTAGGTTATTCTGAGGTAAATAAAGGTGGATTTACTATATTCCTGGTCAGACAGGTTTAGGTCGGACATGTGCATTGTTTTGCTGAATATCAGTTGGTGCAACAATAAATGTGATGTGTTTTAGTCATTGAAGACATGGGTCAGACTTTATTACATTGGAAGGGGCACTGTGAAAAATATATTGGCTGTACTAATACACTGTGTGGAGCAGATGAGAACACTTTGATCTTTTTGACAATGGTGCTACAGTAAACTCTCAGTTAACCAGAACTCAAGCAACCAGCACTCTCAAGCAACCGGCAAAAGAAAAAAATTGAAGAACTACAGTACAATTTTCACGTGTTGCACTTTCTGTTTTCCCCCCACAGAAACATACCTTACGTTTTTAGAGTTTTAGAGGTTTAAAAAGGAAGATAGAAATAAATTCCCTCTCTCCTCAACCTGAGAACAAGTCAAACCAAACAAATACTATAGAGTACAGTATTATTCAAGCCTATTTCTAGTAGTAACTCTCAAGCAACCAGAAACTACAGTTATCCGGCGTCTACCAAACCCCATGGGTGCTGGTTAACTGAGAGTCTACTGTATTAGAAGATCATATGTTCATGGCTGCAGTTAGGGCGGCCACGGTGGTGCAGTGGTTAGCGTTGCTGCCTCACAGCAAGAGGTTCTCCGGTTCGATCCTCGGCTGGGGTGCCTTCTGTGCAGAGTCTGCATGTCCTCCCTGTGGTCGCGTGGGTTTCCTCCGGGTACTCTGGTTTCCTTTGACATCCCAAAGACATGCTGTAGGTGGATTGGACACTCTAAATTGGCCCTAGGTGTGCGTGTGTGTGCGTGCGTGTGCGTGTGTGTGCGTGTGTGTGCGTGTGTGTGCGTGTGTGTGTGTGTGTGTGTGTGTGTGTGTGTGTGCGTGTGTGTTTGTGCGTGTGCCTTCTGTGGAAGGTTGGGCGCCAGACTGGGAACTCGACACTGTAAAAACTCCACTGCCAATCATGAGCAGACAGGTGATCCGCCGTGGCGACCTCTAACCGGGAAAAGCTGAAAGAAGAAGAAGATGTTCATGTCTGCAGATAAGAGGATGCATTGCGTGCCATTAGATTTGTACAGTGTTTCTGTCTGTGTATTCCTCCTACCTCACTGTTAAAATGGATGAGGTATTAACCGTTGTGGCAACTTATTTTATTTATTTTTTTTAACATTTGCTTACCGGGAAAGTCCAGAAACATGTAAATGATATTGGTGCATTTGCAAGCAAGGTTTAAATACATGTTTCATAGTTTAACAAAGTCATTTGCCAGTACACTTCAGTCCAGTTTGTATACTGGTTAATAAGGGCAGCCGTATTACAATAGTCATTTGGGGAGTGAAATGCATTTCCTTTTTAAGATCCTTGTTTATAATTGTTGGCCGACTCACTAATGTTGTAAACTTTTATTCTTGGCTGCCAGTAGTTTTCTCAGATCTCTGAAAAACCTAACTATAATTATTGTCAGTAAGTCATTTGTGCATAACCGTTTGTCTGTCCTGAGATGCATAGTAGTTTTCCACACCTTGGTTAAGTCATTTGGGAAAGTAGTTCACCAATTTGTTGAACATCAGTGTCTGTAATTTTATTTTACTTTATCATTGTTTATCCGGGTAGTCCATCTGGGTTTTGCATGAGCCCCTTTTCATTGGAGGCCCGGGGAGAAAAGCTCCATATATTGTATAATCATTAAAACACTATAATCATTTTTCATTGTCGCCATATTTTTGTGTTGTTTTCTAGGTCCTTTTTGCCCATGTGCCCGCTGTTCAGCAAGCTATCACATGAACTGGCTTATCCCATTTGCTAACACCATATGCCCAATATCATACTAAGGAGAGAGCTGTCCTGGGGAAGCAATCGTACTGGCTTTCATGAAGGCTGTTTGTGCCCGTGCTGGTATTCCAGTGTATGTTCTGACCCAACCCCAAGGTGACCAACAGTCCCAGTTTTCCAGGACAGTCCCAATTTCGAAGTCTCTGTCCTGGAATCCTGAACATTTTCTTTGGGACACAGAAATGTCCCAGATGTCCTTCATGGATGCATCTGCAGTCATAACAACTGGGTTGTCCTGTCGTCAGGCAGCCCTTCAGTCGGCCGGATTCCAAAGTCCGGGTCCGGCTTCGGCTGATGTCGCACTTCACCCGACGTCATCTCTGTTGGTCTTCGGGTATAAAAGCATCAGCCGACGCCATTTTCTTCAGTCTTTCTTGCCGCGTGGCTCAAGCAGAAGCTGTTCGCAAGTGCCGGTCGGTCGGATCCAGAGATTACTTCTACCGAATACTACTTCAAGACTTCTAAAGCTAAGTACCCGTTGGGGACTCTTTATTGCCTCAGCCGATGTCAGAAAAAGTTAATAATTGTTTAACCTGTGGGAAACAAATACCTCATAAAGATTTCCACTCTTACTGCCTGCCTTGTTTAGGCCCAGCCCACGACGTAGCAGCCTGTTCGGCCTGTGCTTCTTTCAACCGACGAACGCTTAGGCGCCGGTCGGAGTTCGCAGAACCGTTTTTCGGTTCTGCTTTTGCCTACATTATGCCGCCGGATCCTCCGACTTCGCATTCTGCTAAAAACGCAAAGAAAAGACCGACACTCGCGGTCCGCGGTTTCGGCCGAAACCATGGTTAAGCAAACCGCGAGTGTCTCGGTTTCGGCCGAAACCGAGAAAACTGATCAAAATACAGCTGAATCTATTCCTACAGCTGAGGCCCCTGCTACCACTCTTGAATCGGCCTCAGAAAATTTACCCACTACGGTGCTTACCACTGACTTATCAGACACCATCCCCTTGGATGTCTCTACCCCAGCACGTGGTGCTGCTAGGCCTCCAGCAGCCATGTCCATTAAGGCCTTCGCCAGGGCTAAAGCAGCCAAGACTACTAAAGCAGGGCCTGTTAAACCCCCCTCAACCAGGCCCTCTTCTAGCTCTCAAATGCTTACTTTGGCAGAAGATTTAATTTCATTAATTAGAGGATCTCAATCTCACCCAGACAGGGCCTCTCAGCCCCCAGAGAAGAGACCTAGGGCAGAGCCCCCTGAGCCAGTGTCCTCTGATGATTCTGCTGATGAATCAGACATAACTGACCAGCCAGAGGCTCCTTTCTCCAATTTTGAAGATTCTGATGCTGAAGAATCCATTCCAGCTGCTTCCCCACCAGAAGAATTCTCCTTTGGGGAAACCTTGCATGCCATGCGAGAACAGTTCCAATGGCAGCAACAGGATTTTTCAGACTCCAGAAAAAGACTTAGGACCTTTTTGCACCTTCCACAGCACAGGCCCTTAGCTATACCTCCTGTTCTCTCTGTGGTGGATGATGCTTTCAATGATGTCTGCTCCGCTCCAGATTCTTTACCCCCAGCCCCTGCCAAACCAGACAGATTTTACAGGGTGCCAGATACTCATCACCACCTTTACAAGGCCCCTCTTGCAGACCCCGAAACTATATCCCAGGGTCCCAAGGCAGTAGCCGACCATAGCTAAAACCCTATTCCTTCTGAAAGGGAAGCAAGGTCATTAGACAGATGGGGTAAAAAGGTTTACACTTCAGCCACTCTCTCAGCCAGAGCTTTAAATTGTCAGTTTCACATGATACAATACCAAGAGTTTATGCTTGATCAGTTAACTAAAAGCTAACCACTGATGAATCTCTTGATAAGAAATATGTATTAGAAATGGTAAATAACATACAGCAGGTTAGTAACCATTCTTTAAAATGTGGCTATGATGCACTGGAGGCTTCATTTAGATCAGCCATGACTGGCACAGTAATTAGAAGGCATGCATGGCTAAAGGAGCAAGCTCTACCGGATCATGTTAAATCTAAGTTGCTAGATGCTCCTATGGATAAGACAAGTTTGTTTGGTACACCTGCCCAGCAGGTTATGAAGAAAATGGAAGATAAGGCAAAATCAGTCCAGACAGTTAAAGATTTCTTGCAGGTTCAACCCCCAAGGTTTAGCAGGAACTGGCCTGCCAAAAATTGGTCCTTTCCTGACTCCACAAGACCTCAAAGGGCAGGAATAGACGCTCCAGAGGCAGAAACCAATCCAGAGGAGGTGCCTACAGAGGACGACAGTGGCAAGGTAACAACAGAGGCACAGACTCAACACCTGCCACTACATCAACACAGCCACAGTGACTTAATCCTAAACCTGCCTACCAGGGAACAAATAGCAGCTCCTCTAGGCGGAAAGCTAACCTTATTTTCAAAAACTGGCACCACATAACAAAGGACAAGTGGATTTTACGAACCATAGATCAAGGTTACCGGTTCCACTTCCACACTTTACCAGACAAAAGAGGAATGCCAAATCTACCTCCAAATCAAAAGACAGAGGCTCTACAACAGATAATGGAGTTAGCAAACATGAGAGCTGTGGAGAAAGTGCCAACAGCAGAGCAAGGAAAGGGGTTCTACTCCAGACTATTCCTAGTTCCAAGAAAGGAAAAAGTTGGAGACCAATTCTAGACCTGTCCACCCTGAATACTTACATCATTGTCCCAAAATTCAAAATGCTGACCCTACAGCAACTTCTTCCCATGCTGGGCAAGGAGTGTTGGCTGGTAACTCTAGATCTCAAGGAGGCATACCTGCACGTCCCCATTCGACCAATCTGCAGAAGATACCTCAGATTTCTTGCAGGATCAGAGCACTATCAATTCTCAGCATTGCCCTTTGGCTTATCTACTGCGCCCAGAGTATTCACAAAATGCCTGGCATCAGTAATCGCCCATTGCAGACTACAGGGAATTCAAATTTATCCATACCTGGACGACTGCCTGCTACAAGGAGACAACAAAAGCAAGCTGACAACAGATTTACAAAGGGTCATTTACTTGCTTCAAGCACTGGGATACACAGTCAGTTTACAAAAGTCAAGACTGATACCATCCCAGACAAGGACTTTCCTGGGAGCGGAATTGGACACAGTAAGACAAATGGCATTCCTAACTACAGAAAAACAAAAGAACTCCCTCTTTACTTCTTGGCACTAACAAAACTGAACAAGTTAACAGCAAGAAAGGTACTGCAGGCCTTGGGTTTCATGGCATCATGCATAATCTTGGTTCCATTTGCCAGACTACATATGAGAAAACTACAGTGGTACCTAAAGAATTTATGGTCCCAACACAGACACAGCCTAGAAACGGAAATCCCACTAATACCATGCTTAAAACAGGAGTTCCTATGGTGGGCTCAGGCATGCCAGTCAAACGCAGGCCTGCCCTTTCGCAAGGGTCAAGCAAGCCAAACCATCACAACAGATGCTTCAGACCTAGGATGCGGGGAGCATATGATGCACAAATGCGTACAAGGATTGTGGACACAGGACCAACTTCACCTGCACATCAACCTAAAAGAAATGCTGGCAGTAAAACTGGCAATCCAAAAGTTCAGACCATTTCTCAAGGAGGACCACTTGATGATAAGGACAGACAACACCACAGTCATGTGGTACATCAACAAACAGGGAGGCACTCATTCTTACCCCCTATGCAGAATGACTTTGGAGGTGTGGACCCTGGCACTCAGCTACAACATCCAGTTACAGGCAATATTTGTGCCAGGAAAAGAAAACTCTCTAGCAGATATGTTAAGCAGGACCACATCGGATGCCCACGAATGGCAGCTGCACCCGGATATCTTCAAGACCATCTCGAAGAAATGGGGAATGCCTCAGATAGATCTATTCGCATCACCTCTCAATCACCAGCTCAAAAAATTCTGCACAAGGACATTCCACCCACTAGCATGGAAAGTGGACTCGCTCTCCTTCAGCTGGAAAGGCCTAACAGCATATGCATTCCCACCTCTTCCCTTGATACACAAAGTACTACTAAAAATCAAGGAGGAACGTCCAAGGATAATCCTGATAGCTCCAAACTGGCCAAGACAGCATTGGTACCCACTGCTGAGGAGCATGTCTCGGAACAATATGTGGCCAATACCCCTGATGCCTTTGATGCTAACTCAGAACAACTTCAGCACCATACATACAAACCTAAAAACGCTGCAACTGACTGCATGGAACATCACATAGCAGCTGCTAATACAGAACTTTCACAAAGAGTTAAAGACATTATTCTTGAAGCACGCAGGCCTTCAACTAGAAGGAATTATGCTTGGAAATGGAAAAGGTTTGTCATTTGGAGTTCTGAAAGAGGAAAAGATGTATCAAACATAGATATGCCTAACATTCTGGAGTATCTGGCCGAACTACTTCATTCAGGCCTGTCCTACTCCTCCATCAAGATTCATGCATCAGCTATTTCAGCAGAATACAGCTTTGATCCACCTGTTTTTTCACACCCCTTGCTCAGGCAGTTCCTCAGAGGAATCAAGAATGTAAAACCTCCAAGGAAACCACCATTGCCAGCTTGGGACTTGAACTTTGTGCTAGAAAAATTGACACTATCACCTTTTGAACCAGCAGCAACAGCAGACCTACAACACCTGTCATGGAAAACTGCTTTCCTACTGGCAATTACTTCAGCAAGGAGGGTTTCAGAACTACAGGCCTTAATGGCAGTGCAACCCTTTCTAATCTTCCACCAAGATAGAGTGTCCATGAGGACTAATCCTACATTTATGCCTAAGGTGGTATCCAGAGTGTCTTTAAACCAGGCAATCCACCTACCTACCTTCTTTCCCAACCCACAAAACAGAGGGGAAAGAATACTGCATACCTTGGATGTACATAGACAGCTACGCTACTACTTGGACAGAACAAAAAATAGCAGAAAGACTGACCAACTTTTCGTAGCGTATGCAACAGGAAGGGAAGGAAAAGCTATTTCCAAACAGACAATCTCCAAATGGATAGGAAATTGCATACGATTCTGTTACTCCTTCCATGGAAAACCAATTCCACAGAACATAAGACCTCACTCTACAAGGGCAACAGCCACTACCACAGCCTTCTTACGAGGAGTGGCTACCAAAGACATTATTGAGGCGGCTACTTGGACCTCCGTGCATACATTTGCCAAGCATTATAATTTACCTCTATATTCCAGATCCCGAGCAGGGTTTGCCACTGCTGTTCTGCAAGGGATCCTAAACACACCATAATCTACTTTTATCCTCCTCCCCTAGTTGGCTATGGTATTCTACCCAGTTGTTATGACTGCAGATGCATCCATGAAGGACATAGTACAGTTTTGTACCTACCATAAATGTAGATGTCCGAATTGGATAGCATCTGCAGTCAGGATTACCCTCCCTCCTTCCCTCTGTGGTACTCCTAGGGTGTTTACCTTCTAATAGCTAGCTAGTGGGGATTTCTTTCATGGTGTATTTGTTTGTATTTATGTACATACATGCTTATTTTTGTGTTTACCTCTATCTTTTGGAAACATTGGCATCTATCTAAAATTTTTAGCCTTCTATAGGGCTTCTGGCATCTGGGGCAAGAAACACTGAAGAAAATGGCGTCGGCTGATGCTTTTATACCCGAAGACCAACAGAGATGACGTCGGGTGAAGTGCGACATCAGCCGAAGCCGGACCCGGACTTTGGAATCCGGCCGACTGAAGGGCTGCCTGACGACAGGACAACCCAGTTGTTATGACTGCAGATGCTATCCAATTCGGACATCTACATTTATGGTAGGTACAAAACTGTACTTTTAGACCGCTCAGTCTGAATGGTGACCTGGCTTCCCGGCGCAGCCAGTCCCACTGCTTTCCCATCCTGAGCAGCTCTGGGGACTTTGCAATTTTTTGAGGATGTCATTGGGTATGGCGTAAGGTCGGATGCCTTCACCCTGGCAGGAGCCTTCCATGCTTTGCCACCATCAGTTAGTCACTCCCTCCAGGACATCTGTCATGGGATGGTCTGCCTGACCCCACTCACTCAGGCAGGAGCTTTCCAGGCCCCACACCTATCTGCCTGGTACACCCTTACTGACTTTTGTCAGGGCTAAACCCCTACAGTCCTCCCCTTTGACCTAGCCAAGTGACCTTCCCCAGCCGCGGCCCCCACATGTCAGGGGACTCTACCACCTCCATGTCTCCTGCAGGCTGCCAAATCATGCCAGATCGCTCATGCCTTTAGACCTTCTCAGGAAAGCTTCCCTCTGATCCTGTCCATCTCTCCGGAACTCCCCTTGACCGCTGAGGGGCAGATCCGCTCTCATGAAGGCTTCAGAGTTCCCCTGCTTTCCCATCTAGAGCAGCTCTGGGGACTTTGACATCTTTCAAGGATGCCATTGGTTATGGGATGAAGTCAGATGCCTTTCCCCCTGCAGGAGCTCTCCACGCCCCTCCGCTATCTTCCCTGGTGCTTCATCAAGGTTTTCCATCATGGGAACCTCTGCCTGATCCTTTTCACCTAGGCAGGAGCTCTCCAGGCTCTGCTACTGTCTGCCAGTCGCTTCCTTAAGGACTTCCGTTGTGGGGGGCTCTGCCTGACTCCCCCCTCACCCAGCCCTGCCACTGTCTGCCGCTCTCTCCTTTCCAGACTTCCATTGGGTCGGACCCCCTCCAGGGTTAAACTTCTACCCAGGAAAGAGAGCTCTTTTCTAGGGTTACATATCTTCTGACTGCTGCCAAACCATGCAGCAATACACGTGCTCTTGGAGTCTATCAGGGGAATCTTCCCAGCCTAATGGAACTCTGCTGGGCCACAAAGCCTCAGACAGTTCCTCATCCCAACTTCTGTGACACTGCTTCTCCCATTTGCCTTGCACCTAGGGCTTTCAAACTTGCAGGGGAGATGATCCTGGGTCCCCCCATCTCTGTGCATTTTGCAGCACACCTCAGTCTCTCTCCCCCATGGTGCCAGGTGCCGACGAATGTGCATCGCTTTGAGCCTCCTGGCATGTGGCCTCTTGCCTCCTGGGTGGTGCTGTTCACAGAGTGGCATCCTTACAGTGCCGAGTGAAGGACAGGAGGCCAACTTGCCGGCCTCAGTGCGAGATGAAATGGCGGCCCTATCTCCACTCCCATGAGGGCCGGGAGAACGGGATTACAGACCTGGCTTCTTGGGGTGGCCCTCAAGTGTCCCAGTTTAGGTCCTGTAACAAAATGCTCACCTTACCCACCCCCAGTGCTTATAACAACACAAGCACCTGCAGAGGCTTCCTGCATCCCTCTGCCTTTCAGATCTGCCTACCTTTGTGTACAGCAGTAAGGGCTACTGTCACCAGCTTTGGGGGCAGCAGCCCATGTCCACTCTGTGTTTGTCTCACTGCTATTAGCAAAGGGTCTAATTAGACCCGGAGTATCTGGAGCCAGCTTGAAACAACGTCCCCTCACCATCAGGATGAGTTCATAGGTATGTACTTGACTAACAACCACAACGGCCTTTTTAAGCCTACACATACATCCCAAATCTCTTGACAAGTTCTGGTACCCTTGATAAGTGTAAGCAAGGCCTTGCAAGATAAAACATTTACAATCAGGGGCCTGGGAGATGAACTATTTACAAGCTGCTTGTGTCCATTAGAGACATAGGTGCCAAAGTAGTGATGTATTTCCTGTCCTTGTCCAGTTGCCCAAGTTGCATTCAAATTGGTTTAGGGAGGAACTCTGCTTCAGATGGATGGGGATCCTGTCTCTGATGCATACAGGCCTCTCCAGCAGGTCTTGTTTATATCACAGGCAAGGTTTAAGTTTTTAGAATGGATAATTCTGGTTCTGTTTATTTTGCAGATATGCAGGAGGTTCATCATGGTGGGGTCTGACAATGCCTTGTATGCCAGGCATAGATCTCTCCTCAACAGTCTGTAGGAGACGGAGTACATGGGTAGGACTTTGAGGAAATCTGCATAGAAAGTGTTACTTAGACCCTGTATTCTTTTAGTGATTAACATCTGTGGACTTGGGACTCTTAGGATACTACTTTCTCACTGTCAGGCAGCTTGTCTAATTTGGATCTGATCTCTGAATGAAGTTTTCTTTGTGATCTACAGTAGTTTATTTATTTATTTGTTTAACATCTGTTACCCGGGAAAGTCCGACTTGGAACGAGACAATTTTCAGTGGAGGCCCAAGGTGAAATGCTCCAGACGCATGTCTTTGTAACGTGGGAGAAAACCAGAGCACCCGGAGGAAACCCACATGAACGCAGGGAGGACATGCAGACTCCACACAGAAGGCACCCCAGCCGAGAATCTAACTGGAGAACCTCTTGCTGTGAGGCGACAATACTACTGCTGCACCACTGCAATGTCCTAAAGGAATCTCATCCATGGAGAAGTCTCCTGTCTTAACTGTTATATTAATAATTGGATGGTGGGCAAACATGTCCCTCATTCCCCACTGCAAAGCATCTTAAAGTTTAGTGATCTTCATTTCAGTGTGTCCTTGGTAGTACTCCCTTTAGAAGTACTTTTTAATATGATCCGCTCATCATGCTTGGGAAGCTGTCTTGTGGGTAGAGGATGGATTAGTCCTGTCACATATCTACATAAAGTATGTATATGACCAGGTCCACCTTTCTCTTGTAACTCAACCTTTTTCCCCTTCTTTATTTGGTTTGCTATTGCATTTCCTTCAGATGGTTTTGTTTCCTTCATGGCTTTCCTATCATGCTTGCTTGTTTGCTCTGTCTTTGCACAAGCATGCAGAGTTCTCGAGAGAGGTCTTTTTATTCACAGGATCATAGGTAAAGGGGATATCTACTTAACACAGCTTGCACTGTGGAGTCATATTATGTTACTTTCTTCCTTAATCACTGAATTTAAATTCCACTCTGGTCTTGTTTGTTGTAATCTGTTAACAGTAATTTATCACTGAAAATAATCACCTGTGTAGAAAGCCCACCACTGATCTCGCCATCCTTCCCTTTAGCCTGGAATGCAACTTGCACGTTACCTGCCTTATCTTTTCAGTTTTCTTGCTACCAATCACCTCTCCTAGCTATACTGTTGTTAAGCGTCTGTTTGTTAAACTGCTGTATGGAGTTGTTTAGTCAGTGATGTAACTACTTGTGTATTTTTGGTGTAGAGATGTAGTATTATTTTATAGTAGACTTTATTTGAATTTATAGTTACTTCATGTTTATGCATGTTCTTTGTCTGGTTGAATTTGTAGTCAACTTCATGTATATCTCATTCCCAACAATGGAGCTCTGGAGGTTTGCACCATAACTTCCTGTGGGCGGAGCCTACTTTTTTTGATGGAATGAAATTGTTCACATGTTTCAAACAAATATTGATATCACTGGTTCTATAGGGATTATTAAATAATTGTAAATGGCTAACTCTTCAGCAGAAATTATAGCATTCTTTAGGACCTAGGTCTTTACCTGAGTTTTATAAGTTACAGTAAACATAGTAACTGTAGGGCCATGGTAGTGGAGCGGTTAGCGTTGTCACCTTACAGCAAGAGCTTCTCCCGTTCGATTCTCGTGTGGAGCGCCTTCTGTGTGGAGTCTGCATGTCCTCCTCGCGGTCGAGTGACGTTAAAGACATGCAGATAGGTGCGTGCGTGAATGGATGTGCCTTCTTTGAAGGTTGGGCATTGGGCTGGCAACTCGGCACCGTAAAAATCCACGGCCAATCATTAGCGGAATGGAGTTCTGCTGTGGCGACCCCTAACCGGGGAAAGCCGAAAAACTTTGGTAAACATAGTAACTATCAGGTGTGTAATATTTTGTAAACATCTTGCGATATCTCAGCAATTTCTCAAGTTACACATGTGCTGTCAGCATCTTTTCTGTGTTGGATGTTGAAATATTTATGAAAATATGAAAGTTACAACAGTATAAATAAGTATTGTATGAACATAATGTATCTCTACCTGCACGAGACAAAATTCTGCAATCAGTACAGCATTGTTTGCCATTGTGTAAGTTTTAAGATGAAAAATTTTAATATTCCATATGTTCCATGGTTTTGGAATTCATCTATATGATTTTGGAGTTAGTGATGCAAATATAAACAAGGAATAGGTGAGACCTGGAGGCGAACGTAGTAGGATGTAATTACAGAAACACTTAGAGGTGTCACTGTCACTTGGCTGTAATGAGTTTTGCATAGTCTTCTCTATTTTAGTATTTTTTTTTTTTAACAATGTTTCTTGTTTCTGACTGATTGTGGAATATCTTTTGATTTGTTTAATATTTTGTACTTCTCAGCTGTGCTATTTTTTTTGATTTACTGCACATAGATTGTGGTTGAAAAAGGGCTTTTATGGTCCAGCTCCCTAACCTGCTCAAAATAAATGGATAATACAGATGCTCATCGTGCATACAGCTGCAGTCATAATAGATAGGTTATCCTGCCGTCAGGCGGGTCTTCGGTCGGCCGAATTCCAAAGTCTAGGTCCGGCGTCGGTTGTCGTCGCTTCTTCCCTGACGTCAGTGCAGCAGGGGTATAAAAGAACCAGCCGACGCCATTTTCTTCAGTCTTTCTTGCCACGCGGTGCTCGAAGCAGAAGCAGTTCGCAAGTGCCGGTCGGCCAGCTCCTGAGATTTACGAAACTTTTTCAGCCGAAGTCTTCTTGAAAGCTAAGTACCCAGTTGGGGAAACTTTTCTTGCCTCAGACCGATGTCAGACAAAGTTAATAATTGCATTTCTTGTGGGAAGCAAATACCGCATAAGGATTTCATTCCTTCTGCATTCCTTGCTTAGGCCCAGACCACGACGTCTCGGCCTGTCGTTTTTGTGCTAGATTCAACAAACGCACTATTAAGCGTCGGGCGGAGTTCGCCCAGCACTATTTTGGAAAAAAATTTAATTACATTATGTCATCGTATACTCCGACTCCTGTTTTGACTAAAAGACGCAAAGATAAGGACCGACATACGAGGTCCGCGACTTCTACCGACACCACGCTAAAGCCGGCTACAGGTGCTCCAGTTCTCAGCGAGGTGCCTATGGCAGCCCCTGAGTACCGATGACGCTTCTGTAGCGGTGTCTTCTGTGCCCGAGGTCGCAGGCTCCTTGGCCCCCACTCCGACTACAGATACGACGCCACTCTTGGCGGGGAAACTCAGAATTTAGACAGACCTGCCACCTCTCAAGGTGTCTTCAGGCCTTCCTCTTTTTCCATTAAGGCGTTCACAAAATCTAAAGCAGCCATGAAAACTAAAAGACAAGCTCCACAGAGCCCCTCAAAAGGCCCCATGCCTAAAAAACAGATGCTCAAAATGGCAGAGGATTTGATTACTCTTATCAGGGGTTCTCAACCACCCTCAGACAAAAGGCCCAGACTGGAGAAAGACTACCCTTCCTCAGACCAAGCCTCTATCACCTCAGAACGTTCTGAAGACCAGGAATATTCATATTCCCCTTTTGAAGATTCTGATGCTGAGGAGTCCATTCCCTCTGCCCCCCCCCCCCCCCCGAGGACTATTCTTTTGGGGAAACCTTACATACCTTGAAGGAACACTTTCACTGGGAAGGCCAAGATTACTCAGATTCCAAGAAAAGGCTCAGGGATTTTCTCTTGCTTCCGCAGCACAGGCCTCTGGCTATCCCTCCTGTTTTGGATATATTAGATGATGTGTACACAGAGGCCAGCCTCAACCCAGATTCTTTACCCCCAGCTCCTGTTAAACCTGACAGGTATTACTGGGTTCCCGATTCACACCAATTCCTATACAAAAGCCATGCTGCTGACCCAGAAACTATTTCACAGGGTCCCAAGGGAATTAAGGCCTCTACTGCCAAAAACCCATTACCTTCAGAGAGAGATTCCAGAGCTTTAGAAAGGTGGGGGAAAAAGGTATACACCTCGGCCACTTTAACCATGAGGGCATTAAACTGTCAGTTCCATATGTTAAAGTATCAACAGTTTTTGTTATCTCACTTGAAAAGCAAAATGACACAACCTGAACAACCAGATTTAAAGGAGTTACAGGATTTGTTGCATAGTTCAGAGCAAGTGGATAAACATACCTTGCAATGTGGTTTTGATGCTTTAGAGGCCTCATGTAGAGCTGCTGTTACAGGGTCTGTCATACGTAGACATGCTTGGCTCAAAGAGAAAACCTTACCAGATCATGTCAAAGCTAAATTACTAGATGCACCTCTTCAAAAAGATGTATTGTTTGGTGTTAAAGCTGAGGAGGTACTAAAGAAAATGGAGGAAAAGGCAAGATCAATGTAAACAGTGAAAGATTTCCTACAGGTACAGCCTCCACGTTTCAGCAGAAACTGGCCTTCAAAAAATTGGTCCTTTCCAGCCACGGACAGACCTCAAAGAGGTAGATACAGGCGCCAGAGGGGTAGAGGGCAATCTCAAGGATCATTTAGAGCCAGACAATGGCAAGCACCTACACCAAGAGGTGGAGAAGATGGATCACAGCCATTCAGAAAGCAGACACAATGACTTCCCCTTTGCATGCCAAGCAAAGCTTTAATGGCAGCACCTTTAGGCGGAAAACTGGCATTATTTTCAAAAAAACTGGCATATTGTCACAAAAGACAAATGGATCCTGGACATTATAGACAGAGGCTACAGATTCCACTTTCACACCCTTCCAAAAATGAGAGGCATGCCAAACCTGCCACAAAATCAAAGGGCAGAGGCACAAAAACAAATTTCAGCTCTCATGGACATGAAAGCTATTCAAGAGGTACCTGCAAAAGAACAGGGTCAAGGTTTTTATTCCAGACTATTCCTGCTACCAAGGAAGGACAAAGATTGGAGACCTATTTTGGACCGATCCATCCTAAACACATATTTACTGCACTAAAATTCAAGATGCTCACATTACAGCAGCTTCTTCCCATGCTGGGCAAGGAGTCTTGGCTGGTAACATTGGACCTCAAGGAGGCATACCTGCATGTCCCTATCAGACAAGATTACAGAAGATACCTCAGATTTCTTGCAGGTTCAACCCATTATCAATTCTCTGCATTGCCCTTTGGCTTATCTACTGCGCCCAGAGTGTTTACGAAATGCCTGGCATCAGTAATTGCCTTCTGCAGACTTCAAGGGATACAAATATACCCATATCTGGACAACTGCCTGATCCAAGCGGACAGCAAGCACATTCTGAAACACCTGGCCTTTGTAATAAAATTGTTGAACTTTCTGGGATACACAGTCAACAAAAAGAAATCAGAAATAATACCCTCTCAAGCAATAATTTTCCTGGGTGCCAGCTTGAATACAAACACCCAGATGGCCTACCTCACGCCAGAGAAGCAAGGGTAACTATCTCAATACTTCAGAAAAATGGCAACCTTCACCAGGCTGACTGCAAGGAAAGTCCTGCAGGCTCTGGGATTCATGGCATCTTGAGTCCTACTCATCCCATATGCAAAGCTGCATATGAGGAAACTTCAATGGTACCTAAAAAACTTATGGTCTCAACACAGCCACAGTTTGGAAACAATTATACCACTCATTCCATGTCTTCAAAAGGAATTTCTGTGGTGGGCTCAAGCATGCCAAAGAAACATAGGTCTCCCTTTCTGCATACCTCAAGCAAATCAATTCATCACAACAGATGCCTCGGACTACGCCTGGGGGGCGCACATGACAGATCAGTGCATTCAGGGCAAATGGTCCCAAAAAGAGAAGCACCTACACATCAAACAAAAAGGAAATGCTAGCAGTACAAAATGCTATTATGGCCTTCAAAGACCTACTGCATCCAGGCCAGCTATTGATAAGGACAGACAACACCACAGTGATGTGGTACATAAACAAACAGGGAGGAACTCATTCATACCCCCTGTGCAGACTAGCCATGTCCCTTTGGAACACGTCTCTGGAATTGCAAATCCAACTTCAAGCACAATTCCTGCCAGGGAAGGAAAACATGCTGGCAGACAACCTAAGCAGAAATATGACAGATTCACACGAATGGAAGTTGCATCCTCAAGGTTTCGCAAAGATAATTCAGGCATGGGGACGGCCAGACATAGAGCTCTTTGCTACCCACAAAAATTACCAACTGAAAAAATTTTGCTCAAGGACCCGTCCTCCACAGGCCTGGAAAGTGGACGCACTTTCTTTCAGTTGGACAACATTGACAGTCTATGCCTTTCCACCTCTTCCTCTGCTGCCCAAATTTCTATTAAAAGCCAGAGCAGAGAGGCCAAAGATGATTCTCATTGCTCCAGACTGGCCAAGACAACACTGGTATCCACTCCTGAAGAGCCTGACGCATTCCCCTCCATGGATCCTGCCTCTAGTGCCTCTTCTGTTGACCCAACACAGCTTTAAAACTCTTCACAGTCAGCTAAAAACCCTCAGTCTAGCCGCATGGAGGATTCCTTGATTTCCCAACAGACCCTCCTCTCCAAGGAGGTGCAGGATGTCATCTTGGAGGCCAGAAGACCTTCAACTAGAAAAGCCTACTCCGCCAAATGGAAACGGTTTTGTGCCTGGAATCAGAAAAAGGGCCAGAATCCTTGGGTTCTAAATTTACCTCAAATATTACAGTACCTAGCTGAGATGTTAAACAGTGGACTTTCCTTCTCCTCCATCAAGATCCATGCTTCAGCCATTTCTGCACAATACAACACTGATCCTCCTTTATTCTCTCATCCTCTCTTAAGACAGTTCCTCAGAGGGACTAAGAATATAAAACCCCCAAGGAAACCACCAGTACCTGCTTGGGACCTCAACTTCATTTTAGAAAAACTGACTCTGCCTCAACAGAACTACAATATTTGTCATGGAAAACAGCCTTCCTTCTGGCTATCACCTCAGCACGCAGGGTTTCGGAGCTACAAGCCCTCATGGCGATGCAACCTTTCATCATTTTCCATCAGGACAGAGTTTCCTTACGAACCAACCCTTCCTTTATGCCAAAGGTAGTATCCAGTGTAGCCTTGAATCAGACTATACACTTACCTACCTTTTATCCTAACCCACAAAACAAAGGGGAAAGACTACTGCATTCCTTGGACATTCACAGACAACTTTGTTATTATTTGGACAGGACAAAGCCATTCAGAAAATCAGAGCAACTCTGTGTCCTATGCTACAGGTGCTCAAGGAAAGGCTATTTCCAAACAGACAGTCTCAAAATGGATAGCCCACTGCATACGCTTTTGTTACTCATTTCATGGAAAAACTTTACCTACAAGCATCAGATCTCATCCACAAGGGCCACAGCTACCTCTGCAGCTTTCCTCAGGGGGGGTTCCTACCAAGGATATTTTAGAAGCAGCCACTTGGAGTTCTGTGCACACTTTCTCCAAGCACTATCACCTTCCACTATACTCTAAATCTAGAGCGGGCTTTGCCACAGCAGTCTTGCAGGGCATCCTTTCTCCTCCTAGTTCCACTTAGTGCCTGCCACCCCTCTTTAGCTTTGGGATTCTACCCATCTGTTATGACTGCAGCTGTATGCACGATGAACATAGTACAGTTTTGTACCTACCATAAATGTAGATGTTCGAGTGCTAATACAGCTGCAGTCCAGGTTTCCCTCCCTTCATCCCCTCTTGGGACAGGCCTTATGACTAACACCTCCTCATACAACCTGATTGGGGTATTCTTTATGGTGTATTTGCTTGCAAACTACTGTTTTTTGATTATATTACATTGCATTATTACATGAGTTTATGTTTTGCCTTCCTTCTGGGGGCACCTGACATCTGGGGCAAGAAAAACTGAAGAAAATGGCGTCTGCTGGTTCTTTTATACCCCTGCCGCCAGGGAAGAAGCGACGACAACCGACGCCAGACCTAGACTTTGGAATTCGGCCGACCGAGGACCCGCCTGACGGCAGGATAACCCATCTGTTATGACTGCAGCTGTATTAGCACTCAAACATCTACATTTATGGTAGGTACAAAACTGTACTTTGCTATGCCTAGTCCTTCTGATTGTTGGCATTTTAATACAATAAATAATTCAAGCCATTTGTACGAGTTTTACTGATTGGTTTTTTTTTTTTTTTTTTTTTTTTTTTTGGTCTGGTCAGTCTGCATGCTTGTCATGTTCGCTAAACATTATCCCTGTTTAGAATGTATTGAAGCATTTGCTGTAATTTGCACTACTGTTGAAGGATTTTTAAATATTTTGCTTATTCCACTGTGACTTTCTCTGTTCAGTGTTTTGCTTTGGGGATACTTACTAAAGCAGATTTGGCCAGCCTTTTATTATATTTTGTATGGCATTAATTAAACTGAATAATGAGACTAAAGCTTTAAAAATCTACCAACAGTAATCTGCACCAAGGGCAATATGTTACAAGCATAATGCTATGTAATGAAGCTTTCTGTAATGTGACTGTGAAAATGTGATGTTTATGTAAATCTGTGTTATATATAATTTATCTATTTTCCAGTGACAGAATTACAAGTTTTAAGAGGCTCAGGATAAATGAGAACCAGAAAGACATGCTCCTAAAATCCAGGAAAATTTATTTGCATGACTGGTAAATATTGATATAAATGATGTAGTTCTTCACCAAGTACACTGAATTTCTTGAACAGCTAAATCTGATAAATAGATAGTTGTGGGAACTCCAGCTTGAGGGAGCTGCACTGCATTGATGGGAGGAAGCCTTTGTGTGATTCCTGTTCTTGCATTTCATTGTTCTGTAGGGGCTACATGATTACTCACAGTAATGCGTAATACCTGTTTCTTCTGCAGGGTTAACTTGAAAGATTGCAAAAAAATCAATGGTTGGTGAAACTGTTTGCCATTTACAAAGGAGGTAGAAGATGAGTATGCAGAAACAGAGTGGTCTTAAGGCTCCAAGCAGAATCAGCAAGCCTACAACCACTGCCCTGAAATCATCTGCAGCTGTTGGTAAGAAAGGATTTAATACATGTATGTTTTTTGCATTCAAATTTGATATGTCCCTTTTTAAAACTGATTTAAAAAGTTACCTTTCTGTTTAACTTAATCCTTTAATTGGAAAAGCTAATTTATAAAAAAGAAAGCTGTAGTCAAAACTCCAAATTAGGTTTAGAGTAAGAATTTGTGTATATTTGGGTATTATAGCATGATTCTTCTGTGAAAATGTAGCTTTTATTCCTACTTCCTATTTCTCCTCCTGTGTGTGTTTTTTTTAATTGAGGATTTTGCAATACTGTAATCTGAATTCAATTTTAAATGTTAAAAAGTGATTTTAAGCTTGTCATCATTCACTTTCATTTTATTTTAATAGGCCCATGTTTTCCTCTGAGACGTTTTATGATATGATATAATGTTAAAGATTTCCAGCCACAGTAACGTTACTGATACTGCAGTCTAAAGCACATTGATGCTGCAGTAGTCAGGTGTGTCAAGACAGAAGAATAGCAATATTTTATCATGTTCCCAAAATTTCTTATGCAGTCATGTAAATATGTGGTATTCACAGTTATGCTCAAGAAGAGTATGTATATTTTATTCTAGTACGGTTACAGTCTATAAGAGCGAACGCTCTTTTTCACTTTTCAGCCTGCTGGCTACTTTACGTGCAAGATTGTGTTAAAGTGGGGTCTGGAAATTTGCCCTTACCCTGCTGTTGTGTGATCTCGAAATTGGTATTTATAGTTGGAAAAAGAAGTGGGGTCTTGCCCCCCCCCCCCCACAAATTTGTTTTGAATGCGATTATATTGGATTCGCTATAAAATGTTCACATTTTTTGTTCTCTCTGTGAAGCAGTTGATATTTGGTGATATAATCTAGTACTGATATTTTCCTTTCTAGTCCCCTTCAGTGTTTTCTCCATTCTAGAAATTGTCCAGATTAGCCTATCAGATAATTGTCAGCCTCATCAGTTATTACTTCCCTATTTCAGCAATTTGATTGTAAACTACTTGTAGCCAGTTTATGACCAATTTTATGGTGCCCAAACCTCAACTCTTTAGGAAAGACAGAGGTGGGCCTTTTCCATTCTTGCTCATCAATACAGTTACTGACTTGCACTGGAACCAAACATTGCCATTCATTCTTTAAAGAACTCATACTATCCTGATCATAACAGGTGTCTTATCACTTCCAAAGTCCTGTTTAAGAATTACCGGTATTTTTCTATAATAAACAGAATCTAGGTTTTGAAAGGCCCTTCCTCATTCCAAGCACTGCATTTCTAAAGTTAAGGTAGTTGAGAACATGACACTTAACACTATTGTTACCTATTTAGTCAGCTTTTGTGATAGGCTGTTGATTTTTCCTTTGCAAGTAGGTCTGGTTTTTTCAGAACATTACCACATAGTTTGTGTTTTGTAGAGACATAAAACTGGATCTGATGTTGTGAATTTTCATATGGTATTCTGATCTGACGCTGCCGTTATTTCAGCTCATGGAAGCCTACAAACTCTCGAGCTGCTCCCTACCTATAATACTCTGGTCCCCATTCCTCTCAGATCTTGTTTGCCGCTTTTTGCATACAGACGTGGTTGCGGACTACTCTTGAGTCTCATCCTCTTGAGCGGGAAGTCCATTTAAAAAACATAATTTTTTAGATTATTGTGTCTTTTTGTAATATTCTTCCTGTCGCTATAGCTCTACAATCTCTTGGGTCCTTTTTCTCTGTACTGTTATTGGTTCTCCCTACCCTCTAGCTATCTAAAATTAACTAAAAACTATTTAGTCTGCTTTTAGTTATTTCATTATATTTATTGTGTGTGAGTGCAAGTCTGTGAGTGACAGTGCTGCCTGTAACTTTGAATAGCATTCCTTTTTTAACAGGTATCTCTCTGCAGGAAAATGTCTGAGAAAGGTTTTAAAAAGTGCACAAAATGTGGACACGATGCCCTTTTCAGACTGGCATGCGTTGCGTGAGTACTGCTTGGGATCTGAACAAACAGTGTGACATCTGTGACGCCTTTAATCCTAAGGCCCTCTCAGAAAGAAAAAATAAGTTGATTTTGAAAGGGATGTTACCGTCGACTTTCTTTCAAGCCATCTTTGGGGTCCAAACTTCAACTTCATCCTAGCCAAGGAACAGTAGAAAAAGGTCCAGGTCATCCTCCTTGGAACCGAAGAGAAAAGTGCCTAGGTTGGATCTGACTTCAGTGTCTCATAAATCTTCAGATGCAACAAAAATTGTATGCTTGGATCCTAAGAGAAAGAGTTCTTGGATCAAGAAACCTCTTTCTCAGACTGTATACCCACTGTCATTGGATCCAGTACTGTCTAGGGCACCCTGTCCTTTTCTGGAAAGGCACTCTCGGCCTTCTTCTTCTATTTTGTCTTTCCGGTCCTCCAAAAGTCTTACAGAGGTAGATGTGGCAAGGACGGTGAAGGAACTAGTCATGGAACAACTTCAGAAGGGTCCTGTTATAGCTCTGATCCCGTCATATCAGGGACTTCCACCAGCGTCTACTCCTCCTCTGACTGGATGTGTGGGATCAGAATTTTTGGGTCAGAGTGCTCTGGGCCCAACTGTGTCAGATCTGAAGAGACTGGTATCTTTGGAAATGACAATAACTCTGAGTTTGTAGGCTCCGACTTTTTCAGATCCAGACGGTTCTCGGAGTTGAGGCTTCCACATTGGATCCAAGAGGGTTCAGTCGACTCAGAGTTTCTTGGAGCCTTCTCTACCCCTTGGAGCTTCAACGTTTGATAGTTTGTCTCTGGCTTCCTTCTCTGGCAGACAACCTGCAGGGAGGGAGGAGCTGGCAAATCAGGGACTCTCTCTCTTTCTCTCTGCTCTTTTGGTCTCCTCTGTGGGGAGGTCAGCCTTTGAGGTGGTGAAGAGGGTCTTCTCTGTACCTACAGATCAGGTAGGTCCTCCCCTCTTGGTTCCACCCTTGACCAGCCAACTGACTTTGCCATGTGATCGTCACCAATCTACGCCAGTGCGACAGCCAGCCCAGAGCTTCCAATCTACCCACTATGGGATCCTTACCTCTTCCGATAATTCCCCAGACCCAGCCCACTAAGGAAGTCTCTAGGAAGAGATGGTGCAAGAGAAAACACCTGGACTCGCCCGAAGAGTCTGTCACCACTGATACTGACTTTGATGAGGGAGTGGCGTCTCCCAAATCACCACCCGATGATACATCCTCGAACTCTTAGAACAAAAGGCTGGCTGATCTGCCAACAATCATCTCCTGAAGAGTCTGTATACCTGGAAGCTTTCAGGACTGGTCCGTCTACCTCCTGGGTAGCCTCGCGTGCTGATTAGCTGGTAGATTTAATTTGACGAAAGGCTTGGAAGGAACCTGACTCAACCAAACCCATCCTCAAGAGACCAGATAAAATGATGGCACCTCCAGTAGGAAGGCAGTATTGGAGTAAGGGTGTACCGGTTGATGCCATAGTTGTGGCAGTGTCCACCAAAAAGGATCTCTCTGAAGAGAGTTCATTTGTCCACCCCTGTAATTAGGAAGGCTAGGGCCATGGACGGGTTTTGGAAGGGAGTGCATGCTTCAGCGGCCTTTGCCATATGTTCGCTGAATTATCTGGCCGACTTCAAGAGATTTCAAAGGGCACCTAATTAAGGAACTTTCTACCTCGTTAGCAAGCATCACTACTGAAGAGACCCAAGTGTCTGTGGCCCTTCAGTCGGCTACCTTATAGTTGATAGAGGTGAGCCTCATGGACGCATTCACAAACGCAACCAAAGGTGCTTCACAGGCGGCGGGTTCAGGCATATCCATCTGGAGATATGTCTGGATGTGCCAGTGTGATTTTTGCAGAGCCTTTCAGATCTTCTTTAGTCAACACTCAGTTTAACGGATCTTCACTTTTTAGACCCAAGGTGAAAGAAACCCTCTCCAGATGTAAAAAAGATGGAAAGACCTTGTTTGCTGTTGGAGTACGTATTTTGACCCCCAACGAACCTTTTCAAGGAATTAACAGGGAGACCGCAAAATGTGGTTCAAAAAATCTCAAGGTCCATTTCAAGACGCATGTGGAGCTGGTTCTCCCAGAGGCAGAGGGGGAAATGATAATGGCAGAAAATGCCCTCTTGGCAGAGGAGGCCCGCAGACTACAGGATCCAGAGATGCTTACTTTGATGGGCCCTATCAATGATCCTGAAAGGAGGCCCAATTGGCTTCCTCTGGAGGCAGTTGGGGGTCGACTTTCCTTGCATCAAACAGCCTGGCTATATATAGCAAATGACACTTTGGTACAGACAGTTATTACCAGAGGGTATACCATACCCTTTTTCCTTCTGCCCCCATCGATAAGAAAGCTCCCCAGTGTTACACCCAGCCATAGGGAGCCGACAACTCAACAAATTCAGCAGTTGCTCTCAAAAAAGAGTCATTCAAGAGGTTCCACCAGACCAAATAGGATCCGGAACTGATTCAAGGTTCTTTTTGGTTCCAGAGAAGACAGGAGATTAGAGACCGATTTTGAATTTCAATGTGCTAAACAAATTGGAAATGTACACCAAGTTCCGGATGGTCACAGTACAGTCCATCCTGTCCTTTCTGGGAAAGGACGACTGGATGTGCTTTATAGACCTCCAGGATGCGTACAACCCACTTAAAGATGAACAGACTGTCCAGGAGGTACTTACCCTTCCAAGTGGGGGGCGGGCAGCCAACATCAATTCAGAGCACTGCCCTTTGGTCTCACCACAGCCCCTTGGGTGTTTACCAAATGGATGGCAGTGGTAACAACACATCTAAGGCTGTGGGGAATCAGAGTGTTTCCATATTTGGGCGACTGGCTCATTACCACCCCAGCCAGGCATCAGTTGGTACAAGCAAGAGACCAGGTAGTAGGAACTTGCTCAGTTCTTGGAATCACCGTAAATCACAACACATTGCACTTGCAACCCACCCAGAAGCTGTAATTCATAGGTGCAATCTTCAGCACAAAATCCATGGTTGCTTCCCTTCCATTATCATGAGTACAGGCCATTAGAAACCAAGTCAGGAGAATCATCTGCAATACAAAGATTTCAGCTAGAATAATTCTGCAGGCTCTAAGTTCGGTGTTTGCAGCCATAACCCTAGTGCCCCTGGCAAAGTATCACGAGACTTTTACAATGGATACTGCAGATACAGTGGTCTTTTTTCAGTCGCTCTTTGTCCACAAAGGTAAGAGTGAGCCAGATGTGCAAATGCTGGCTGTCATGGTGGACACAATCCTGCCAGTCCCAACAAGGTCGATGTTTCATACTTGCTCAGCCCAATGCCATAGTGACCATGGATGCAGCTCAGATTGGGTGGGGGGGAGGGCATTATCTGGGGAAGACAGTCCAAGGCAGTTGGTCCCCTGATGAGGCCAGTCTGCATATCAACATTCTAGAGAGAGTGGTGCTTTTTACGTTGCAAGCACTCCAAGACTGTCTTCTTCTTGGAACAGTTGCAATTCAAACAGACAATATGTCAGCAGTTTGGTATATCAACAAACAAGGAGGAACCAGATCTTATCACCTGTGTTGAGAAGCTCTTAGGTGTGGCAATGGGCAATAGCCTCCAATCGCTTTCTGTTGGCAATGCACATTCTGGGGAAGTCCATTGTGATAGCAGACAAACTCAGCAGGTCCATCCTGTTACATCACAAGTGGTCCCTCAACCACAAGTGGCGCAAATGATTTTCCATCAGTGGGGTCAGCCTTGCTGTAATCTCTTTGCATCTCTCCTGAACAAGTGTAACAGGTTCTGTGCCCTAGTCTCCCCCGACAGGGGAGTCACCAAGGGATGCTTTTCTCCACGATTGCCCCCCCCCCACCAGTCTGTTATACACCTATCTTCTAACTCCCTTGATCCTCAGGGTTCTATAGAAAGCAGCCAGATTAAAGAGCAAGGTCATCCTCATTGTACCTTACTGGTGTCGACAAGTGTGTTTACCCTTTTTTTGGCTTCATCTATTGTCTCCATTTATGGTCTGGAGTTGGATCCAGAATTCACTGTCCCATCAGAAAGGGCTGACTCACCCAGACATTTCAAACCTCAGACTGACCGAATGGTTTCTCCAATTCCATTGATGGCGTGGCAGTCTATGCTTTCTTTCCCAGTCTGTTATATTCTGCTATTGTTCCTTAAACCATACACCAGAAAATTGTACAAAAGCAAATGTAAATGATTTGTTTATTGGGCAGAGCAGAATCCCACAGACCTTTTTACAGCTCCTGTACACGACTTTTGGCTTTTCCCCAGTTAGGGGTCGCCACAGCGGAACTCCGGTCCACTGATTGGCAGTGGATTTTTACTGTGCCGAGTTGCCAGCCCCGGTGCCCCACCTTCAAAGAAGAAACACCCATTCACACATGCACCTACATGCATGTCTTTAAACATCACTCAGCCACAGGGAGGACATGCAGACTCCACACAGAAGGGGCTCCAGCCAAGATTCGAACGGGAGAACTTCTTGCTGTGAGGCGATGACACTAACCACTGCTGCCACTACAGCTCCTATACATGCAGTCCTTGAATTTCTAGCTGGGTTGTTTAATAAAGGAGCAAGTTCATCTACAATTAATGTTCAGCTAGTAGCAATTTCAGATTTTTATGTGGGATTCCAGAATTCTGTTTTGGCTTCCTCAAAAAGTTGTAAAGTATTCTGTCTTGCTCAGACCTCCTTTTTAAAGACCCTGTTCCCCCATGGGTTCTACAAGCCGTGACCAAATCTCCTTTAGAACCTGCAGCCAGATGTAATTTAAAATTTCTATCTTGGAAGGCAGCCTTTCTGGTTGCCATAACTTCGGTCAGAAGAATATCATAACTTTAAGCTTTATCCTCGAAACCTCCTTATTTAGTCTTTCATAAGGATAGAGTTTCCTTATGTACCAATGCTTTTTTTCTACTGAAGGTAGCGTCAGAATCCAGTATTAACCAGACCATTAACCTCCCCATTTTCTTTCCAAATTTCAGTAACAAAGGAGAATACTTGTTATTGTCTGTGCACATCACGTGAATGTAACATTTTTACTTACACTGTACAAAGGATTTAAGGAAATCAGACCAACTGTTTCTTTCCTTTGCACACCGTAGATTTGGGAGAAGCTGTCACTAAAGTATCTTTAGCCAGGTGGATAACAGAATGCATTTCCTTTGTATACAAAAAATTGAATACTCCTCTCCAGAGACCTGTACAGGCTCATTCTGCTAGATCTGTGGCAACCTCCACTATATTCATAGTAAGAGCTTCCAGTGATGATGTTTGTGAAGCTGCTACTTACTTGGTCAAATCCACATTATTATCAATCACTACAAACTGGATCTGGTCTGAAGGGGAAGAGTGGCCTTTGGTTTGGTCGTTCTCAGGAACATCCTTCTTTAGGGTCCACCCAGGGCTCAGGTAGCTCAAGACTATGTCCCATATGTCGAGGGTGAATAAAAATTGACAACATCATCAGATAAAGTGGTAATGTTCTTAATGTAATGTTCCATCTCAGCTATCCTTTTTCATTCATCCTCAACTCCCCACTCTGCTACCCCCTCCCCATTAGGAAGAAGCCTGTATATGAGGACACATTCAATACCTTATGTTCCTAGGGTGTTGAATTACTATGATGGCAATTTTTTTGGTTCCTAATTTCTTTTTTTTTTTTTTCTTTCAAGCTATATTTATTATCTGAGGGGAATGGGGACTAGAGCATTATGGGTAGGGAGGAGCACGACAGTTTGTAAGCTTCCATGAGCTGAAATAATGGCCGAGTCGGATCAGCGTTCCATATGTTGAGGATGAATGAAAATGGACAACACCGATGGAATGTTATGGTAAGAATATAACTTCTTTTTTTCTACTACTATTCACTGTGGAATTACTTTGTGGAAATTTTCTCCCTGGTTTTAGTAACATAATATGCTATTCATTCAGTTCATTCATCTGTGGGTCCTCAAATCTCATGTCTGATCCAGGATATACAGCATTATTGCTCTACCCTTGAACCCTTTATGATTTTTCCACCCATAATGCACTAGTGCCTGGAGTTGCCTCAGATTTCTTTGACCACCATTGTGACCAGAGCTTCAGAACTCAGCAAAAGCTAAGGTCTTCACTTCGTTTTTCTTGATATTGCTGCTTATCCTTCTGCTTTTCCATTCTAATTTGCTTTTGCTAAATGTTATTGTTATTAATTTCCTGTTTTGTAGACTATTTAAACCCCTTTTTTCTTCCATTCTCCAGTCTGTATTTTTCCTGCCATCTGTTACTATATATATATATATATATATATATATATATATATATATATGTATATATATATATATATATGGATTCACTTCAGAAGCTCGAAATACTGAAATCTCAAATTTCAGTATCTCGAGCCCAAGAAGGTGAATCCACAAAACAATGAAAAGTAAATACCGCAAAATTTAAAACCTCGAATACCGGAAGGTTTGAATTTCGCAGTTTTACAACACACACACACACACACACGCACATGCACGCACACACCCACACACACCATCCACCCCACAAACACACACACACACACACACACACCATCCACCACACACGCACACACCATCCACCACACGCGCACACACACCATCCACCACACACGCACACACACACACCATCCACCACACAAACACACACACCATCCACCACACACACACACACACACACACACACACACACACACACACCATCCACCACACACACACACACACACACACACACACACACACCATCCACCACACACACACACACACACACACACACACCATCCACCACACACACACACACACACACACACACACACACACACACACACACCATCCACACACACACACACACACACACACACACACCATCCACCACACACACACACACACACACACCATCCACCACACACACACACACCATCCACCACACACACACACACACACACACCATCCACCACACACGCACACACACCATCCACCACACACGCACACACACCATCCACCACACACGCACACACACACACCATCCACCACACAAACACATACACCATCACTCTACTACATGAAAGCAGGGGGGCAAGCCCCCCCTGCACTCTCCATGTGGGGGTCTGCGCCCTCCACACCCCCTCTTCTTAAATATTCTCACTCCGAGGTCGCACTACATACAAATACACACAAAACACCACAACACAAGCTACTTTCTCTTCGCGCACACACATCACAGCAACAAAACACACTGACACACACCACAGCCTATACCCAAACCCCTTACACACACACACACACACACACACACACACACACACACACACACACACACTTACCTGATTACATGACCATAACGTAACTTTAGAAGCGCAAAATTCAAAACCGAGGTCTAATTAAGGTATTTGAGGTTTTGAATTTCGCGCTTCTAAACTTTTGCTATTACGTGGATTCGGCTTCTTGTGCTCGAAATACTGAAATTCGAGATTTCAGTATTTCAAGCTTCTGAAGAGAACCTATATATATATGTATATATATATATATATATATATATATATATATATATATATATATATATATAAATGCTGTATTTTCTAATCCCACTTTAGCTGTTAGTGCTAGTCGTTTAAGTGAAACTAGTTTAAATTTTTCATGTGTGCTTTCTGTGTATACTCTGTATCATGGATTAAGACAGAGAGAAACGTTTTAAAAAGTGCACTAAGTGTGGGTGTAAAATACTCACCCAAGATGCTCATGGTTTGTACATAGTGTACTTTGGGGTTGTCTGCCATGTCTTAAGAATGCAGTGGCATAGTTGGGGGGTAAGAGGGGCCCTCCGCCCCAGGCAGCACTTTTCAGGATTGTCACATTTACTTTAATAGTTAGGGTGTTCTTTAAAAACAGCCCTGCATGGTGTCCTGTTCCTTCGGTCCAGCCGCATCATGTCTGTGCATGCGTTGTCGCACAGACATCCTGTTCTTTCTGTCCACCCACACAATTTTAAATGCATTAAAGCGTTTGAGTTTTGCTTCGATCATACTTTACTGCTGCCTGCTTCAGGCAAGGTTTGTTTGCTTTATTCATTTTGCTGCTGCTTGTTCCAAATAAGGTAGGTGTGTGTGTGTGTGTGTGTGTGTGTGTGTGTGTGTGTGTGTGTGTGTGTGTGTGTGTGTGTGTGTGTGTGTGTGTGTGCGCGCACGCAGGTGTATGAAGGAATAAAATAAGGTGGAAAAGGAAGTAAAATTAATTTTTAAGCATCCTTTCTTTTTCAGTTCCTTTTGAGGTGAGTTATTTGTTCTGGACATCACTACAATCATTCACCCTCTTTTAGATAAAAACTTGGCCTGACAGACCGTGGCTGATGAGTCACGTTTATCATGGCATGATTTGGGGGATGGATGATTGTCATCCCTTATCAGCTTGCTCATTGGTTGTTTCTTTAACATTTGGCTGTTTAACATATGATTTGGTCATCTGGTTGTTATCCATTCTTATCAGATTAACACGTCATTTGATATATACAGTGCCCCGCATCAAAAGCATAGAGTAGAGTCCTAGTCACCGTCAGCGGCTTATGTAGCCTGTGGTAAACACTTGAGGACTTGTAGTAAAACATTTTATTGGCCCATTATTCATATTTGGTATTTGCATGTTGTGCTCTCATCTATTCATGTCTAGTTTTGCTGATCTGAGCCTAAGGTACAGACTGAAGAATAATGCTGCTGCAGAGTAGCATTGGAACTAAAGAGAAAAATATCAGTCCTACACTGTAAAGGCTTACACTAGGGGTACATAATCGTTCACAGCCTTCTTGAATGTTTGTACAAATCTTTCAGCCTGCTTGTTTATGGATGAAAACAATCTGGATAACCCTGCTGTAGTTGTTATGGATGCTCTGGACAGTACATTTATGGCTAGTGATGCTTTCATTTTAACAGTGTTTGCAAATTTGGCCAGTGAAGAAAATGGACACCCTGTTATACAAGTATTAGGAAGATTTTTATTTTTATTTTCAGTATATGCTTATCTATAATATAGCTAATATGCAGTTTACCTGTTTGTTTGTATGCTTGCTTGCTAGCTGTTGTCCAGATTCTTTTCATGGAACACTTGAGGCAACATTTACATAGATAAGGTAATTTTGTCAAGGGCACCAGAGAAATGCCTCTGTTTAATTTATTAAAGATGGACACATGGTGCTGTTAAGAAACACTGCAGTTGTAGCAGCACAGCAGGATATTAATTTGGAGAAAACCGAGTAGATTGTTTATAAGTTAGAAGTTAATACAAAACAAACTACAAAAAGAAAATGCTTTGATAAAATTGTATCACTTAGGTTTTAGTCATTGATATACAAATGTCTATCTGTTATCAGAATGTTTTGAGTCTAAATGACTAATTATCTATTTCAGCGGTATTTGGGGCAATTAACTTGGCCTAATTAAGAGAGGGGTGTACTATCTGCAATAAATTAATGTCTGGTTGAGTATGATGCAGGCATCAATGATTTTATTTGTGAAAGTAACCATTTGGATTTGATAAAGTAAAACTCCCCCTTAAGAAGACTCTAAAGAAGCCTTTATGCACTTGTGTAAAATAGGCAATGGAGAGAGAAATACATAGAAAAAGCTGAGGATATGTCAGCTGATGGCAGAGTTTTAGAATATTGGAAGAGATAAGGCATATAAGGCTTTGGTATCCACATATTTCTGAACTGTGATGGAAGGTTTTACCTAATGGTATTCGGTAATGTTTGGCTCATAGGTTTTTCTGACAAATCAGTGATTACTGAATTCACTCAATAATGAAAGTCATTTAAGTTTCAGTCTTCCTATCTTTCAGGAAACACATGGTACACAAAACATTTTATTCTACCAACTTTCTAAGATTATACAACTGTTTAAAATGTGTCCCTGGTTTTGAGCCTGTATCCCCCCCTCCAATAACTTTTGGCTTTTCCAGATTTCCTGTGCTTGTTGAGAGATATAGTTGAGTGTCATGTGGATTTTACAAGGAGCTGAGACCTTCAGGGGACGAGAGGTTTAGTGCTGCTTATGCCAAGTGTGTTTGCATTGTTAGTAGCACAGTAGGAAGTATACTTGTGCTGATGCAGAAGACTGTGGGTTCTACTCCCACAGTGTGTAGATGGATTGCTGATGCTGTACTATGTTGTACTTTGAAGGGGATGGATGCTTCAGTCCTCAGAAGTCCTTCTTTGGAGAAGATGCCTAGTAACTGTGAACCTGTTGTCAGTTTGCCATCTATTCCCTATTGCAGTATTACTAGCTTATCATTTTTTATTGCAACATAGGCAATTTATTCTTCAAGGGCAACAGACACTTTGTAGATGAAACAGTGAAATGTAAAGTCATTTGCTAGCAGCAACCTCTTCATTATTTACAGATCTCTGTAATGTGGATTTATTTAGATGACTTTTACTTCTGCAGAGATTGTGCATATTTACTGATATTGGTGGATTGTAATGACAGAATTTTGAATAGACTTTTATGATGGAAATGTTCAGAACTGGGCAGTTTTGGCATTATTGGTTCATACATTTTGTTTCATTGCTTACTGGAAAAAATATTTAAAACAGTAAATTTAAAACACTCTGACAGGTGTGCTGTATTGTACAAGGAATGTAATTTAATACAATCAGGAAGGTGAATCAAAGATCACGGTTATGTTTGCATGGTTATAAATATGTGTGCAAAGGGCCTATGATTTGAAAAATGCCCAGAGGTAAACTTTATCCACCACTGGCCAGATGCATATTCTTTGAATGTGGGTAAAGTGCTATTTCAATGAATGAGAGTTTCAAGAGCAAAGAAGTTTTAATGCAAAGTCCGTTTTCATTGTGAGACTGTATTGCTTTGTTTAGTAGATGTCTATCAATGTTTGTGCTATAAAATTTAAAATAAGTTTTAAATGAAATCCAAATAATCCATTGTAGAAGTAAAGCATAAAGCAGTATGCACATTACAGTGTTTATGGTAAATGGGGCCAAGTAATAGGACACTGGATTGACTGCGGGGGGGGGGGGGTATGGAGGGGCACATTTGACCATGATTTCGTCAGGGAGAGGGGCAACAAACTCAGACAGCCCTGGCGGCACAAACTCTAGATATGCCACTGGAAGAATGTGCCATTTGTTCTGCTTTTGTTCCAAGATCATTACTAGATAGGAAAAACAAACTGATTCTTAAGGGGCGTATACTCCCTCCCCCCAGATCCAAAGTCTTCAAAAGCAAAAAAATCTGCTGACAAGCCAAAAGTAGAGACTCTAAATTGAGAAAAAGACATACTGATGACTTGGAACCCTATTTGGCACCAAAACTGCTGAAGTTGGATGTTGCTGTGGCTAGGACCATGGCCTATACTCCACTGGGTCTGGGGCTTCCAAAGTTGATAGTGGTACTGGACACTTCACCAAGAATACCCACAAGACAGTCTTAATCCGAGAAGGAACCCTACTGGATCCCTTCTCTACCTCCGCCCACTTTGATATTGAGGTCCTTCAGCTTTTACATGAGTACATCTGAGGCAGACTTGGATTGCTTGAGGAGTTTTCTGAAAACACAGATTGAAATGGGAGTCATACCATCTCCTGTGGCTTTTGAAGGCTGTTGGTACAGGTCCTAGGCTCCCTCTGCTAGCTACTTCCCCGTTGAGCATGTCTGCTCTGGTAGTATCCGAGACCATTCTCAACCCAGTGCCTGTCCTCTCATGTTGATGCTGGCTGTAACAATGGGGATGTTGCATCCAACATCCTAGACCCCAACACTGTTGGGGCCGAGGCAGTCTAAGGGCAAACAATTTGATGTTGTGGCTTTGATGCTGTCTTTGGAGCTGTCTGCTATGGCTTTTTAGTGGTGGTGGAGGCAGCGTTTGATTCTTTGGTTCCAGTCCTCTCCTCAAGGCTGTCCACCTTCTTCATTTCAGGGGGTGCCATCTTCAGCTGTGATTGTTTCTCCTTGGGGATGGGGGAGTATTGACTCATTTACTCATGCAGCATCTTTAGATCTAGCTGAGATCAGAACAGCCTTCCAGGATATGGAGAAGGTGACTGCCTCTCCACTGAGAGCAGAGAGATGGACCTCCTTAGGACTAGCATCACCCCAGGGCTCCTACTCCTCCTCGTCACTTTCCTGTTAGGCATCTGTGGGGCAGAGTCAAGCTGTAGGCTTCAATGGTACTTCTCCAGCGTAGGCAAATTGGAATGTATTAGTCCAGATGTGCCGAGAAAGAGGAGATGTGTAAGAGGAGATGCATAGACCCACTGTCAGAGTTTGTCACATCAGATACCAACTCTTATTACAGAGAGAGATCTTCCTACTCCCCTCCCAAAGACACTCCTTTGGTGAGATTTTGGAGCTTAGGAAGCAGCGAAGATCTTGGCCCACTGATCCCTCCTCTGAAGATGAGGATGTTCTCTTTGAGACCTTTGACCTGACCCTATGTACTATTTGGGTGATCCTGCTCTGGATAAGTTAATTTATATAGTAGTAAGAAGGTCATGACAGTAAATGGATATGCATGAGGCAGTGTTAGGAAAGTCAGATAAAATACTTAGGCCTCCCTGGGAATAAGAAGCACTGGGCAAAGTCTGCCCATTTTCTTGGTGGCAGCATCTAAGAAGGAGCTGACAGACAATTCAGCTTCTGTTCATCTCCCTAACAGAGTCCTGGGTGGTAAATAAGTTGAGAATGTGGACATATGGTTCAGGCACCTTCACTTTAAGGGCCTTGAACTAAGCCACTCACATAAGTTTCCATAGAGATCTGGCTCGGCAAGCCCTAGCCACCTTGAAAGCACCCTTGACGTCAGACTCCAGGAAACCATTGGAAGCAGCCCTGGCCATGATGTCCAACATATTGAAAACTTCTTCATGTGCCTCATGCAGAACGTGGCAGGTGGGAGGAGAAGGCAGTTGGAGTGGTTGTGAGGCACCAGATCTGGATAAGCCTCTAACTTTGCAGACCACTTTATGGTGTACTTCTCCAGTGCCCCCTTTACCTAATCTTCCTTGTTTGGTCCATTGGTGAAAGAGAGATGCAGAAGTGCAACCAATATGCCAAGAAACTATCTGCCACTGGAGTGAAGATTGAGGCCCCACAAAGATTGCATAGTAGGAACCAAAAGGGTACAGTGTTGCTCCTGGTTCATAAAAAAGCAAATCTTCTGACAAGGGTGGCTGTGGCAGAGATGGCCCTTTCAACATTTGCAGGCCCAGTGGTGTGGAGAAGGTCTGCAAAACTAGGTATACTGTGGGCCCTTTTCTGACCGGCATCCCCAGTGTCCCAGAAGTGCTGCCTAACTGCTGCCCTTTGGAGGCAGTTAGGGTTCGGTTATATGGTTCGGTTATATCCTTACCCAGCTGCATAGGAGACTATCACACAGGACAAAGGTCAAAGGGATCATATTCAGAGACTGTTCTGTACCCTTTTCCCTGTCACCCACAAACTTTAAATGGCTGTTCCCCACTATTCCACCCAGTCGGGAAAAAGAGGTGGAATAAGGAGATCATCTTGCTGCTTTCCAAAAGAGCCATCCAGGAGGTCTGACCAGAGTAGACCCGAAAAGGTCAGGCTTGTATTTGAGAATGTCTTTCCTTATCACTGTTGTAGTATTTCTTACAAAAGGGATATCCTGTCCAGAGGCTTGGGTCCTTCCACGCACCATACACTAGATGCATGTCCTGTGTCCTAGGTGTAAGGTACATAAATGATGTATGAGTGCCATAGCCTCAGAACTTCTTTGCAGCCAGTCTGGGCACTGTTTTTGAATTCTTCTGTAAGTTGTTCACTTTGTGTCAGCTACCGAGCTTAGGGCAGGTAACTACCTTGTTGGGGATTCTTCCTTTTTTCCTTTGCTTGTTTATTTGTTTTATATGTTGTCTAGAAAGGGGAAATGTGAATGTGGGAGGCAGATTCCCCATAAGGACAGATATCGGAATGCCCTTTCAGCTTAAGTGCAGTCAATGATCAAATGCAGTGTGATATTTGTCAGACCTTTATGCTGAAGACCTTGTACAGCTGTTTGTTATCTCTGTGTATTTGGAAACTCCATCATCTTAAGTTATTAGCTTGGGCAACTATGGCTTCTGAATTTTCTCATATGGGTGCTCAGTGGCTTTCAAAAAAGTCTAAAAAGATGTGCTTTAGAGTCTTCTGCTGTCCAGCCTCAACCAGTTGTCTATGTAGGGTGTGATGAAGAGCTCAAGGACTGCCTGGTTCCAACATCTGCTCCATCTCTCGAGACCCTGTTGGAGGCCACATGTCCTCTGAGGCTGAACTGACATCTGCCACAGATGAGAAGGGGGAACTGTGGCTGATCATTTCTGAAAGGCCTAGTGGGATTTCCCCAGCTACTCATTAGGGAAGAAGTACCTGGTTCTCTTATTGAAGTAAGACAGGATTCAGAACCCCCTAAGTTTGTTAGAGGGGAGGTTAATGTAAATAAATGACAAGAGACTTGGCATGTGGTCTCTGTAGCTTATGACCCCTTTAAGGACTGTTGGGATTTTACTCGGGGTCTTTTTATTGCCCTTATGACCTTGAAGCCCCTCCAAGGTTTGTCAGTACCTACCCTGCTGGTTTTCGTCCTTCCACTCCCTCTAAGAAAACTAGGGCTTCTGCTTTCTGATGAAGAGGAAGATATAGATTCTGGGGAGGAATCCCCTGTCCTTTTCCTTCCAGATTCATTAGCTTCTTGTTCTGGGGTTGGATGAAGATGATATTGTCTCCTCTGATTTCCCCCGTTAACGAACTTTCCTTTCAGAACATCATTTCGTGTGGGAGAGTTTCCAAATGTCTGATGTTCAGAAGAGAGAGTGTTAACTTACAGATGGACTGGCCCAGGCCTTCTGCAGTACCTTCTGTTTTGGAAACCCTTCTTGACGCGTCTACTTCTGCTTCACAGGCTCCTGAGTCTCTGCTCCCTGCTCCTAAAAAGCCAGGTGGGTTCTGTAAGATTCCTGAGGCTCAGAAATTATTGTACAAGAATCTTCCTCCCGACTGCATTAATTGCTCTCTCTGCTGACAAACGTAAGTTAACTCCTTCCTCTAAGCTTTTACCATCTGATAAAGATGATAGAGCAATGGATAGGTACAGTAAGGTGTATACCTCTGCCACCTTAGCCTTCAGGATCATTAATTACCAGACCTCTTTTGACCAAGTGTGAAGCTAAGAGTACTAGGTTCTGCGTAACAGGTGGTTGACCATTCCTTTAAATGCAGCTATGCCAAATTGCTCTCAGGTCTGTACAGCCATGTTAGTAGCTACATATAGGCTTCCATACCTTCCAGAAGTAAGCCCAGAACTACGTGCAGAAATCAACCATGCTGGTGGCATCCCAAATTAAACATGATATACAACAAAAGGAAAACATATACTTTGAGGTTAATATAGCCACCCAGGTGAAGGATAACCATCAGGCCACCGTCTGCTATGTCGGAAACCTCAAGGGCAGCACAAAGCAGTATGCTGAGCTGGTGGTTAATGGTGCTACATTCATCAGTCCTGGCAATATAGAAAACCTGTTAGTGGATAAATTCAGTTCCGACTTGACTCTTGTCTCACCCCCAACCATCTCCCCAAGTAATACGCTCAAACATAACCCCTCAAACTGTAACTAGAGGTTAAGTACTGGCTGCAGTCAATAAATCCAATAACACTGCCTCATTGGGCCACGGTAATATCCTGCAGTGCCTCATGAACAGTCTAGAATATGCCCTATCAGGACTCTTGGAATCACTGTTTAGCTATAGTCTTAAAACATGCTTTGTGGCTTGAGAATGAGAGATTGTGATGGCCAATCCCCTTGATAAGGAAAGACTTCAACAGATCCTGGAAACAGCTGACCTATTAGTCTGACTAGTCGTATTTGCAAAGCCATGGAAAGAATTGCCATGGAAATTATCAACAAGTACATAGGAGATATCCAGACACTGGATCCATCACATTTTGGCTTTGGCAAAGGAAGGTCATGCTTACTGAATCTAGTGGATTTCTTTGAAAAGGCCACTAACGCAATGGCTGAGAGGAAAGTAGTGCAGAAGGTCTACCTACATCTGGCTAAAGCATTTGATACAATACCCCACTTGGACATGGTCAACCAACATACAGAACTATGCATAAACTCCTTTATAACATGCTGGATAGCTAGCTGGAACACAGATGGGACCCACAAGGTTAGGGTTGGTGAGGCCACCTCTTCAAAGAGGCCACTCGCTAGTGGAGTCCCCCAGGGCTCTGTGCTGGGTCCTCTCCTCTTTGGCATCTACTTCTCTGAGGTCAAAGCCAATGTCAAGGGCCTCTAGCTAACCACGTTCACAGAAGATTGCAAACTGGGAGCAGTCAGTGACGAGAACACCCTTCAGGGAGGTCTACAAACAGACACTTGGTGCCAAAGCCATGGCTAAAAATGAAATACCAAGAAATGCATTATAGCACCCTTTAGGAAGTCTGCCACCTCAGGTAACTACCCCATCAACAAAACACCTTCTAAAAGTTGATTTACTAGTCCGGGATCTTTGAACTCGTGTAGGGTAGTAACCTAGTCATCAAACAACACGTGTTCAGGGTGGTAAGAAAATCCTATGTTGCTCAACTTATAAGCAGGGTCATGGCATCAATGTCCAGAGAGGTCATTGTACCACTGTACAGTGCCCTTATCAGACCCATCGTTAAGTATAATGCCCTCTCTGGTATGTACCTGATCAAACACATGCAGCACCTGAAACATCCACAAAGGTTCCTTACAAAAAGAATACAGGGAGTGAACATAATTCCCTATTCTGATTGCCTCAAATCTCTGTATCTTTACTTGGTGTCCCACAGACTTCTGAGAGGTGATCTTTGCTGAGGGTACAAGGCATCACTGGACTGTTTTGATGAGCCTTTTGCATATCCATGAAACAAACAGCATCAGGATTACTAGATTAAAAGACCTAAATTTTACTTGCGGCATAAATAGGACATGTTGGGAGAGAGACATTTTTCTTAAAATTTCCATTCTCTGGACCAGGCTTCCCATCAATATGAAGCATAGTTCCTCCCTAACCCTTAATAAGTGTAACATATACCAGTGGGTGTGTAATTAGAAATTCACCCCTAGATTGGCACCTATGCCTTTGATGGACAGAGGCAGGCACTAAATCGCCCCCTTTGTAAGTCAAATATGTGGTCTACATTTAGGTTGCATGACTAGGCTTGTAAGGCTCCTAGTGGTCATTATAGTATATACCTGTGAACCTATGAGTTATGATACTGCTTATGCTTCTTTTCGAGTGCCTTTGGGCAGGGTTGGATGTCAGGCGATATTCCTGGTTTAGTAGAATAGAGTACCTGTAACTGCCAAAGGTGTACCAGTGAAATTTAAACAGCGATCTGAAGAAGGAGAAATCCGAAAGCACATATCATTTGTATACTGAAGGGAACTTTACCACGTTTTATTATACATTTTACTTCGAGCTTTGCTGTTCATTAAAAGGAATTTTATCGTCCATTAGTACGCTTCCATGGTGGTGTCACAGGATTCTTGTTTGATATTCCTGGTTTAGGTTGTAATCTGTCTGTTGTGGATAGCAAAGCCACATTTTTGAATTCTCCTTTAGGTACCCTAAATCTGTTTGGCTGTGCTACTGCAGAGCTCTTTAAAGCTTTGCAAGATAAAAGGAAGGTCATGCAAGATATTTAACAAATCTTCCTTTCACCTATCCCTAAATTTCAGAGGAAATACCCTTCCAAGACGTATTGTGCTCAGGCATCATAAACAAATCTTGAGGGGTAAAACCTTCCAGGAGTTTTCCCTGAGGAACCAGTTCAGTGCATTGAGGGTTTTTACAAAGCATATCACCCCAGTCATGGTCTTTTGCAGACTTCTCGGTGCTAAAATTTTTCCCTATCTGGACAACCTTCTTATTCAAGTCCCCCTCTCAGCAGCTTCTTCTGCAGGACCTTGAAGATACTTTCATCGATAGCATTCCTTCAGCCCTTCTTCCTTCATAGGCAGTGTTAGAAAGTGATGGTTTCTACGAGCCCTGGAGTGCATTGTTTCTATTATTCCAATGGTTCCTTTTACCAGTCTTCATATGTGGAAGTTTTGGTGGTATCTCAAGACAATTTGGCTACAGCATTGTCATCCTCTGGCCTCTCCCATTCCTTTCTTGGCTTGCCTGAGGAAGGAATTTCTGTGGTAGATCCACCAGATTTCTCTGAATCCAGGCCTACCTTTTCAGTTTCCGTCCCCCACTCAGGAGCTGTTTGCTGATGCTTCAGACATGTGGTGGGGCTTCTTCCAACAACTTCAGGGTCCAAGGGTTCTGGACTCCTCTGAATCCAGGCCTACCTTTTCAGATTCCATCCCCCACTCAGGAGCTGTTTGCTGATGCTTCAGACATGTGGTGGGTGCTTCGTCCAACAACATCAGGGTCCAAGGGGTCTGGACTCCTCAGCCAGTGAAAGACAATATCAATGTCACGGAAATGAGAGCTCTTATCCTAGCACTTCAGGCTCTGCAGTCCCTTTGGACTCCAGGTCCCCACAAATTTATACAAGTCAAACACTGCCATGTAGTATGTAAAGGAAAAAAAAAAAAAAAAAAAGGAGAGGGGGGACAAAGTCTTACTGTCTTTGCAGACTAGCCCTTATAGCATGGGATTTCACCATCAGCCATCACTTAATGCTTCAGCTGGTTTAGATTTCCTTGGAGCATAGTCTGGTGGCTGACAATTTCAGCCAATGCAGTACAGGTGGTAATGAGTGGATACTTTACAGTGAGGTTTTCATGGACATTGTTAATCAGTGGGGGGCTACTCCTCAAGTAGATCTTTTTGGCTTCGCTCTGAACAGAACTTCCCAAGTTCTGTTGGAGTACCAAGTCCTTCTGGATTGGAAAGTGGACACTGTGTCTTTCTTGGAAAGAGCTGTTCTTGTATGCTTCTCTTCCTTTTCCTCTGTTACAAAGGGTCCTACACAAGATCATGTATGACATGCCCAAAGTCTTGTTGATGACTTCTTTTAGGCCCAGACAACGTTGGTCTCCCCTTCTTTTTCATCTGGCCAGGTGCAGTCAACACATGTTTCTTCACAAGATGGATCGCCTCACGTAGGACTAGGGCTCTCTAATTCACCTTCATTTTCTCACCCAACTCTCGGTGATTGGGTTTAGTTTCTTTTTCAGCATGAGCTTTTTGATAACATACTTCATTTTTTGCGGGAGGCCAGAAATCCAACTACTATACAGTCTTATGTTGCTCAGTGGAAGAGGTTTTCTGTTTGATGTCAAAACAATGAACAGGTCCCTCTTTTAGTGGGTATTCCTACTGTTTGAGTTGCTTAATTCTGACCTGGCATACTCTTCTGATCTGATGCTGTCCATGTCATTGTTCATGGATGGGTCTTGGATCCAATCTCAGATCCGAGCTGGCAGTACAAGCAACAGCTCCTGAGCTCAAGCTCTTCCCCTCCCAAGATCCCCTGCTACCCATAATCCTCCGTTCTCCTTTGCCGTGATTTGCGAGTGGACGTGCTCCTTGTGGCTCAAGCTTCATTCAGAGATAAGTAATTCCTTTTTGTATTTTCATGGGATTTTTTTCTCTCCCTTTTCTTTTTTTTTTTTATCTGCTAGTAGCTAATTTCCTCCCCTCCATTAGCCAATGGTTAGTCCGTTAGTTTTTTCAGGGGTTCCCGCCTTGTCCCTCTGTGGTAGTTTCCTTCCTTGCTGTCTCTTTCACTCCCCTCCTCAACTTTTGTGTGTGTGTGTGTGTGTGTGTGTGTG
The DNA here is from genome assembly GCF_019279795.1 of Protopterus annectens. Taxonomy (NCBI): domain Eukaryota; kingdom Metazoa; phylum Chordata; order Ceratodontiformes; family Protopteridae; genus Protopterus; species Protopterus annectens. The sequence continues at coordinate 633,129,028 of NC_056733.1, forward strand.
TGTGTGTGTGTGTGTGTGTGTGTGTGTGTCTTAGGATGTCTGACAAACCCTCCAGGTTCAGACGCTGCTCCTCATGTGGTTGGAAGTTAGCTCCAGCTGACAAGCACAAGGAGTGCGTCTACTGTTTAGAAGAGCCCCATTTAGAGGTTAAATGTGATACCTGTATGGGATTCAACCCCAGGGCTCTCCTACACCATAGAAATAAGCTTTTGCTGAAAGGGCTTGCTAAAGGGGTCCCCTGGTCTCAGGTTTTCCCTCTAAAGCCTCCTCGGATCCCAAGAGGAAGCCCTCTTCCTCTTGGGACTGTCCTGCAAAAAGGCGGAGGCTTTCTGATCCCAATTCCCCGAATCTGAGTCCAGCCTCGCTGGCCTCGGGGTCTTCAGCTTTGAGACCCATGGCTCCCCCCGTCGGATCAGAGTCCTCAGAGGCTCAGAGGTCCTCAGATCTGATCAGGTCCAAAACCCCCTCAGATCCGACTGGTCCATTGGATCCTTCCGTGGGATCCTCACTGCCCTTGGATCCATCCAGGCCATCGGATCTGATGGCTTTCTCAGAGCCTGTCTGACACCCCAGCCACTACTGCAAATTCGGATCTGAGACAGTCCAGTAGTTCCTCCACCAGAGACCGCAGACCCTCTGCTCAGTCAGATCATTCTCCCATTTCTTGCAGGTCTGCCAAAAGTTTCCTCCCTTTATACATGGATTGGATGATGAGGTGCTTCCTCAAAGCCCAAATTGAACTTTGCTTGTTGCTGTCCCCTAGCCAGTTTCCGAGGGGCTCTTCTCCTTCATCGGAACTCCTCTCTTCCCGTCCGACTTATGCAAATTCAGTCCCCAAGTGTTAGAGCTTGCCCAGCGAGAGACCATCGGTGTCGGGTAGTGTTTCATTTCCCACACCTCCCAGGTCCCTAGGAGGTTCAGCTCCATTGCCCTTGGAGCTGGCGATACCTCAGCCCCGAGACGTCTGCGGGGGGCACCAGGGTGGCGGATCAAGTCAGAGTGTTTGGACCATTCTGTCCCCTTGAGGGCATCCGCTTTGGATAGCTCAAAACCGATATCTTCCGGGGACATTAGTGCTGTATTGGGGGGCCCCTTTTGCCCCTGTCGGCCTTGCCTGGCAGGGAGGAAGGTGGGGCTTCCTCCAGCCCTCCGGCCTTCCGGATGATAGAGAGGAACATCTCTGGATGGTCGGAAGCCTCAGCCTTGGCTCTGGACCCCCCCCCCCTTTGCCTTGTTCTACTTTGGGTGCCGAGTCCTCATCATCCATTCAGAGTCAACCTTCCCATGAGTGCCTTCAGAAGGGCATTGCCCACATTGGGGTACCCTGCTCTTCCAAGTCCTCCCCAGTGCGCACAGTGGAAGAGCCTCCCCGGAAGAGGATGTACAAGAGGAGGCACTTGGACTCCTCTCAAGATTCCCTCACTGAATACATTAATTTCGAGTAGGGGGACGGGTTCCGCAGACTTCCTTCCGAGGAGGTGCCCTTTGGGGACATCCTCTAGATCCTGAAAGAGTGGGGCGGGTTGGTCTTCCCCCACCATGTCCTCAGAGGAATCCATTTTCCTGAAGGCCTTTGGGATGGGCTCATCTTCCTTCTGGGTGTCTCCCCCTGCACATAAGCTCATCTAGCTTATTTCCAGCAGGGCATGGAAGGAGTCAGACACAGTAGAACCAGTCCCTAGGAGAACTGACAAATTCCTGAGTCCATCTAAGGATAAAGCCTTTTTGGAGCAAGGGTGTCCTGGTTGCTGCCATTCTGATTGCTGCTGCCACCAAAAAGGAGCTCGCAGAACAGAGCTCTCTGGTCGATCCCCCGAATAGAGAATCGCAAGCAATTGACCATTTTGTGAGTCACGTGTATGCCTCAACTACATTTTGGATTAAGGACTGCAAATTACATGGCACACTTCACAAGGCTGCAGAGGGATTTGGTGTCGGAGCTTTCCTCTTCCCCTTCAGAGTTGCTGCCTCCAGAGAGCATTAAACTGGTCTTTCTGAAGCTTTCTGCTCTCTTTCCTTGCTAACGCCTCAATGAGGTTGATCTGTAATGCGGCTGAGGCCACCTCTCAAGTACCAGGCACAGGCATTGCTATTAGGCGCCATGCCTGGCTTCGCCTTTGCGAGTTTGCGGACAACTTCAAGGCATCCTTTGCCAATGCCCCATTTGATGGATGTACTTTGGTCCTTCTGTCAGGGAAACCTTGACCCGCAGCGAGCAGGAAGGAAAGACTTTGTCCACAGTCGGGATCAAGTTTGACTCCCCAGTGTTCCTTCTCAAAGAATCAGCAGGATAGTAAGAAACTCTAGTTCCGCAGGGCTCAGTCTTCCTTCTAAGATGTTCCTCAGGAATCCTCCTCTTTCAGCCGGGGAAGGCGATCTGATAACAGATGCCGTCCTAAAGGCAGAGGAGGTCTGCAAAATCAGGGCTCCTGAGAACCCTTCTCTGAGAAGCCCCCACAGCGCTCCTGAATTGCTGCTCGACTGTTCTGCCCTGGAGGCAGTCGGGGGCCGTATCTCATTGCACCCCCTGGCTTGGGCTGCTATAACCTCAGACCAGTGGGTGCTAAGCATTGTGTCCAGGGGACACCTCATATCCTTCGATTAGCCCCCTCCAATTCAAGTCACTCCCGGACATTCCACCCCGCCAAAGGAATTTAGCTCTCGCGGAGGTTCAAGACCATCTTCAAAAAAGAGCTATCCAGAAGGTCCCAACAGGACAGTGAGCATCCAGAACCTACTCTCACTTCTTTTTAGTGCCCAAGAAAACTGGGGACCTGCTTCCCATTCTGGACCTCAGCATTTTGAATTTGTCAGTCAAGACGTCAAAATTCTGGATGGTCACTGTTCAGTCCATTCTTTCACTTCTGCACAGGGACGATTGGATGTGCTGTGTGGATCTCAAGAATGCGTACTATCACATAAAAATCGACAAACACCAGGAGATACCTGCGCTTCCAGTTGGGGGCCAGTCACTATTAGTTCTGAGCCCTTGAGCCCTGCCCTTCGGTCTCACCTCAGCCCCCCGGGTATTCACCAAATGGTATGGCAGTGGTAGCAGCCCATTTCCAGCTGCAGGAGGTTTCAGATGTTCATCGTGCATGCAGCTGCAGTCATAACAGATGGGTTCTCCTGCCGTCAGGCGGGTTCTCGGTCGGCCGAATTCCAAAGTCTAGGTCCGGCGTCGGTTGTCGTCGCTTTTTCCCTGACGTCAGTGCGACAGGGGTATAAAAGAACCAGCCGACACCATGTTCTTCAGTCTTTCTTGCCGCGCGGTGCCCGAAGCAGAAGCAGTTCGCAAGTGCCGGTCGGCCAGCTCCTGAGATTACGAAAAATTTGGAAAACCGAAGTCTTCTTAAAAGCTAAGTACCCCGTTTGGGGAAACTTTTCTTGCCTCAGACCGATGTCAGACAAAGTTAATAATTGTATTTCTTGTGGGAAGCAAATACCGCATAAGGATTTCCATTCCCTCTGTATACCTTGTTTAGGCCCAGACCACGACGTCTCGGTCTGTCACTGTTGTGCTACATTCAACAAACGCACTATTAAGCGTCGGGCGGAGTTCGCCCAGCATTTTTTTGGGAAAGCATTTAACTATACCATGTCGTCGGATACTCCGACACCGGTTTTGTCTAAAAAACACAAAGACAAGGACCGACACTCGAGGTCCGCGGCCTCTACCGACACCACGCCAAAGCCGACTACACGTGGTCCGGTTCTCAGTGAGGCGCCTACGCAGCCCCTGACTACCGACGACACATCTTTGGCGGTGTCTCCTGTACCCGAGGTCACAGGCTCCTCGGCCCACACCTTTCACCAAGTCTAAAGCAACCATGCACCCTAAGAGACCAGTTACACAGGGTCCATCTCCAGGCCCCATGCCTAAGAGACAGATGCTTAAAATGGCTGAGGATTTAATTACTCTAATCAGAGGTTCTCAGCCACCTCCAGACAAAAGGCCCAGAGTGGAGGAAGATTCCCCCTCCTCTGATCAGGGATCCATTATTTCAGAACACTCTGATGATCAGGAACAAGCTTACTCCCCTTTTGAAGACTTTGATGCAGAGGAGTCTATTCCTTCTGTATCCCCCCCTGAGGATTTCTCATTTGGGGAAACTTTGCATACCTTAAGGGAACACTTCCACTGGGAAGGCCAGGATTATTCAGATTCCAAGAAAAAGCTCAGGGAATTTCTTTTGTTACCCCAGCACAGGCCTCTGGCTATACCTCCTGTCTTGGACATCCTAGATGATGTTTACTCGGAGGCCTGCCTTAACCCGGACTCTCTACCTCCAGCTCCAGTTAAGCCTGACAGGTACTACAGGGTTCCTGACTCACACCAATTTCTTTACAAAAGCCATGCTGCTGACCTAGAAACCATCTCACAGGGACCCAAGGGAGTTAAGGCTTCCATTGCCAAAAATCCATTGCCTTCCGAGAGAGATTCCAAATCCTTAGAAAGGTGGGGAAAAAAGGTATATACCTCGGCTACCTTAACCATGAGGGCCTTAAACTGTCAGTTTCATATGCTAAAATACCAACAGTTTCTGTTATCTCAATTGAAAAATAAAATGTCACAACCTGAACAACCAGACTTGAAGGAGTTGCAGGATTTGATGCATAGTGCAGAACAAGTGGGTAAACATACCTTACAATGTGGTTTTGATGCTCTAGAGGCCTCATGTAGAGCTGCTGTTACAGGCTGTCATACGCAGGCAAGCTTGGCTCAAGGAACAAACCTTGCCTGATCATGTCAAAGCTAAATTACTAGACGCCCCTCTTCAAAAGGATGTACTATTTGGGGCAAATGCTGAGGAAGTATTACGGAAAATGGAGGAAAAAGCTAAATCAGTGCAAACTGCGAAAGAATTTCTGCAGGTTCAACCACCACGTTTTAGTAGAAATTGGTCTTCCAAGAACTGGTCATTTCCTGCCACTGACAGACCCCAAAGAGGCAGATACAGGTGCCCGAGGGGCAGAGGACAACCACAAGGATCGTACAGAGGCAGACAATGGCAAGCTCCTACACCAAGAGGTGGTGGGGACAACTCACACTCTTTCAGAAAGCAAACCCAATGACTTTCCCCTTTGCAGGCCAACCAGGTCTCAAATGGCAGCCCCCTTAGGAGGAAAGCTGGCACTATTCTCAAAAAAATTGGCATGTCACAAAGGAAAAATGGATCCTGGACATTATAAACAGAGGCTACAAATTCCACTTTCATACCCTTCCAAAAATGAGAGGCATGGCAAAACTGCCACACAATCAAAGGGCAGAGGCACAAAAGCAAATTTCAGATCTTATAAACATGAAAGCTATTCAAGAGGTACCTACACACGAACAAGGTCAAGGTTTTTATTCCACGCTATTTCTGGTGCCAAGGAAGGGAAAAGATTGGAGACCTATTTTGGATCTTTTCATCCTAAACACATTCCTACTCATACCAAAATTCAAGATGCTCACTCTACAGCAACTTCTTCCCATGCTGGGCAAGGAGTCTTGGCTGGTAACAATGGACCTCAAGGAGGCATACCTGCATGTCCCAATCAGACAAAATTGCAGAAGATACCTCAGATTTCTTGCAGGTTCAACCCATTATCAATTCTCTGCATTGCCCTTTGGCTTATCTACTGCGCCCAGAGTATTCACGAAATGCCTGGCATCAGTAATTGCCTACTGCAGACTTCAAGGGATACAAATATACCCTTATTTGGACGACTGCCTGATCCAAGCGGACAGCAAGCACATTCTTCTGAAACATCTGGCTTATGTAATAATGTTATTAAACTCTCTGGGATACACAGTCAACAAAGAGAAATCAAGGCTAATACCCTCTCGAAATATAATTTTCCTGGGTGCCAATTTGGACACAAACACCCAGATGGGCCTACCTCACGCCAGAGAAGCAGGGGCAACTAATTCAATACTTCAAAACACTGGCGAATTGCACCAGGCTGACTGCAAGGAAAATCCTGCAGGCTCTGGGATTCATGGCATCTTACATCTTGCTAATCCCATGTGCAAAGCTGCATATGAGAAAACTACAATGGTACCTAAAAAACGTATGGTCTCAATACAGCCACAGTTTGGAAACAATAATACCACTGATTCCATGTCTGCAAAAGGAATTTCTGTGGTGGGCTCAAGCATGTCAAGCAAACACAGGTCTTCCATTCAGCAAGCCTCAAGCAAATCAAGTCATCACAACAGACACCTCGGACTACGCCTGGGGGGCGTACATGACAGACCGGTGCATTCAGGGCAAATGGTCCCAAAAAGAAAAGCACCTTCACATCAATCAAAAAGAAATGCTAGCAGTAATAAATGCTATTATAGCTTTCAAGGACCTTCTACAACCAGGGCAACTATTGATAAGAACGGACAACACCACAGTTATGTGGTACATAAACAAGCAGGGAGGAACACATTCCTATCCCCTATGCAGACAGGCCATATCACTTTGGAACATGGCCATGGACTTACAAATGGAACTAAAAGCACAGTACTTGCTAGGCAAGGAAAACACGCTGGCAGACAACCTAAGCAGGAATATGACAAATCCACACGAATGGATGTTGCATCCAAAAGTTCTTACAGAAATAATCCAAGAATGGGGAAGGCCAGACATAGATCTCTTTGCCTCCCACAAAAATCATCAATTGACAAAATTCTGCTCGAGGACCTTCCACCCAAAGGCCTGGAGAGTGGACGCTCTCTCTTTCAGCTGGACATCAATGACAGTTTATGCCTTCCCGCCTCTTCCTCTGCTGCCCAAGGTCCTATTGAAGACCAGAGCAGACAGACCAAAGATGATCCTCATTGCTCCGGACTGGCCAAGGCAACACTGGTACCCACTCCTGAGGAGCCTGACTCATTCCCCTGCATGGACCCTGCCTCTAATGCCTCTTCTTCTGACTCAGCACAGCTTCAAAACTCTTCACAGTCAGCTAAAAACACTCAATCTAGCCGCATGGAAGATTCCTTAGCATCACAGCAGGCCCTACTCTCCAAGGAGGTGCAGGATGTCATTTTGGAGGCCAGAAGGCCATCAACTAGAAAAGCTTACTCTGCTAAATGGAAACGTTTTTGTGTCTGGAATGAGAAAAAAGGGCCAGAACCCTGGAAAACTGAATTTACCTCAAATACTACAATATTTGGCTGAACTACTAAGCAGTGGACTTTCGTTCTCCTCCATCAAAATCCATGCCTCAGCCATTTCTGCAGAATACAACACTGATCCTCCTTTATTCTCTCACCCTCTTTTAAGACAGTTCCTCAGAGGGGCTAAGAATTTAAGACCTCCAAGGAAGCAACCAATACCTTCTTGGGATCTAAATTTCATTCTGGAAAAACTGACTTGATTGCCTCCTTTTGAGCTAGCTGTTTCATCAGATTTGCAATATTTGTCCTGGAAAACAGCTTTCCTTCTGGCTATCACTTCAACTCGTAGAGTTTCAGAACTACAGGCCCTCATGGCTGTCCAGCCTTTTATCATCTTCCATCAGGACAGAGTTTCATTACGAACCAACCCTTCCTTTATGCCTAAAGTGGTATCCAGGGTAGCTTTAAATCAGGCCATACATTTACCTACTTTTTATCCCAATCCTCAAAACAAAGGGGAGAGATTACTACATTCCTTGGACATCCACAGGCAACTGCGTTATTATTTGGACAGAACAAAGCCTTTCAGAAAATCAGATCAGCTCTTTGTGGCCTATGCGGTAGGAGCTCCAGGAAAGCCAATTTCCAAGCAGACAATCTCAAAATGGATAGCCCACTGCATACGCTTTTGCTATTCCTTTCATGGCAAAACTGTTCGTTCAGGCATTAGAACTCACTCCACCAGGGCCACAGCCACCTCTGCAGCCTTCCTCAGAGGTGTTCCTACCAAGGATATCTTGGAAGCAGCCACTTGGAGTTCTGTGCATACCTTCTCCAAACACTACAACCTACCATTATACTCCAAATCTGGAGCAGGCTTTGCCACTGCAGTCTTGCAGGGCATTTTGGCTCCTCCTAGTACCACCTAGTGCCTACCACCCCTTTCTTAGCTTTGGGATTCTACCCATCTGTTATGACTGCAGCTGTATGCACGATGAACATAGTACAGTTTTGTACCTACCATAAATGTAGATGTTCGAGTGCTAATACAGCTGCAGTCCAGGTTTCCCTCCCTCCGTCCCCTCTAGGGGTATTCTTCTATGGTGTATTTGCTTGCAACTACTGTTTTTTGATTATATTGCATTGCATTCCTTCATAATTTTATGTATTGCCTTCCTTCTGGGGGAACCTGACATCTGGGGCAAGAAAAACTGAAGAACATGGCGTCGGCTGGTTCTTTTATACCCCTGTCGCACTGACGTCAGGGAAGAAGCAACGACAACCGACGCCGGACCTAGACTTTGGAATTCGGCCGAACGAGGACCCGCCTGACAGCAGGAGAACCCACCTGTTATGACTGCAGCTGTATTAGCACTCGAACATGTACATTTATGGTAGGTACAAAACTGTACTTTCTTTCTATACCCGGACAATTGGTTCCTCATGGCTCCCACAAGGCATCAACTCGCTCAAGCCACAGATTACACTTTCTCAGCATCTTTTGAGACCTGGGCATCACTGTCAACCTTCCCAAATCTCATCTTGCACCGTGCCAGAGATTGAAATTTATAGGGGTTCTTCTGGACAGGGTGTCTGAGACTGCAGGTCTTTGCCCGTGAAGAGTAGACGCACTTCGGGAGCAAGTCCAAGTTCTTCTGGACTGAGAGAGTGTTCCTGCCCATTTGATCCTACAAGCCCTCTGTTCCATGGCAGTGGCAATTCAGTTGGTTCCCTTGGCCAGGTATCACATGTGAGATGTTCGTGTTTCACTGTTGCAGTCATCACACTTGGGGTTATCTGCCTGCAAGTAGCCCTCAGTCGGCCCAAATACCAGAGTCTTGGGATTTTTGCGTCGGATGCTGTCACCTCTTCCATGGCGTCAGGGGTATAAAACATCCAGCAGACGCCATTACATCACCTTTTCTTGCTGTGCGGGAGCCCAAAGCAGAAGCAGTTCGCAAGTGCCAGTCGGCCGCTACCTGAAATTTTTGTTTTTGAGTTTCAAACCTGAAGTCTTCTAAAGCCAAGTACCCAGTTGGGGATTCTTTTTTCTTTCTCTAACCGATATCAGAAAAAGTTAACAATTGTCTTGCCTGTGGAAAACAAATACCTCACAGAGATTTTCATTCTTACTGCGTCACCTGTTTAGGCCCAGACCACGACGTTCCTCGCTGTTGGTTTTGTGCCTTAACGCCCGAACTATTCGTCGTTGTGCTATCTTTGTTGCTAAACTCTTTCGCTCTCATTCTCCATATTCCGAAATGGCTTCAGTAAGCCATCCGACTACCGATCTTCAGAAAAAAACGTGAGTATAAAGACAGAGACAGACTGCATAGGTCTAAAATTGCAGACGATGCTTCCGTTAAGCTAGACGCCACTCCACCGGTACTCAGTGAGGCGCTTTTGCAGACCCTGATACTCGCTTCTACAGATTTCCAGGCCTCTGCTGAGACCCATTCGGAGTCTGGTATGCAGCGAGATGCTTCTTCGGTTATAGAACCTACGGATGTCTCTACCTTGGCTGGGTCCAGAGCCGCTGCGCAGGCACCGGCTTCTGAGGGTGTATTCTGACCTTCCGATATTCGTATTAAACCAACTACTTCATTTCATACTAAAACGACTGAGTTTCTCAGGCCCAGAGTTTGCACTGCACCTAGAAAACTGACGACCAAAGTGCATGCTCAAGCTCCCATGCCACAGAAACAAATGCTTAGAATGGCTGAAAACCTCATAACTTTGTAATTGGAGGAAGGCAGCCTTCCCCCTCCAGAAGACAAAGAATCAATTTCCCTTCTGATTCAACAGACCATGAGTCCGATGACTCTGATCCCTCTGATTGCCAGGACATACCCTTATCTACCTATGAGGATTCAGATGCAGAGGATTCCATTCCCACTGCCTCCCCTCCACAGGACTTTTCTTTTGGTGAAACCTTGCACACCTTAAGAGAGTATTTCCGCTGGGAATGCCAGGACTACCCACAGTCCAAAAAGAGACTCAGAGAATTTTTAGACTTGCCTTAGCACAGGCCTCTAGCTATACTTCCTGTCCTGGATATTGTAGATGATGTTTTCATGAAATCCAGTCTTACTCCTGATACTTTACAACCAGCTCCTGGAAAGCCTGTCAGGTACTACAGGGTACCTGACTCTCACAAATTTCTCTTTAAGAATCCCACTGCGGATCCAGAGACCATTTCCCAGGGACCTAAAGTTATTAAGGCTACTACAGCCAACAATCCTACCCCTTTGGACAGGGATTCGAGGGCTTTAGACAGCTGGGGAAAGAAGGTATATACCTCTGCAACTCTTGCTATCAGGGCTTTAAATTGCCAATTTCACATGTTGAAGTACCAGCAGCATGTTATGGAACTAATTAAACAAAAAATGTTGCTTCCAGATTTTGCAGAAAATAAAGCTTTACAAGAGTTAATGCATTCTGCAAAACAAGTCAGTAAACATACTTTGCAGTGTGGTTTTGATGCCTTAGAAGCATCTTGCAGGGCTGTTGTCACTGGATCTATGTATGGCTGAAGGAACAAATCTTGCCAGATCATGTCAAAGCAAAATTACTAGATGCTCCATTAAACCAGGAACATTTGTTTGGCACAAAAGCAGAAGAGGTTCTTAAAAAGATGGAGGAAAAAGCTAAATCTATGCAAACTGTTAAAGACTTCTTACAGGTACAGCCACCTAGATTCAGTAGGCATTGGCCTTCTAAAAACTGGTCCTTCCCAGTCCCTACCAGGTCTTCTCAGCCCAAACCCAGGGGCAACAGACCCCCAAGACTACAGTCTCAGGATGCACACAGATCTAAACAATGGAGTTCTCCCCCCTCAAAAACAGGGAGAGGTAAACCACCCCTTATGGAAAAAATTCACAATGACTTGTCTGTCATCCTTCCCAGCCATGCCCAAGTGCTTGCACCCCTAGGAGGAAAACTCGCACCGCATGCAAAAAAATGGATGTCCATTACCCAGGACCGATGGGTCCTAAACATCGCATCCCAGGGATACAGATTCTACTTCCACTCACTGCCAACCCCAAGTGGGTTGCCAGACCTTACTCCAAACCAGTGGGCAGAGGCACAAAAGCAAGTACTTTCTCTTCTCAGTATCAGGGCTGTTCAACCTGTTCCAGTAGAGCAAAGAGGACAGGGTTTCTACTCCAGACTGTTCCTGGTGCCCAGAAAAGAGGGCTCTTGGCACCCTATCCTGGACCTGTCCATTCTCAACACCTTCCTTGTGGTCCCAAAATTCAAAATGCTTACACTACAACAGCTGCTTCCTATGCTAGCCAAGGACTCGTGGCTTGTCACCCTAGACCTAAAAGTAGCTTATCTGCACATCCCCATAAGGGTATCTTGCAGGAAATGTCTACGTTTCAGGGCAGGCTCTATGCACTATCAGTTCTCTGCACTTCCCTTTGGCTTGTCTACTGCGCCCAGGGTTTTCACAAAGTGCCTGGCTCCAGCCATTGCATACCGCAGGCAGAGGAATATTCAAATGTATCCATACGTGGACGATTGCCTAATTCAGGCGGACAGTCAGGAATTGCTACTTCAGCACCTGGCATTTTTAGAGAGACTTCTAACCTCTCTGGGGTACACCATCAAGGAAAAGAAATCACATCTGGTACCTAGCCAAAAGATTGTATTCCTGGGAGCAAGCTTGAACACAACTTCCCAGATGGCATTCCTTACTCCAGAAAAGCAGGTTTATTTGGCAAACTACTTCAAATTAATGGCCACCAGAACCCAGCTATCTGCAAGAAAAATACTGCAATCCCTAGGGTTCATGGCATCATGCATTCTACTAATTTCATATGCAAGACTGTATATGAGGAAACTTCAATGGTATTTAAAAAGACTCTGGTGCCAGCATTCTCAGGACCTGGAAACAATTTTTCCTGTCACTCCTTGTCCAAGGGCAGAGTTCATTTGGTGAGCAGAGGCTTGCAACCACAACAAGGGACTCATTTTCACTCAACCCCTCGCCGCCCAAACCCTGACAACAGACGCATCAGACTGTGCATGGGGGCTCACATGGCTGTCAAAAGCATTCAAGGCAAATGGAGCCCAGGACAAATTCACCTATATATCAATCAGAAAGAAATGTTAGCTGTACAGAATGCTCTGACAGCCTTCAAATACCTTATCCTTCCAGGACAACTCTGATAAAGACAGACAACACCACAGTTATGTGGTACATAAACAAGCAGGGGGGGGGGGAACTCATTCCTACCCACTCTGCAGGTTAGCCATGACCCTGTGGAACACAGCCTTGAGCAAGCTCAATTCCTGACAGGCAAAGAAAATTCTCTGGTAGACGACTTAAGCAGAAATGTACTGGACCCACGAGTGGAAACTGGAACCAAACTCATTCAAACTTCTAACCCACAGGTGGGGACACCAGAGGTGGACCTCTTTGCCTCCCCCCAAAACCGTCAATTGAGCAAATTCTGCACCAGAAATCCCCACAGCCAAGCATGGAAAGTGGACGCCCTATTCTTTACATGGGAAAACCTCTCAATTTATGCCTTTCCGTTTCTGCCCCTCCTCTCAAAAGTACTACTCAAGATCAAACAGGACAAACCAAGGACAATCCTTATTACACCGGACTGGCCCAGCCAACATTGATACCCACTCCTACGCATTCTGGCAGCCGTACCACCCTGGCAGCTGCATCAGACCCCCTCCCTGTTGTCCCAGCAGAAGGGACAGACAGATTTTGCATCCTCAGCTACAAACCCTGAACCTTGCAGCCTGGCTTATTCCCTGAATACACCACCAGCAAACCTCAGCAAACAGGTACTGGATGTCATCCTTGAGGCCAGAAGGCCTAGTACTAGGAAATCCTATTCAAAAAAATGGAAAAGATACTGTTCTTGGAGCCAGTCTCAAGGAAAGGACAACAGCCATGCCCAACTTACCTCAAATCCTAGATTACCTAGCAGAGCTGCTCCACAAAGGCCTATCCTTCTCTTCTATTAAGATTCACGCCTTGGCCATCTCAGCTCATTGTAATACTGAGCCACCTCTCTTTTCTCACCCTGTGGTCAAACAGTTCCTGAGAGGAGCTAACAATTTAAGACCACCGAGGAGAGCTCCCACCCCTGCCTGGGACCCTAACTTTGTACTAGAGAAGCTCATGCTTCCCACTTTTGAGCCTGATGTTACAGCACAGTTAAAATTCCTCTCTTGGAAAACAGCCTTACTTCTAGCCATCACTTCAGCAAGAAGAGAGTGTGAGTTACAGGCACTAATGGCTGTGGAACCCTTCATTATTTTCCATGCTGACAGGGTTTCCCTTAGGACTAACCCATCTTTTATGCCCAAGGTGGTATCCAGTGTGGCTCTAAACCAATCCATCCATTTACCAACCTTTTTCCCTAATCCTCAGAATAAAGGGGAAAGGATCCTGCACTCCTTGGATGTGCACAGACAACTCAGGTTCTACCTTGACAGGACTAAGCCTTTCAGAAAATCTGACCAGCTGCTAGTCAGCTTTGCTACAGGGACAGAGGGCAAGGCCATTTCATAGCAAACCATTTCCAAAATTAATAGCACACTGCATCCATTTCTGCTACAATCACCATGGAAAACCTACTCCACAGGGGATCAGAACTCATTCCACTAGGGCTACCTCAACCTCTACAGCATTTCTCAGGGGAGTCCCTACCAGGGACATCCTGGAAGTTGCAACCTGGAGTTCTGAACACACCTTCACCAAGCATTACCACTTACCTGTCTTTTCTAAATCCAGAGCTGGATTTGCCACAGCAGTCTTACAAGGCCTGCTAGCCAGCCCTACTATTACTTGACTGCCTCCACCCTTCCTCAGCTTTGGGAATCAACCCAAGTGTGATGACTGCAACAGTGAAACACGAAGAACATAATACAGTTCTGTACACTCACCATAAATGTAGATGTTCGAGTGTATTCACTGTTACATTCCTGGTTACCCTTCTTCCAGTCCCCTGACTCTTCTGTGCTTTCTACCTATCCTCTTTTTGGCCATATCTTATGGCTATGGCATTTAGTTTTTACAGGAGTTGTTCCACACCATGTAATTGCTTCCTGTTTTCGGGGCTCCTGACATCTGGGGCAAGAAAACCTGATGTAATGGCGTTGGCTGCATGTTTTATATACCCCTGACGACCTGACGTCATGGAAGAGGCGACAGCATCTGACGCAGAAATCCCAAGACTCTGCTATTCGGGCCGACTGAGGGCTACCTGCAGGCAGATAACCCCAGGTGTGATGACAGCAACAGTGAATACACTCTAGCATCTACATTTATGGTAAGTGTACACAACTGTACTTTTTTCAGTGCACTATTGCGGTGCAGTGGTCAGCTCATTTTCATCCTATGTCCATGGCAGTCAAGGCCTCTCAGTTCTGCCAACGTCATTTAGCATGGTGGCTCCAGTCCAGAGACCTTCTGCTAGGGAGACCCTTTTGCCCTCCCTAGCCCCAGGCCACGGTGACCACAGATGTCTCCCTGTTGGGGTGGGGTGGGGCATTTTCAGGGAAGGATGGTCCAAGGCACGTGGTCCCCATCGGTGACCAAGTTTCACATAAGTTTCCTAGAGATGAGAGCAGTCTTCCTCTCATTGCAAGCCATACAGGACTATCTCCCTCTTGGGACTGTGGCAATTCAGACAGACAACATGGCTGTAGTCTGGTACATCAGCAAATGGGGGGGGGGGGTGATGATTGTATCCTCTGTGTAGTGAGGATATGATGTGGGAATGGGTGATGTCCTTCAGGTGCTTTCTTCTTGCAACACATATTCCCGACGATTCCAGCGCGTTGACAGGCTCCGCAGATCTATCCTGAGCCCCCACAATTGGTCCCTGAACCAGTCAGTAGCGAGTCAGATTTTTGACTGTTGCGGTCTCCCTTGCTGCATTCTGTTTGCCTTCCTGATCAGTCACAAATGCAGGCTCAGCAGATCTATCCTGAGCCCCCACAATTGGTCCCTGAACCAGTCAGTAGCGATTCAGATTTTCGACTGTTGTGGTCTCCCTTGCTGCATTCTGTTTGCCTTCCTGATCAGTCACAAATGCAGGCTCAGCAGATCTATCCTGAGCCCCCACAATTGGTCTCTGAACCAGTCAGTAGCGAGTCAGATTTTCGACTGTTGGGGTCTCCCTTGCTGTAGTCTGTTTGCCTTCCTGATCAGTCACAAATGCAGCAAATACTTTGCTCTGATCCTCCCCACCAAAGGAGTCGCCCAGGGACACTCTGGTCCACAATTGGCTGCCGGGTCTTCTGTATGCCTATCCTCCAAGTCCCAAAGTCTTACAGAAAGCACTTCACCTGAAGACTCATCTCATCCTCATTGCCCCCTTCTGACCTCGTCAGACGTGGTTCTCCCTCTCTTGGTCTCATCCAAAATATCAACCTTGGATATTAGATCCAGCCCAGGATCTCATTTCCCATCCCTGTGGGCTTCCTCTTCCCATCCTTCAGTCCCTTCGGCTAACAGCTTGGTACCTCCAGTTCCAATGATTGTCATCCAGCTTAAACTGCCTTCCCTGGTGAAGGACATTGTCTTAGCCTCCCAAAAGCCGTCTACTAAAAAGCTTTATTCCAGCAAATGGAAGAGAGACTTCTTTGGGGGGCTCGTCAGCATGATATAGATCCATTTTCAGCTTCTATTCCTGACATTTTGTCATTCTGTTCCCCTCTGTTTCAACAAGGGGCTAACTTCTCGACAGTCAAACTTCAGTTGGCGGCTATAGCCAACTTCCACTTAAGTGAAAGCCCCACGTTTTCTATTAGGCTGTGCAAGGCCTTTCTTAATGGAGTTTTCTTGCTCAGGCCTCCTTTGAAAGATCCTTCTCCTCCTTGGGATGTTACATTGGTGCTGCAGTCCCTGACAGAACCTCCCTTTGAGCCTGCGGCTGTGTGAGGTATTATGTTTCTGTCTTGGAAGACTGCATTTTTGGTGGCTATTACCTCAGCCAAGAGGGTTTCTAAATTGCAGGTTCTTTGGATCAGAGCCCCCTTCATGGTTTTTCACAAGGATAGGGCATCTCAGAGCCAATCCTTGATTCATTCATAAAGTAGCCTCAGAGGTTAATCTTAATCAGTCAGTTCAACTACCCGTCTTTTTTCCCAATTTTTCGAACAAAGGGGAGTACGAACTGCATTGCCTAGATGTGCATAGGCAGCTACGTTTCTGATTGAAGAGAACTGAGAATTTTCGAAAATCAGATCAACTTTTTGTGACATACTGTCCGCCAGGAAAGGTCAGGCCACTTCCAAGGTTTCCATTGCTCATTGGATCGCATGTTGTATAGCTCACATTTATGAAAGCAATCACATTGAACTTCCCAGGCCAGTTAAAGTCCATTATAGTAGGTCGGTGGCCACTTCGGCCTTCTGGGAAAGGACTTCTTTGGATGACATTTGTGCTGCTGCTACTTGATCAAATCCCCATATCTTTGTAACTGATTACAAACTGGACTTGGTGTTCAGGGGTAGAGCTTCGTTTGGTTCTTCTGTGCTCCGACATGTCCTTCCTTGAGACCTCCCAGGGTTGTGGATAGCTGGAGACTCTGACCCATCCATGATCAATAATAACACGGATAGCATCAGATAAAGAGTTATGTACTGACCAGAACTTGGAATGTGTGCTATCCAGTGTCATCATTCATCACATTCCCAGACTCTACCCCCCCCTCTTTCTGGTGACTGTGGAATTATAGAATAATGATGTTATTAGTATCCCTGTTCCTTATTGTGGGCAGTTTCACTGTCCGTGTTTCTATCTAGCAAACTTTATTTGAGGATTATGGGTAGCAGGGGATCTTGGGAGAGGAGGAGCTTGAGCTCAGGAGCTGTCGCTTGCACTGCCGGCTCGGATCCGAGGACTGATCCAAGACCCATCCATGATGAGTAATGACACTGGATAGCACAGATTGCAAGTTAAGGCAAGTTCTTGTTAGCCATTTCTGGTTGTCTGCCTTTGGATTCACCACTTCGTCTAGATTAGAGGTTAAACAATTCTTGAAAGGTGTCCATATTAGGTCACCAAGAAAGCGAGTAGCCTCCTTGTGGGACCTTAACTTTGCTCTTGAAAAGTTAAGTCAGCCTTCCTTTGAACCAGCAACTTGTTAAGATTGTATATCTGGAAAACTCTTGTTGGTGGCTGTGACTTTTGTCAAGAGTCTCTGAACTTAAGTTCCTTAAAGCAGTTCCTCCTTTTCTAATTTTCCACAGAGACGGTGCGTCTCTTTGAATCGATCCTTCTTTTATGCCTAAATTGGTCAGTGATTTGTCTTTGAAGTAGGCTATTCATCTTCCTTCCTTTTTCCCTCTCCTCAAAGTAGCAATGAGAGGGGCTGTACATTCTTTGGATTTACATTGGCAGTTCCAGTATTACTTGTATAAAATGTGAAGGATATTAAGAAATCTGACCAAGTTTGTTTTTAGTTTTTATATCAAGGCAGAGAAATTTGCTGAAATTTTACCTATTGGATTTTCTACTGCTGAATGTGTGTTTTAATAAAATACTGAAGGTGATCACTGGCTTTTTTCCTTGGACTGTGGTTAAATTTTTGGGTACTTGTGTATTATCGCAACCATATTCCGTACTCAGTGCAAACCCTTTCTCATCTCCATACATTCCAACTGTGTTTTCACAGTCCAGTCTTGTCATGAACACTTAATTTTCTGCTCCACGTATTATCACAACCGCATTAAATAGTGTTTTCACAGTCCAGTGTTATCCTAAACAGTTACTTTTCTGCTCCAAGTACTTTGAAATGTATATTATTAAACATGTGTGTTGAAATATTACAAGGAAAACCGTGAGACAGTATGTCATTAAACTGCTTCTTCTATGGATATCTCAAACAGATTCCAAGTGTGTGTTCACAGGGCGGTTTGGTCATGAGCACTAGTACATTATATGGCCCAAAAAGATTGGCATGTATATTGTTATACAAATATAAATGCAAACATTAAAAGTAAAGCCGTGAAATGGTGTCATGTTACAATGCTTCTTGTACGGGTGTCCGGGGAGCTTGTCCATGGGGAACCACAGCCGTAATGGTCATGCTGAATGCATTTGTGCCTGGCAGAGAAATAGCCAAGGGGCGCTTCCAGAAAGGGGGTGGCATGGCTGCAGTGGTGTCGATTATATATCTGCACTTAAAAATCAAGGGACGGTTTATAAAAATGAATATAGTTCACTTGCAAAGTGAACCGAACAGCATTCTTTGTACCGGCTTATATTCAGTAAATAGCACAACTTAAATGCAAAAGCACAGACCCTTGAAAAGTATGACAACCAGTTCCTGATTTACTTTTCTGTGAAAAATAACTACTCTGTCACATTTATATGTGAAGTTCTTTTCAAAATGTGGGCGAACTGTATATAACATGTATGGAGATGAGAAAGGGTTTACACTGAGCACGGAATGTGGTTGCAGTAATACGCAAGTACCAATTTTTGCTAATGTTGTGCATCACCAGTATGGTCTGAGGGTTGAACACTGATGCAGACTCACTCCCACTGAGAACCCCTCTGTGTGAGACAGATCAGTGTTAGTACTTGAGTTATTAGGTCCTTGTATGTAGCCTGCAGTAATTGTACCAATGTTTTTGGGACTTCAAACCACCTCAGGACTGCCAAAACAGCCTTTGTGGGATCTTGTCATGTGCTTTCTCCAAGTCTGGTAATGTCCAGTTGAAGTCTTTCCTCGTCTCTAGCTTCTTCTCTGCTATCTCTCTCACTGCATGCATCAGGTTGGTTGTGCTGCATACTGATTTGAACACAAGTTGCTCATCTTCCATGTTACTTTTCACTGTTGTCTATCAGTCACCCTATCCAGAACTTTAATGCAGTATGACAGGAGTTTAATAACCCTGTGCTGCCCATAGTTGTGGATGTTCCCTTTGTTCTAGTGTACTGCACTAGTATGCTTATTCTTCAGTCATCTGGGATACACCTTACTTTCCATACTGCTATGATTACCTTTAGGAGCCATTTATCCCGTCTCTCCCTACATTTTGATCAAAGCTGCTGTGATCTCATCTGATCCTGCTAGTTTCCCTGACTTCATTTTCCTTAGTGCTGTTCTTACAACTTCTAGGGTGGGCTGTTCCTCCTCTTTTATCCTAGGCTGTGTCTGGGGTAGTACAGCTTCTGTTTTTTTTCTTCATTCAAAAGCTACTGGAAGTACTCCTTCCATCTGCTTTTGATGTCTTGTGGAGTGGTGAGCATGTTGTTGCTAGAGTCTGATGTTCTTCATCTCACATTGCTGCAGTCCTTACATATGGGTAGTCCGCTGTCCTCGGTCGGCCCGAATACCAAAGTATTAGGCTGACGTCGGTCAAGGCGCTTAAAACTGACATCAGGACGTCAGGGTACAAAAGCGCATGACCGACGTCATTTCCTCAGTCTTTTTTGCCGCATGGTCCGATGCAGAAGCAGCGTTGCAAGTGCCGTTTGGCGTTCTGAAATTTTTCGAATTCGGAGTTTCAGACCGAATCCAAGTTGGCTAAGTACCCCGTTGGGGAATATTTTGGATTTTTCTTGCCTCAGTATTTTACCAGATGTCAGAAAAAGTGAATAACTGTATTTCTTGTGGGAAACAGATACCGCATAGGGATTATCATTCTTTGTGTATTCCTTGTTTGGGGCCTGAGCACGACGTTGTTGGGTGTCGCTTTTGTGCTAGGTTCAATAAACGCACTATCAAGCGAAGGTTAGATTGTGCTAGGCTGGTCTTTGGGAAGCGGTGCAATTACAATATGCCGTCGGATTCTCCGGCGCCCGCTTCTGCGAAGAAGCGCAAAGACAAAGCAGCTAAACCCAGGCAAGATGAGTCGTCCGTTCCGGACGCCGGTTCTTTAGAGGCTTCAGTGGAACCGGTGGTTCCGACGGAGACTTCTCTGGAGTCTCAGGGGGAGACTTTGATTTTGCAGGAGGTGGGCTCTCAGGAGGCAGGTCAGGCTGAAGGGGCTTCTCAAGTTACTGTACTCCCCTCCCTTCCTAGGGTGGTTAGGCCTTCTCCTTCTGTTTCCAAGGCTTCTCCCAGAGGCAGGCCAGTTTTAGCTTCTGTGGGTGTCACTCCTAGTTCAGCAGGGTCTGTGCCTAAGAAGCACATGCTTAAGATGGCAGAAGATTTAATAACTCTGATTAGAGGTTCTTTGCCCCCTCCTGATAAGAGGCCTAGGGTGGAGCCAGAGTTGGGAAGTTTTGAGCAGGCTTCGGATGTTTCAGAGTCTTCAGCTGAAGACTTGCAGGAGTACTCTCCTTATTCTGATTCTGATGCAGATGATTCCACTCCTTCTGCTTCTCCTCCAGAGGATTTTTCTTTTTCAGAGACACTTCATTCTATGAGGGAACATTTTAAGTGGGAAGGTCAGGACTTCTCTGATTCTAGGAAAAGGCTTAGGGAGTTTTTGCTGTTACCCCAGCATAGGCCCTTGGCTATACCCCTGTTCTGGATGTTGTGGAAGATGTGTTTGCAGAGGCTTCACTTAATCCTGATTCTCTGCCTCCTGCTCCTGTTAAACCGGATAGGTATTACAGGGTGCCTGAGGCTCATAAATATCTTTATAAGAGTCCTAGGGCGGACCCAGAAACTATTAGTCAGGGACCTAAGGGTGTCAAGGCCTCTGTTGTAAAAATCCGGTTCCTCTAGATAAAGAAGCCAGAGCTTTGGATAGATGGGGAAAGAAGGTCTATACATCTTCTACCTTAGCTATGAGGGCTTTGAATTGCCAGTTTCATATGTTGAAATATCAAAACTTTCTTCTTTCTCAATTGAAGTCTAAGGTGGATGCTCTGGCTGAAGGCATTGAGTGTAAAGAATTACAAGATTTGGTGCATGTCTCTGAACAGGTGGGTAAGCATTCATTACAGTGTGGTTTTGATGCTGTGCAGGCCTCGTCTAGGGTGGCTGCCACTGGCTTAGTTCTTCGCAGGCACGCCTGGCTGAAGGATCAGAATTTATCTGACCATGTTAAGACAAGGATTTTGGATGCTCCTTTGCAGTCTGATGTGTTGTTTGATTCTCCTGTGGAGTCAGTCTTGAAGAAAATGGAAGACAAGGCTAAGTCTATGCAGGCTGTTAAAGATTTTTTGCAAGTTCAGCCTCCGAAGTTTAGTAGGAATTGGCCTGCTAAGGGGTGGACGTAGTCTAGGGGTAGATCTAGACGAGGTAGGGGCAGAGCTCAGAGTTCTTTCAGGCCTAGAACAGGGAGTTCACCTGCACAATCTTCGGGTGAGGGCAGGGGCCAGTCCTTTCGTAAACAGGCCAAATGACCTACTTTTTCAGCTGCCAGATCCTTCTTGCCTGGCAGCACCTTTGGGAGGAAGGTTAGCTCTCTTCAAGGAAAATTGGATGTTGATTACCCAAGACAAATGGGTATTGGATATCATACACCAGGGTTACAAGTTTTATTTCCATAGCTTGCCTCCTTTCAAAGGCATGCCGGACGTTCCTCCTCAGCAAAGACTAGAGGCTCGCAAACAAATTTCTCTACTACTTCAAATAGGGGCCATACAACCGGTCCCTCTGCCAGAAGTGGGCCTAGGATTTTATTCTCGCCTGTTTCTAGTACCAAAGAAAGGAAACACGTGGAGACCAATTTTGGATTTATCTATCCTCAACACATATCTGGACATTCCCAAGTTCAAAATGTTGACGTTACAACAGCTTTTACCTCTGCTGGGCAAAGATCACTGGATGGTGACTCTGGATCTCAAGGAGGCTTACCTTCATGTTCCTATCAGGCCCAGTTGCAGGAAGTATCTGCTGGCTGGGACTTCACATTATCAGTTCTCTGCATTGCCCTTTGGCTTATCTACTGCGCCCAGAGTGTTCACGAAGATTCTGGCTCCAGTGGTAGCTTTCTTCAGGCTAAGAGGAATTCAGATCTATCCTTATTTGGACGATTGCCTGATTCTGGCCCAAGAAAAGGACGAACTTCTTCATCATTTACAGTATGTGATGGCAGTGTTAAGATGCCTGGGGTATTCTGTGAACGAAATAAAGTCCAGTCTAGTACCCCCTCAGGACATGTGCTTTCTGGGTGTGAGACTGAATACAGCATCCCAGATGGCCTTTTTGACCCCGGACAAACAAAAGAATCTTTCTCTTTACTTCCACCAGTTGTCTCGTCAGTCCAGGCTGACTGCAAGGACAGTCCTTCAAGCCTTGGGGTTCATGGCATCTTGTATTCTGGTACTTCCCAATGCCAAACTGCATATGAGGAAGCTACAATGGTATCTCAAAAATGTATGGACACAGCACTGCCAAGATTTGGACACTGTCATTCAAATAATACCTTGCATTCAAATGGAATTTTTGTGGTGGGCTCAGGAATGTCACCTAAACAAGGGACTCTCTGTGACCCGGCCAGAGGCGAGTCAGATTTTAACAACAGATGCCTCAGACAAAGCTTGGGGAGCTCATCTAAATGGAAAATGGGTACAAGACACGTGGCCTGCCAGACTTCAACATCTACATATCAACTTGAAGGAGATGTTAGCAGTCCAATTTGCATTGATAGCTTTCAAGGATTTACTTCTTCCAAGGCAGGTGTTGATTCAAACAGACAACACAACTGTCATGTGGTACATCAACAAGCAAGGGGGAACGCATTCTTATCCTCTATGCAGACAAGCAATGATTTTGTGGGAGACTGCTCTCAGCTTACAGCTAAATCTTCAGGCAAGGTTTCTGCCAGGAGCACAGAACTCCTTAGCAGATGTGTTGAGCAGACAAATTATGGATCCCCACGAGTGGAAATTGGATCCTCATGTATTTCAGAGATTGACAGTGTTATGGGGAACTCCAGACATAGATCTGTTCGCTTCTCCACAAAATTACCAGCTGCCAAAGTTTTGCACAAAAAGGTTTCATCCCACAGCTTGGAAAGTGGATGCTCTCTCATTCAATTGGAGCAATCTTCACGTGTATGCCTTTCCACCTCTGCCTCTCCTCCCAAAGGTACTGCTGAAGGTCAGACAGGACAAGCCAAACATGATTTTAATAGCTCCAGATTGGCCTCGACAGCACTGGTACCCATTACTGAGAAGTCTGGTACAGGAGCCTCCATGGCCTTTGCCTTCGATTCCACACCTGCTGTCTCAGGAGAACAGTCATTTACTCAATGTCAAACTTCATTCTCTACATCTGACAGCCTGGCATATTCTGTTTTAAACCCTGGAGGGTCTCAGCTTCCACAACAAGTTTTGAATGTTATTTTGGAGGCCAGAAGGCCTAGTACAAGGAAAGTTTACGCAGATAAATGGAGGAGATTTTTATTTTGGAGTACAACTAAGGACTTTGATGTTTCTAAACCTAATTTAAGTGTTGCTCTTCAATACCTTACTGAGTTATTGGACAAAGTTTTGTCCTTCTCCTCTATAAAGGTTCATGCTGCAGCGATTTCTGCTCACTATGACTGTGACCCACCATTATTTTCTCAGCCTTTGTTTAGGCAATTCCTTAGAGGGGCAAAGAATATAAGACCCCCACGTAGAGCTCCTACTCCTGCTTGGGATCTCAATTTTGTGTTGGAGAAACTCACTCTACAACCTTTTGAGCCTGCAGCATCGGCAGAGTTGAAATTTTTATCATGGAAGACTGCTTTTTTGTTGGCCATTACCTCTGCGAGAAGGGTTTCTGAATTACAGGCCCTTATGGCAGTTGAGCCTTTCTTAATTTTCCACAAGGATAGGGTGTCTTTGCGCACTAACCCTTCTTTTATGCCTAAAGTGGTTTCTAGTGTGGCTTTAAACCAAACTATTCATTTGCCTACTTTTTATGCAAACCCCCAAAATAAAGGGGAAAGGATTTTGCACACCTTGGATATACACAGACAGTTGCGATATTATTTGAGCAGAACTAAAGGGTTCAGGCAGTCTCAGCAGGTGTTTGTTTCTTTTGCTTTGGGTTCTCAGGGCAAACCTGTTTCAAAACAAACTATTTCTAAGTGGATTGGTTTTTGTATTGCTTTCTGTTATTCCCATCACGGTAAGGAGGTTCCAGCTGGAATTAGGCCTCATTCCACTAGGGCTACTGCCACTTCTACAGCTTTTTTAAGGGGGGTGGCTACTAAAGATATTTTGGAGGCAGCTACTTGGAGTTCAGTGCATACTTTCTCTAAGCATTACCACCTTCCACTTTACTCTAAATCTAGGGCTGGTTTTGCCACTGCAATTTTACAGGGCATGTTGGCAGCTCCTAATGCTTTATAGTGTTGCCATCCTCCCTTACCTCTGCTTTGGGATTCTACCCATATGTAAGGACTGCAGCAATGTGAGATGAAGAACATAGTACAGTTTTGTACCTACCATAAATGTAGATGTTCGAAGATCCACATTGCTGCAGTCCAATTTACCCTCCCTCCTTCCCCTCTGTTGTTGAAGGTGGTGGTGTGGTTTGTGTTGTACATATTGTAAATATGGTTAGTGCACGGGTGGTTGGTTAGGTTTTGCTGGTTTTTGGCTTTGGCCTTTCTTGTTAGGGCCTTCTGACATCTGGGGCAAGAAAAGACTGAGGAAATGACGTCGGTCATGCGCTTTTGTACCCTGACGTCCTGATGTCAGTTTTAAGCGCCTTGACCGACGTCAGCCTAATACTTTGGTATTCGGGCCGACCGAGGACAGCGGACTACCCATATGTAAGGACTGCAGCAATGTGGATCTTCGAACATCTACATTTATGGTAGGTACAAAACTGTACTTTATGAAGGATGTCTGACTATCTTTTCTGTCCTTAGCCTGTAGCCTGATAGTTTTTTTGTGCCATCTACTAAGTCTCATTCCAGAAGCTGGTAGAGGGCCTCTGATGCCTTATTTTGCAATTGCAACTGATCTCTCTCTTACTTTGTTAGCCAAGCAGTCAGTATTTCTTCTCATCCTGGTCTGCTTTTTTTTTCTTTTTTCTGTGTTTTACTTTTTCCTAAACTCCTTTCTTTTGATGACTTCCTGCACTCTTCTGTATTCTGCCACTAGCTTTCCATATGTACCTTGCTTCCATACCTGGCCAGGCCAAGTAGTTGTTCTGTAGTCTCACATCTACTGTTTTGAGGTGTTGCTTTTCTTCAACTCCACATATTTCCTATTCATCCTGAGGACCCAGATCCCTGAGCAAATTCCTCAAATTTGATTCTCTAGTCATATTCCAGGTCATTAGACTAGCATCTGTTGACCTTGGAGCTTTCTCTGACCATTGCTTGCAGCTGATTGTGGCTACCAGTGGTTTATACTTTGGGCTGACTGTTGCACTGAGGATGACTTTACAGTTACTGAATGTTAATTATTCACACTGCCTCAGTAGCATTTTGGTTATTTGCCAGCATAACCCAGTGCTGATCATCTTTTAAAAGTGCAGGACTTCCTCATCTCCCTCTTTCTGTGACAGTGGATTAGCAGAGCATATTCTGAGAGGAAAGTCTGCAGCTGTTACAGGAAGAGAGTGTTCAGTGTTTTTCTGCCATCCAAAGAAGAACGTGCTCTAACTCTTCACAGGATCCAGTGTTGATTTTTCTGGCTTATTGCTTAGATGAGCCCCATTTGCGGACTCCTTTTCTCAAATGTTTATTATTAGATTTATTATTCTCTCTCGATTTTTTTGTGTTAAAATATTTTATTTCTGTTAGTGTCTACAGTAATTCCTGTGGGAATTTCTGCTTGTAGCAGTATTTGTTTGACTTTCCAATGCTTGTTTTTACTGTTTCTGAGGAAACTTTCAGTATTCCTCTCAGAAATTCAGTGTGTGTGTTATGTTACACACTAGGGGCTGTCTGATGCAGACTATTAGTCTTCTTTTTCATTCTTTGACAGGAAAATATTGCAGAACTTTAATTTTTTCAGCATTTATGTATTTACTGCATGCATGACACTGCTGTGAGTTTTTAACTTCAGATTATGATTTTGCCGCAAGTAGTTATTTGAATGTACTGCAGAGATTTTATAGTGTCTGATAAAAAAGTTGTTTAAACTGCCATAAAGTAACATTTAACAGCAATTTAATGCGTTAGTGTGTGGAGCTAAATTTTAACACAGGTTTGACGCATTGGTTGCTTTGGTGTTTGGCCTTTGTGTACTCAAAATTCTTTAACATCTATCAGTTCTAAAATTCTGAACACATTTCAAACCATTTTGTTGTGAAAATAGCATGATTTGTCAGAGTTTAGTTGTGTGGAAAACATACTACTAGAAACTGTGCTTATTGTGACACATCATCCAGTACTGTCAATTTATTATTCTGGCTGGTATTCTCTGTCCTGACTTGATAGATCCTAACTCTGCCCCCCCCCCCCCCCAATCAAATCCAGTTGCAGCTTAAAAGAAGAAAACAAAACTAAGTCTCAGCCTAGTTTTAGTAATGCTGTCAGGGCCACCCCTCTGCATGCAAACCATTTACCTTTTGCCCTGCCTCTGTCTACCATAGCTTTACCGACCACTATGGAATGGTGGTTAGACACCACCTCTGTGGCTACTTCAGTACCTAGCGCAGGTATGGGAAAACCAAACCATTTAGGTGTAGGAGTAGTCTGTGGTAATAGACCAGACAATAGTCTGCCCCCAGACATTTAATCTAGTAGTGAGGTTCACAAGAAAAAGAAAGAGTGGCTTCATTATGTAGGTGATAATCAGATTATAACGGCTGATGTGGTTTCCTGGAGAAAGTGTTCTGCAGATGGCTAATTCTGGTGATTGTCTTTCCATCCATGGCTTTAGTGCTAATTTGGCTAGCGACCTTTCTTTTGGTTCAGAGAATGAAGAGGACAGTGGTGATTTCCTAGCTGACACATGTCTACAGATGCTTGCTAGATTATGTGATGTTTTTAGTTGGGAGCAGTCTGGAACTACCTCAGAGCTAGGCCAGGGTATATGACGTTATAGAGGATGAGATGTCCAATTCTGTGGCTATCGCCACTCTTATTGGCCTTGGAAGAAGTTTATAAAGCTGCCGGAAGGACACCAGTATCTATTCCAGCAGTCCGTAGGGTCTCCTCTGATATGACGTGTCCCTTTTCTCATTTGACTACTGACCTAGCTGTGGTCTCCCCAGCTGCCTGCTCAAATAAATGTCCTGGGTTTTATCTAATCCAGCACCTTCTGATAAAGAGTGAAAATGTTTATATATTCAGGGCAAAAGGATGTCTCTTTCTAGTAATCTAGCTTTTAGAAAAATTATCAAGGGTTTATATTGAGACCGCGGTGGTGCTGCTGCGGTAGCATTGTCGCCTCACAGTAAGACGCTGTCTGGTTCGATTCTCAGCTAGAGCGTCTTCTGCGTGGAGACATGCGTGAATGGGCGTACCTTCGTTGAAGGTTGTGTGTCAGGGCTGGCAACTCGGCACATAAAAATTAACTTCCAATCATTAGCGGACTGGAGTTCCGCTGTGGCAACCCATAACCGGGAAAAGCCGAAAGACACATCATCAAGGGTTTATATGGAATTTTGTTTTACAGTGTGCATCCAGTATGGATGACTTTGCTGCAGCTTTACCTGGAAAGCAGAAGCCTTGTATGAATTAAATTGTATCAGATTTGACTGTAGTTTCAAAATGTGCTGTGATAGGCATGCTTAAATGCCCAGATACAGCCTAGAGAAATGCTGTTGATTCTGTTGTGTTAATCCGGTATGCTTGGTTATATAATCAGAATATGTTCATCGTGTTTCACTGTTGCAGTCATTACACTTGGGTTATCCTGCTGGCAGGCTACCTGCAGCCGGCCCGAGTTCCAAAGTCTTGGTTTGGCATCAGTTGATGTGGCCTCTTCCCTGACGTCAGTGCGCCAGGGGTATAAAAGATGCAACCAACGCCATTTTCTTCAGTCTTTCTTGCCATGCGGTGCCCGAAGCAAAAGCAGTTCGCAAGTGCCAGTCGGCCGACTCCTGAGATTTTCAAAAAAGAGTTTCAGAACCGAAGTCTTCAATAAAGCTAAGTACCCCGTTGGGGAAACTTTTTCTTGCTCCATACCGATGTCAGTAAAAGTTAACAATTGTATTTCTTGTGGGAAGCAAATACCTCATAAGGATTTTCACTCTTACTGTATTCCTTGCCTAGGCCCTGACCACGGCGTTACTAGTTGTCGGTTTTGTGCTAGATTCAACAAACGCACTATTAAACGTCGGTTTGATTTTGCCTTACATTACTTTGGCCGAAGGTTTAACTATATAATGCCGTCGGAACAACCGGCAACTGGAATTCATAAAAAACGCAAAGACAAGGAAAAGGACAGGCATCCGAGGTCCAAAACCGAAGATGAAGCCTCTTCTAGGCCAGGCGCCAGTTCGCCGGCTCTCAGTGAGGCACTTTCGCAGTCCCTGACACCCGCTACCTCAGAGCCACAGGCCGTATCCGACTCCCATGTGGAGACAACTAGGCCTCTGGATACTCAAGGTATTGGGCCTACGGAAACTATTCCCTCAGATGGGTCTGAAGCCGCTGAGCAGGCATCGGCTTCTGAGGGTGTCTTCAGACCTTCACAGCTTACTGTTTAAGTCCTCTGCAACAGCCAAGGTACAGTCAAAGACACCAGTAAAGACAAGGAAACAAGTACAGCATTCTCCTGGACAGTCATCTATGTCAAAGAAACAGATGCTTAAAATGGCCGAAGACTTAATTACTTTGATCAGGGGATCCCATCCCCCTCCTGAAAAAAGGCCTAGGCAAGACACTGATTATGACTCCTCTGACCAGGTTTCTGTTTCCTCTGATTCCTCTTCAGATCAGGGTTATTCTCTCCCTCACTATGAGGACTCTGATGCTGAAGAATCTATACCTTCAGCCTCTCCACCTGAGGATTATTCTTTTGGGGAAACTCTGCATACCATGAGGGAACATTTCCACTGGGAGAGCCAGGATTATTCAGAATTCAAGATAAGGCTCAGAGATTTTCTTTTATTGCCTCAGCACAGACCCCTTGCTGTCCCCCCTGTGCTTGATATTGCTGATGATGTTTTCTCTGAAACCAGTCTGTCTCCTGATTCTTTACCCCCTGCACCAGTCAAGCCAGACAGGTATTACAGGGTCCCTGACTCTCATAAATGTCTTTATAAAAACCCTGCTGCTGACCCAGAAACAATTTCTCAGGGTCCCAAAGGGGTTAAGGCTTCCACTGCAAAAAACCCTGTCCCCTCTGATAGGGATTCTAGAGCACTGGATAGATGGGGGGAAAAAAGTCTACACTTCTGCTACTTTAGCTGTAAGGGCTTTAAACTGCCAGTTTCACATGCTAAAATACCAGCAGTACCTTATGTCTTTGTTAAAACAGAAAATGCTTGCAAACTCAAAAAATCCTGACAGTAAGGAAATGCAGGAATTATTGCATGCAGCTGAACAAGTGGGAAAGCATACTTTGCAATGTGATAAAAACCAAAATTGAAGACAAACCACACTGGCAACTGTTCAAGTTGATTAGCGCTTTCGTTTACTGGCAAATTGTAAACTTCTTCAGATAAAACAGCCAACATATCAATGTGGTTTTGATTCATTAGAGGCTTCTTGCAGAGCTGCAGTTACAGGCTCTGTCATTCGAAGGCATGCTTGGTTGAAAGAACAAAGTTTACCTGAACATGTTAAAGTAAAATTATTGGATGCTTCACTACAGCATGATACTTTGGTGTTAAGGCAGAAGAGGTGTTAAAGAAAATGGAGGATAAAGCAAAATCTATGCAGACAGTAAAGGATTTCTTACAGGTTCAACCACCAAGGTTTAGTAGAAACTGGCCTTCAAAAAATTGGTCCTTTCAGGTCTCAGACAGGCCACAAAGAGGCAGATACAGACGCCCAAGAGGCAGATCTCAGCCCCAAGGATCCTACAGACCTAAACAATGGGGTGCTTCTACCCCCAAAGGAGGAGAAGACAAATCACAACCTTACAGGAAACAGTCCCAATGACTTCCCTCTACAAAGGCAAAGCACTTACCTTTTGGCAGCACCCCTAGGGGGAAAGCTAGCACTTTTCGCACAAAATTGGCACATAGTTACCCAGGACAAATGGGTACCGAATATAGTTACTCAAGGTTACAGGTTCCACTTTCACACCCTTCCAAAATCAAAAGGTATGCCGAACTGCCACAAAACCAATGGGCAGAGGCACAAAAGGAAATTGCTGCTCTCATGGACATGGAAGCTATTCAAAGAGTACCACAGCAAGAACAGGGACAAGGATTTTACTCAAGACTTTTCCTGGTACCCAGAAAGGACAAAGCCTGGAGACCAATACTGGACTTGTCAATCCTAAATACTTTCCTGGATGTTCCAAAATTCAAAATGTTAACACTACAGCAACTTCTACCCATGCTGGGCAAGAAGGCTTGGCTAGTAACTTTGGACCTCAAGGAGGCATACCTGCATGTCCCAATCAGACAATCTTGCAGAAGATACCTCAGATTCATAGCTGGCTCAATGCATTAACAATTCTCTGCACTGTCCTTTGGCTTGTCTACTGCACCCAGGGTCTTCACAAAATGCCTGGCACCAGTAATTGCATTTTGCAGACAAAGCGGAATTCAAATATATCCCTACTTGGACGACTGCCTTATTCAAGCAGAGAGCAAAGACATTCTACTAGGGCATCTGGCGTTTGTAAAAACATTACTAATTTACCTAGGGTACGCTGTAAATGAAAATAAATCAAAACTAGTGCCCTCTCAAGAGATAATATTCCTGGGTGCAAGCTTGAATACAGCTGCCCAGATGGCTTATCTCCCGCCAGACAAACAAAGGCAACTGACTCATTACTTTCAAATGATGGCATCAAAGACCCAGCTCCCTGCAAGAAAAATTCTGCAGGCCCTGGGTTTCATGGCATCCTGCATTCTACTAATTCCATATGCAAGACTGCATATGAGGAAACTACAATGGTATCTAAAAAGTGTTTGGACTCAACATTGTCACAGCCTGGAAACAGTAATAACTATAATTCCGTGTCTACAACATGAGTTTCTATGGTGGTCCCGGGCCTGTCATCTCAACAAGGAACAGCCCTTCACCTTGCCCACAGCCAGGCAGACAATAACAACGGATGCATCGGATTATGCCTGGGGGGCGCATATGGAAGGAAAATGTATTCAGGGCACGTGGCCCAAGGAACAAATGCATCTTCACATCAATCAAAAAGAGATTCTAGCTGTACAGAATGCCCTGACAGCCTTCAAGGATCTACTACATCCAGGACAACTATTGCTAAAGACAGACAACACCACAGTTATGTGGTACATAAACACACAAGGGGGCACACATTCCTACCCCCTCTGCATGCAAGTCATGACTTTGTGGAACACGGCACTGACCTATCAAGTACATCTGCAGGCACAATTCCTGCCAGGAAAGAAGAATACACTGGCAGACGAACTAAGCAGAAATCTCATGGATCCACACGAATGGAAACTAAATCCACAGGTCTTCAGCATGATAACAAGGAAATGGGGATGCCCAGACATAGATCTTTTTGCCTCCCCACACAACTGCCAACTAAAGAAATTCTGCACAAGGACTTATCACTCACAAGCATGGAAAGTGGATGCTCTTTCATTCAGCTGGGAAACCCTGACAGTTTATGCCTTCCCTCCATTGCCTCTTCTTCCCAAGGTACTCCTAAATGTCAGGCAAGAGAAGCCAAAAATGATCGTGATTGCCCCAGACTGGCCATGCCAGCACTGCTGCCCAATCCAAAAGGGCTTGTCTCAAGGATCAGCCTGGCCTTTACCTCAAATTCCTCATCTCCTGACTCAATAGAACAACCAGATGTTGCACAGTCAACTCAGAACCTTAAATCTGGCTGCATGGCAGATAATATAGTCACACAAACCACACCTCTCTCTAAAGCTGTTATGGATGTCATTTTAGAAGCCAGGAGGCCCAGCACTAGGAAATCCTATGCAGAAAAATGGAAGAGATTCTGTGCTTGGAACCAGGCCCAAGGACTCGAACCACTTGTTCCAAATATACCTCAGATTTTACAATACCTAACTGAGATGCTGGACAAAGGCCTTTCCTTTTCATCTATTAAGATCCATGCCTCTGCCATTTCAGCTCATTACAATATGGAACCTCCTATTTTTTCACATCCACTACTAAGGCAGTACCTCAGAGGGGCAAGAAACAAAAGGAAAGCGCCAATACCTACTTGGGACCTCAATTTTGTTTTAGACAAACTCACACTGCCCCCTTTTGAGCCAGCCAACACAGCTGATATAAAATTCTTATCATGGAAAACTGCTCTGCTCCTAGCAATAACTTCAGCAAGAAGAGTCTCAGAGTTACAGGCATTAATGGAAGTGGAACCTTTCATCAGGACAGGGTCTCTCTAAGGACAAACCCAACGTTTATGCCAAAGGTGGTTTCCAGTGTGGCTCTTAACCAAACTATTCATTTGCCAACTTTCTATCCAAATTCCCAAAATAAAGGGGAGAGACGTCTGCACACATTGAGGACATACACAGGAAGCTACGATTCTACTTGGACAAAACAAAAGCTTTCAGAAAAACTGAGCAGCTGTTTGTAGCTTATGCTGCAGGATCACAAGGAAAGCCTATCTCAAAGCAGACAATTTCAAAATGGATAGGACACTGCATTCGCTTCTGCTATGCACAACATGGCAAATCAGTGCCTAAGGGTATTAGGCCACATTCAACAAGAGCAGCAGCCACTTCAGCAGCTTTTCTCAGAGGAGTACCAACCAAAGACATTTTAGAAGCTGCAACCTGGAGTTCAGTGCACACCTTCACTAAGCACTACCAGTTACCTCTCTACTTTAAATCCAGAGGAGACTTTGCCACTGCAGTCCTGCAGGGCCTGGTAGCCTCTCCTAATCCTATTTAGGCCCAGCCACTCAACCTCAGCTTTGGGATTCAACCCAAGTGTAATGACTGCAACAGTGAAACACGATGAACATAGTACAGTTGTGTACCTACCATAAATGTAAATGTTCGAGTGTATTCACTGTTGCAGTCCAGGTTACCCACCCACCATCCCCCTTTTCATTGCTGGGACTTTAACGTACTTCTCAACTCTATACAACCTATGTGGTGTATTTGCTTGTAGATGAAGGAAATGTTTATTTTAGTACATGCATGCTTTTTGGCATATTTTTTTTACAGCCTTCCTATTTGGGGGCACCTGACATCTGGGGCAAGAAAAACTGAAGAAAATGGCATCGGTTGCATCTTTTATACCCCCTGGCGCACTGACGTCAGGGAAGAGGCGACATCAGCCGATGCCGGACCAAGACTTTGGAGCTCGGGCCGACTGCTGGTAGCCTACCAGCAGGATAACTCAAGTGTAATGACTGCAACAGTGAATACACTCGAACATCTACATTTATGGTAGGTACACAGCTGTACTTTCTCTGATTTAAAAGGTGAAATTCTCAATGCACCTTTAAGTTCTGAATGGGTGTTTGGGGATTCTGTTGCACAGATTCTCAAACAGTGAGATGGTAGAGGCAAATTAAATGCATGAGGTGTCCAGGATGTTTCATGTACCCAAGTTCTCCCAAAACAAAGCATCTTTCTTCGTGGAGCAGAACAAACAAAAATCCCAGCCAATCAAGTCAGGGATCCTAAAGGAAATGTCAGTAGGATAATTCTTCAAAACCTGACAAGAAGGGTTTGTTTCTGAAAAAAGGGTAAATCCATTACAAAGCAATAACTGTGCAGAGTCACAGAGCAGCATCCCCCTCAACCTTTCTTCTCTTTCCCCCAGGCTCTTGCTTAACTCTGCAGCCTGGCCACAAATAGTCTCAAATGTCTTCTGTGAATAATTCGGAGAGGATAAGCTTGGTATTGGGTAGAAAGTCCTTCCTCTTTTAGGGAAATTCCCCCACTTTCGCCAGACTGTACAGAGTTGTTTCCTCCACTGGTCCATCATGTGATAAAAGTAGGCATCATAAAACCAGTGCCTGTGATGCACAAAGGCAAAGGATTTTACTAGAAAGTCTGATTGCTACCTAAAGAGGTGCACTCCTGGAGCTCTGTCTGTTATTAACAAGTTTGTAAAAGTTCTGAAATTCAAAATTCTCGCCTTAGAGTCTGTCCTAACATGTTGTAAAGACCACTGTTTCATGGTGACTCTAGACCTCAAGGATAGATTATCATATTCCTGTTGATCACAGTTTCAGGAAATGTTTGAGATTTGCTATGACTGGCTTAAATTATCAGTTTTCTGCATTATGCTTTTGTGCTATCTGCTGCACCTTGAGTGTTTATAAAGTTCTGGCCCCAGTGGTTTCTGATTTGTGCAGGTTCTGTATCCAGTGCTTGGGGTCCTTTAGACAAGGTCACATCCCTCCTTTCTCGCAGCTCAAATGTTCTACCACATGCCCTTTCAACAAAGTCTTTTTCCCCAAGGTGTTGGAAGGGCACACTAAAAAGAATGGCCTTCCTGTCAGAAGACAAAGTTCTGACTTATCAGGGCCATTTTCTTGGATTTCTCTCTTCTAGAAGTGGCCTCAGCAAGAGAGTTCCTCAAAATTCTAGGTGCTGTGGCATCAGTGATCCTCATGATACCACTAGCCAGACTACACATGAGAAAAATTCAGTGATACGTGAAGAATTGTTGGACCCAGCATCTTTATCCCTTGGATTTCTAGGTTCTGGTACAAGGATTTATGAAGCGGGAATTGCAGTGGTGGGGGGATCAACTATTTCTGAATTCATGGATTCCTTTTCTTTCTCCAGCTCTCAGTCCAAGCTGTCCAGACAGACTTTTCAGATTTTGTTTGGGGAGCATTGGGAGTTCAAGTGCAAGGCTTGTGGGGTCCTCTGGGCACACCAAAGCACACAAAGATAGAAGGAATGTTAGCAGTGATTCATGCCTTAAAAGTTCTTCACGTATAGACTAGTGGCCACAGACAACACTACTTTGATGTGATACCTGAAGAAGCAGGGTGGTATAAGGCCATACCCTCTTTACTGGTTTATAATACTGGCGTTACTGCATTGTCTGTTTCTTCAGCCCTCATACATTTCGTCAGAGATAAATACAATGGCAGACAGGCTAAGCAGGTCCTGGATAGATCCTCAGAAGTGGAAACACCATGTACAGGGCATCCAGGACTTGATCCAGATGTGGGCAACACCTCAAGTAGATCTGTTCACCTCTTTTCAAAACAGACAACTGAAAAAATTCTCTTCGGGGAATCTTTGCAGCTATGCTTGGAACTGTGTCATTCCTATGGTCAGGAATGCTCATGTTTGCATTTCCACCTTTGCCAGGGATTCCCAAGTTACTTCTAAAAATTCGGAATGAATTACCAAAGATCATTGTGAGAACTTACTTTTGACCCTGTCAAAGTTGGTTGTCCCTTTTAATGGAGTTGGTCAAGGACAATTACCACAAACTTCCTCACAGACTGGATATGCTCACACAGCATCAGGGACAAATGGTACACCCCAGCTTAGAGCAACTACAACTGACAGCCTAGATGACTCTATTTTTATACCTTTTAGGCAGTCTCATGAAGATGTACAGCAGGTATTTAAGGAGGCAAGAAAATCAGGTCCTGGATAGATCCTCAGAAGTGGAAACACCATGTACAGGGCATCCAGGACTTGATCCAGATGTGGGCAACACCTCAAGTAGATCTGTTCACCTCTTTTCAAAACAGACAACTGAAAAAATTCTCTTCAGGGAATCTTTGCAGCTATGCTTGGAACTGTGTCATTCCTATGGTCAGGAATGCTCATGTTTGCATTTCCACCTTTGCCAGGGATTCCCAAGTTACTTCTAAAAATTCGGAATGAATTACCAAAGATCATTGTGAGAACTTACTTTTGACCCTGTCAAAGTTGGTTGTCCCTTTTAATGGAGTTGGTCAAGGACAATTACCACAAACTTCCTCACAGACTGGATATGCTCACACAGCATCAGGGACAAATGGTACACCCCAGCTTAGAGCAACTACAACTGACAGCCTAGATGACTCTATTTTTATACCTTTTAGGCAGTCTCATGAGGATGTACAGCAGGTATTTAAGGAGGCAAGAAAATCTGCAACTAAAAAATCTTATGTTTACAAGTGGAAGATATTTTCTAAGTGGTGCC
This sequence comes from Protopterus annectens, assembly GCF_019279795.1. Classification (NCBI taxonomy): domain Eukaryota; kingdom Metazoa; phylum Chordata; order Ceratodontiformes; family Protopteridae; genus Protopterus; species Protopterus annectens. The sequence continues at coordinate 633,165,167 of NC_056733.1, forward strand.
TATCCAGTAAGAGAGATCCTGAAAGGGTTTCAATGACTCTAGTTTTAAAATGTGTGAGCTGCTTAAAGATGGCTTGCCCACATGCTTCTATAAAGTAAATCTTGCGGCCATCTCATGTTGTCTGCCCATGGACCGCCTTTTTGTCCCTTCTCTTTCTGGTCAGTTTATGAAAGAAATGTTGAACATGAGACCCCCTAGAAAGCAATTAAACAAATTTCTCCTACCTGGGATTTCAACTTAAAAAATTGACATCATCTCATTTTGAACTTCCCCCTCAGTCTGATTTACAGTTTATTACTTGGAAAACCGTTTTACTCATTACTCAGTCAAATCTCTGAGCTGCAAGCTGTAATGGTGGCCAACTGTATCTAACTTTTTTTTTTTTTTTTTTTTTTTTTACAGTGATAGGGGTGTGTTACATACTAATTCATCGTTCATGCATAAAGTTGTTTCTGAATTTGCCTTGAATTAATACATCTTTCTCCCAGTGTTCTATCAAGATCCAAAAAAACATGGAAGATGTGTACAGGCAGCTCATGTTCTACCGTGACAGAACAGACACCTTTAGGAAAGCTGAAAAGATGTTTGTCTCCTGTACAGAAGCTGAGAAATGTCAACCCATCTTTAAGCAAACGGTTGCCCTGTACTATAAGTTTGTTACTCCCACCATGGGAAATTGCAAGTTTAAGACTCCCTTGACTAGGGCTTCTCCTCTTTGATGGCATATTGGAAAGGGGTGGACTCTAAAAGCATTCTAGCAAACAAATTGGATTCCTTTTCAAGATCTAGAGCAGGCATTGCCAAGACTATTTTCCAGGGGGCCCTGGATCCTTATCCTTCTAATTCTCAGGTAAGGTAAGCTCTGGGAATCTACTCAAAAATGCCACACTGAGGCAGTGTGAGTGATGAACATAGTACAGTTGTGCAAGTCCTAATATCTACTATTATAAGTCAGTAGAATTCCTCACTGCCTCAGCGGCAGCACCCACCCACCTGCCATTCCTCAGATTGTACATCTGGTGTGTATACAATATTGTGATTGGCTGCAGATTTATTCTTGCTAGATGATTCTGGCTTCTGGTACTTTACCCCCTTCTTTATGGAAGAAAAAAAAAGCCTGAGCATTTATTTCCTATGACAGCTGTAGGCTTCCCTCTCAGAATATGCTCAGTGAATCATCTGTCACACAGAGAGAGAGACACAGACAGACAGAGGGGAGTCTGAGCTTTTGAAAGTTGGACAGTACTGGGTTACCTTGACAAATAAGCCAAAATGCCACTGAAGCAGTGAGGAATTCAAACATATGCTGCTACAGGTAAGTAGGACAAATGCAGCTGTACTTTCTACCTCAGTGCCCTTTCCTTACTAGAAGTCTGCCAGAATTGTTTCTTGGTCACTCTCTTGTATGTGATCTTGTGACTGTCTGTCTTTCTTCAACCAAGTGTTGGCCATCATCAAGCCATTTCCAGACAAAAGTCTAGAATGGCCTGTCCTTTTTTATTCCTGTTACCCCACCCATGTGGACCCTCACAGTACTCTAATCCTGTTCTGTATGCCATGATATGTGTATTCAGGTCAGGACTAAGGAAACATAAGTCAGGAAAAGCATCAAGCTCAGATAAGGTGACCCGCAGATATGATCAAGATGTTGGGTGAGATAGGTATGCATGTCCAGGGTGGGAAGGAGTTTGTCGATCCCTTGGGGGATGCATGGCCAAAAGAGGGGTGTTGCCCTCAGATGTAGTCAATGCCCATGGAAGGCAGGGCAGGGAGTGGATAGGGTAATTAAAGAAACCCCCAGGATGGATGCAAAGTTGTCAGAGCCCCTTGATTCCCTTAGGATCCACAACCAGCCCCAGCAATACTGGATTAAGTTTCCCACTAGAAATCAGGACCCTTACACATCCTAGACAATTTAAGACAGCCACCAAAGAGCACTTTAAAAGTCACTGGTTCTGCCACTGCACTCTCCCTCCTTAAACATCCCCTACTTCTCATACCTTAATCTACTTTCTGCCCTTAACTCACTCTTCTCACTAGCTCTCTCTAATCTTCCTTGACTACTCTTTCTACTCTCTTCTAAAATCTGTTAAGCAAATCGCTTCAGAGATACTTTCTGTTGTAGTTGTCTTACCTTCATGCAACTACATTATGATAAAACTGTGTTTTTGTAACCACTTACCCCAAAAACTATATTCATCTTAATGACGCATTTCTTTTTATACATCTTGAAATAGTTTTGCTATACTCCTGATTATTGACACTGTATAACATTGTATTGCTACTTAATGCCTTGTAATAATCCTGTAACATTGCTGTTTAATGCTAATTTATAATGAAAATTGTTTAATATGTTGAAGCTTTTCTCCCCGGGCTTCTGCTGAAAAAGGGCTGTTCAGCTCAGTCGAACAATCCCGGTCAACAAATGTAAAATAAATTAAGTTTGGGAGGGGGTAGGAAATGAGATGGTAGACCTTATGTTGACATGGGATGCTGGGGACCAAACCAGTTAAATGATGTCCCAAGGGGGACCAAAAAAATATTTAAAAAATGTTGGATAAGTAGGGGGAAAAATGGCTCTTGAGGGTTCTCATAGCAGTATGGAGAGAGAGAGATGCATCACACATGACTAGAGAATGGAACAGGCAAGTGCTGTTGTGCAAGAACAAGGGGGCATTTGCAACTATGGGCATGATAGAAGTTTCAAACTCCTGTCTCACTGCATGAAAGTGCTAGAGAGGGTGATTTTAGTATGCAGAGTAGTAAGATGGGGGGATGAGCAGTATGGATTTATGTCAGGATACTGTACAACTGACCTGATGTTTGCAGTGAGGCAGATGGCAAATGAGAAGCTAGAGTTGAGGAAAGAGTCCGAATGAGCTTTCCTAGATGTGGATAAAGCATATGGCAAGGTCCCATGAAAACCTACTTTGGGCAGTCCTGCAGTGGTTCCAGGACCTGGAAACATTGTTAAAGTTAGTGCAGGTTATGTGCATGGATCCAGTAACTCAAGTACAAACATTGTTCAGACTCGCTAAGATGTCGACAGTTTGAGTGGGTTTAGCTGTAATCCCAGTGCTGATTATACTAGTGATAAACTACAGTAGCAAAAAGGTTAGAAGGGGACAGGTCAACAAAACTACAAATGCAGATGATGTGGCATTATAAGTAGACTTGGAAAAGGACAACAAATTTTAGGGGAGTGGAATGCAAAACTGGAAGGCACATGGGATGGAACTGAATAGAGGCAAGACACTTGTTGTGGCAGCAAATGGTGAATCAGAAGATGAAAAATGAGTCAGAAAGGAAAATAGTGGAGTAGGTTAACACCTTCAGGTATCTAAGAGGGATGCTGAGCAGAAGAGAAGCCTGAATGAAGAAATGAAATCTGGAATTAGAGGGCTGCAGCCACCTGGCACAGAGTACATATTTGAGGTTATGAAGAGGATTATAGCTTCTCTAATAACTGGTACAGGCTTCTTTGGTGTCTTCTTCACCCCAGGACACCCTTCTGTCTGTGTCTTAGCCCTTTCATACTAACTTGCAAGATCAGTCCATTGCGAACTTTGATTCACCCCAGTCCAATGCTCTAATGAAGACAGCTTGCAAAAGGAGGGTGCACCAAGGCTTCTTCCAGGGATTGATTGAACTGTGTGGAACACCTCAAATAGTTCTGTTTGCCTCCTTTCAAAACCAATAGTTAAAAAAAATTGTCTCAGATTTCCCAAGTTTACTTGCAGACAGACCTGGAAGACTTATGCATTCTTATTACCCATGGATGGTAATGTTCATGTATGGTTTTCCTGTATTACTGCTGTTATGTATGGTTCTTCAAAAGAATCAGAAGGACTCTCTAAAGATTGTAGCCATGAGTCCCTTTTAACCCCGGCAACAACGGATGTTCATCATATTGATTATTGCTGTATTAACCTTAGTTGAATGGGTTATAGTGTGTTAATGATGTGATAGATGTCTAGCTTCCAAAGCTTTAAGCCCACCTTCCACATACCCCAACCATTAGTGAGCTAAAGCAGAGCTGAAGAAAAATTGTTGGGGTGGCAGACCCTTCAGAGCTTTTCTGCCTTCGAAGAGTCTCCTCTTGCAGTCTTTTCATGATTGACTATCTACTAATGCTGTTTCCATTGTTGGGCAGACAAGTTTCACTCAGGAGGAGAATCCTTCCACTTTTTAAATTTATGAAAAAGTGAACTTTTACTGTGAAAATTCTAATTTTAAAAAGCTATGAAAAAGTGTTTTTGAAGACTGTTAAGTCACGATGTCCTTCAAGAATGCAACTGCAGTCATAACATATGGGTTGTCCTGCCTCAGGCAGCCCTCGGTCGGCCGAATTCCAAAGTCTGGGTCCGGCGTCAGCTGGTGTCACCTCCTCTCCGACGTCACAATGGCTGGAGTATAAAGGCATCGGCCGACGCCATCTTCTTCAGTGTTTCTTGCCGCGCGGTGCCCGAAGCAGAAGCAGTTCGCAAGTGCCGGTCGGTCAGCTCCTGTGTTTTCAGTACCGAAGTCATCTAAAAGCTAAGTACCCCGTTGGGGAACATTTATTCTTGCCTCAGCCGATGTCAGAACAAATTGAGAAAGTTAATAATTGTTTGTCTTGTGGTAAACAAATACCTCATAAGGACTTCCATTCTCTCTGCCTTCCTTGCCTGGGCCCAGACCACGACGTCTCGGCCTGTGCTGCCTGTGCCTGCTTTAATAAGCGCACTCTCAGGCACCGGGCAGAATTCGCCGAGGACTTCTTTGGTGAATCTTTTGCGTATATCATGCCGTCGGATCAACCGACAACCCAATCTGCTAAAAAAATGCAAGGACCGGGACCGACATCCTCGGCCCGCATCCAGTACCGATGTTACTCCTAAACCCTCTGCTAGCGCTCCGGTCCCTTCGGAAATGGTAAATCTACCGCTCCAGGCCGATGACACAGCGTTAACACGACCTTCGGTCTCGGAGATCTCTCCGGTACCGGTTGTTGATTTTCCTCCGGAAACCGAAGTTCTAGATCTACCCGACACCATTCCTGTGGACAAGGTAATGCCTGCACGTGGGGCTGCTAGGCCTCCTGCATCCATGTCCATCAAGGCCTTTGCACGTGCTAAGGCCGCCAGTCAGGCCAAGGCCCATCCTAAACCTGCCCAGGCCCCTTCATCTGATAAGCAGATCATGTCTCTGGCTGCAGATCTTATTTCCCTTATCAGGGGGTCTCAGCCTCATCCGGACAGGGGTTCTCAGCCACCTGCAGAGAAAAGGCCTAGAACTGAGCAGGCGGACGACCTCTCCTCGGATGAAGCCTCTGGGGATTCTGAGCATTCTGATACTCAAGAAGAACCCTTCCAGGCCTACGAGGACTCTGATGCTGAGGAATCAATTCCCTCTGCCTCCCCTCCAGAGGATTTCTCATTTGGGGAAGTCTTGCATTCCATGAGGGAACATTTTCAATGGCAGGGTCAGGAATTCTCTGACTCCAGTAAAAGGCTTCGTACTTTCCTCAAGCTTCCCCAGCACAGACCTTTGGCTATCCCTCCAGTTATGGATGTTTTGGATGATGTTTTCTCTGACTCCAGTGCCAACCCTGATTCTCTTCCTCCTGCACCTGTCAAGCCGGACAGATATTATAGGGTCCCTGACACTCATAAGCACCTTTTTAAGGCCCACTCTGTGGATCTAGAAACTATTTCACAGGGCCCTAAGGGAGTGGCTTCCTCCTCTGCCAAAAACCCACTGCCAGCTGACGGAGAAGCAAGGTCCCTGGAGAGATGGGGTAAAAAAGTATATACCTCTACTACCCTAGCAATGAGGTCTCTTAACTGCCTTTTTCACATGTTTCAGTACCAAGATTTTCTCCTGGATGATTTACAGAAAAAGTTAGCCTCTCCTGAGCCTATTGATAAAAAGGCTCTGCAGGATCATATACATAACACTCAGCAGGTTAATAACCATTTTCTGCAGTGTGGTTATGATGCACTGGAAGCTTCATGTAGGGCAGCTATGACTGGGGCTGTGATACGTAGACATGCTTGGTTGAAGGATCAGTCTTTGCCTGACCATGTTAAAGTAAAGTTACTGGATGCACCTTTGGAAAAACAAAGCTTTTGGTGCTACTGCACAAGATGTATTGAAATCCATAGAGGAAAAAGCAAAGTCAGTACAGACAGTCAAGGATTTCCTTCAGGTTCAGCCACCCAGATTCAGCAGAAACTGGCCCTCAAAGAATTGGTCCTTCCCCGGCTCTGACAAGTTTCAAAGGGGAAAAAGCAGACGTGCCCGAGGTAGAGGGCAATACCGAGGATCTTACAGGGGCCGCCACTGGCAACCTCCAAATCAAAGAAGTGGCAGACAGTTCAGCTGCACCACAAGGACAATCACAATGACTTCACTTTCGTACCGCCTACAAAGGTTCAAAGAGAAGCATCTTTGGGCGGAAAATTAGCCTTATTCTCACAAAACTGGCATATCTTAACCAAAGACAATTGGATTCTGGATTTGATAGACAAAGGTTACAGATTCCACTTCCACACATTACCAATAAGACAAGGCACGCCAAACCTGCCACATCATCAAAGGGCAGAGGCACTCACTCAAGTTTCCAAGCTATTAAGTATAAAAGCAATAGAAAGGGTTCCTCCTCAGGAGCAAGGCCAGGGATTTTATTCAAGACTGTTCCTTGTTCCAAGAAAAGAAAACAAATGGAGACCCATACTGGACTTGTCAAATCTAAACACTTTCCTCATTGTGCCAAAGTTCAAAATGTTGACGTTGCAGCAACTTCTTCCCATGCTGGGCAAGGGGTCTTGGCTGGTCACTCTGGACCTCAAGGAGGCATACCTGCATGTCCCAATCAGACAGAGCTGCAGAGGATACCTCAGATTTCTTGCAGGGACAGAGCATTATCAATTCTCAGCATTGCCGTTTGGCTTATCTACTGCGCCCAGAGTGTTCACGAAATGCCTGGCATCAGTAGTGGCACACTGCAGACAGCAGGGGATTCAAATATACCCCTACCTGGACGACTGCCTCATACAAGCAGACAACAAGCAAACCTTAAAAGGGAATTTGGACTATGTCATGCATCTACTGCAGGCCTTGGGATACACAGTCAACATCAGAAGTCAAAATTACTACCATCCCAACAGATTACATTCCTAGGAGCCAAACTGGACACGGAAACCCAAATGGCCTACCTCACAGAGGAAAAACAGCAGCATTTACCAGAGTACTTCAAAGGCCTAGCAAAGCTTTCCCAGCTGACTGCAAGGAAAATCCTGCAGGCCCTGGGTTTCATGGCATCTTGCATCCTTCTGATACCTTTGGCAAGACTTCATATGAGAAAGCTGCAATGGTATTTAAAAAACTTATGGTCTCAACACAACAACAGCCTAGAGGACATAATCCCACTTATTCCATGTCTACAGAAGGAATTTCTGTGGTGGGCTCAAGCCAGTCAACTAAACAAAGGCATGTCTTTCAACAGACCTCAAACAGGCCAAATGATTACAACAGACGCCTCAGACCATGGATGGGGGGCACACATGGAGGGCAGATGCATTCAAGGTCTATGGACGCCAAAGGAAAGACATCTGCATATAAACCAAAAGGAGATGTTGGCAGTGATGCATGCCATTGAGACTTTCGAAAAATCACTACAACAAGGACATTTGCTAATAAGGACAGACAACACCACTGTCATGTGGTACATAAACAAGCAGGGAGGCACTCATTCTTATCCCCTCTGCAGACTAACAATGCTTCTCTGGGAAAAATCCCTGAGCCTGAAGATACATTTACAATCCCAGTTTGTACCAGGCAAGGACAATGTACTGGCGGACAATCTGAGCAGAAATTTTATGGATCCACACGAATGGATGCTGCAGCCTCACATTTTCTCTCAACTGACAAGGACATGGGGAAGACCGGACGTAGTTTTTGCTTCCCACTTAAATCATCACCTGGAAAAGTTCTGCACAAGGACTCACCACCCTCTAGCTTGGAAAACGGATGCTCTCTCCTTCAGCTGGAATTCTCTAAAAATTTATGCATTCCCTCCCCTGCCTCTGCTGACCAAGGTGATACTGAAGATCAAAGCAGAACAACCAACAGGCATCTTGATAGCTCCAGACTGGCCAAGGCAACACTGGTACCCATTGCTGTTGACCATAACTCGGACCAAACCACGGCCTCTGACCCTGTGGCCCCTGCTCCTAACGCAACACAATTACAGGACTGTACATCAAGACCTGAAAACATTGCATCTGACAGCCTGGAGGCTACCATGACTTCAACACCTAACTCTCTTTCCAAATCTGTTCAAGAGATCTTGCTGGAAGCACGCAGACCTTCCACCAGAAAAACCTATTCAGCCAAGTGGAAGAGATTCAGAATCTGGAATGCCAAAAGGGGTCAGGACACAGCATTACTGAGTATACCTCAGATATTAGAATACTTGGCAGAACTATTTCATACTGGACTCTCATACTCCTCAATAAAGATTCATGCCTCAGCAATCTCAGCAAAATACAACTGTGACCCTCCAGTGTTTTCGCATTCTCTGCTAAGACAGTTTCTAAGAGGGATAAAGAATATCAAACCTCCCAGAAAACAGCCAGTACCTGCATGGGACCTCAACTATGTGTTGGAAAAACTAACTCTTCCTCCATTTGAGCCAGCAGCAACCTCAGAAATGCAATTTCTTTCATGGAAGACGGCCTTCTTATTGGTAGTCACTTCTGCAAGAAGAGTTTCGGAGATACAGGCACTCATGGCAGTGCCCCCCTTCCTCATTTTTCATCAAGACAGAGTCTCTCTAAGAACCAATCCTACATTCATGCCAAAAGTAATTTCCAGGGTGTCTCTAAATCAAGCTATTCATCTACCTACATTCTTCCCCAATCCTCAAAATAGGGGGGAAAAACTACTGCATACTTTGGACATACACAGACAACTACGCTACTACTTGGACAGAACTAAGGCCACCAGAAAGTCTGACCAGCTGTTTGTAGCCTGTGCTGCTGGAGTACAAGGAAAAGCAATCTCCAAACAAACAATTTCAAAATGGATTGGACATTGCATCAGATTTTGCTATTCTTTTAATGGAAAAGGTGTGCCAGCCAATATTAGGCCACATTCCACCAGAGCTATAGCCACTTCCACAGCTTTCCTAAGAGGAGTGGCAACAAAGGACATTTTAGAGGCTGCTACATAGAGCTCCGTGCATACATTTACCAAGCACTACCACCTGCCCTTATACTCCAGATCCCGAGCAGGTTTTGCTTCGGCAGTCCTGCAGGGGATTTTAGCTACACCATCCTTATCATAGTTCCATCCACCCCCAGCTTGGCTATGGTATTCAACCCATATATTATGACTGCAGTTGCATTCTTGAAGGACATAGTACAGTTTTGTACCTACCATAAATGTAGATGTCCGATAGATATGCAACTGCAGTCGGATTTTCCCACCCTCCTACCCCTCTGTATCCTTCTTTTTGGGTCCCTACCCCTTTTCCCTTCAGCTGGGGGTATCTCCTATGGTGTATCTGTTTGTTACTGTTGTGCATGTTTGGGATTATTTTTATCCATTTACCAAATTTAGCCTTCCTAAGAGGGCACCTGGCATCTGGGGCAAGAAACACTGAAGAAGATGGCGTCGGCCGATGCCTTTATACTACAGCCGTTGTGACGTCGGAGAGGAGGCGACACCAGCCGACGCCGGACCCAGACTTTGGAATTCGGCCGACCGAGGGCTGCCTGAGGCAGGACAACCCATATGTTATGACTGCAGTTGCATATCTATCGGACATCTACATTTATGGTAGGTACAAAACTGTACTTCTAGTAACTTAAACAGGAGCAGTACATTGTAGAAAAAAGTTGTTCAGACTAATATAGAACTATTGTTTATTTGATAAAACTTGCATTATTTTACTTTTGGAGGCCGGGATAAGTGTTTTTGGTGGATAATAACTGTTTTTAATACTTAATTTTTTAATGAGGAATCAGGCATCTTTTTCAGCTTTACCATGAAACAGCGTACTGGTTCTGCAGTTCTTCCTTATTCCAACCACAAAGAGAAAAAAATTAAGAAACAGCCTTTGCTACTTCAGCAGGCTGTTAAAGTTCCTCACCCCACATATGAGTAAGATTGTTGTGGCCATTTCTGGTTCCTTAGACCATTCTCCTTTTTCTTTGGCTCCTTCTGGTGTAGTCCCTAAGTAGCCATCATGGACCAGGCGTTAAGACACATCCTGTGCGCCTGTTTGGGCGCCCTTGGTGGGTAAGAGAGAACTGCTGTTGTCAGTTTGGAGGAAGGAGTACCTTGCTGACCAGCCAGACTGGAATGCCTGTCCCTAGGGAAGTTTTGCCTATCAATTGCCTGTTTCAGAAATTCCTGTCAAAAGAAGCAAGCACACATGTCCTCTTTCTCCATTACTTTCAAAGGAGTTAATTATTGAGCCTAGCTCAGGGTTAAGTTCAGGCTCTTGACCCTTTTCATTACTCAACAACCACGATCCAAGTTGACCTGTAACGCTACTCTTCCAATAACAAAGAATAACCACGTAGTAAAACAAGATCACTTTATTCTAGTGCCTCGGTGTAACCACCTTCAAGCAATAAAACAGTCACAAAACCCACACCGTTTATATAAAATTTTTAAAATACATTCACTTAATTAATTAAACAATTAATTAAAACAATATTAAATTTAAAACAAACATCTCCAGTTTAACTATTTATTCAAACCTTTAGGAACTAAAGTCTTGTATTTTAAAATGTATATACTTTCTTTATACATTATTTTTTGTTTTAATATATTCTCATTACCTTCTATACATTGTGTCTTCTGTGTGGAGGCATACGTGAATGGGGCATGCCTTCGTTGAAGGTTGTGCGTCAGGGCTGGTAACCCGGTATGTAAAAATCCACTACCAATCATTAGCGGACCGGAGTTCCGCTGTGGCAACCCCTAACCGGGAAAAAGCCGAAAGAGACAAACAAACAAACCTTCTATACATTGTTTGTTCCAAAATAGTACCATGCAACAAATTAACATCACTGTTGTGGTGACTTTTAAAATGTGAGGATGTTATTTTATCTTCCCTTTGATTTTTTACATCTTTTAAATGTTCCATAAATCTAACACGGAACTTTCTGTTAGTCTCCCCTATATAATATAAATGACAAGGACAGCTCAGAGCATGTATTACTCCTTTGCATTCACAGGAAAACATTCCCTTTGATACAAATTTTACATAATTTATACTATAAAATGTGTTAATATGTGCACATATACTACACCTGCCACATCTAAAAGTCCCCTGACCTAACGGGTCTTCTAATTTCCATTTTTGGCATACTAAAAGTTCCTCAGACCATAATATCTTTTATATTTTTGCCTCTGTTGTATGAAAAAAATGGTTTCTTAGATAAAATGGTTGCCAGAAACTTGTCTTGTACTATTTTGGAACAAATTGAATGTATAGAAGGTAATGAGAATATATTAAAACAAAAATTAATGCATAAAAAAGTATATACATTTTAAAGTACAAGACTTTAGTTCCTAAAGGTTTGAATAATGAGTTAAATTGGAGATGTTTGTTTTAAATTTAATATTGCTTTAATTAATTGTTTAATTGAATGTATTTTGAAAATTTGATATAAAAGGTGTGGTTTTTGTGACTGTTTTATTCCTTGAAGGTGGTTACACTGAGGCGCTAGAATAAATTGATCTTGTTTTATTACGTGGTTATTCTTTGTTATTGGAAGTGTAGAGTTACAGTTCCACTTGGATTGTGGTTGTTGAGTAATTTTAGAAGCAGGAGAAGCAGTTCTGGTTGTGGTGTTGTCCATAGTGTTTTCAGATCCAAATGTGGATGTTCCTCGTCCCTTCTGTGAGGACTCTATTCCTGTTTTGGGAGCAGCTGGATGGTTGGGGTCCCAGGCAGGATCCTAGAGAACTTATGGAACACTACTTGAATGGTACGCTACGTGCATCTAATTCAATTTTGGATAACCATCCACTGGCCCTCTTTTTGATGCCGTTATAAAATGAAAGATCAAAACGAATGACTGATCCCTTTATTGCTGTGGGTCAAACTTTGAGCACGATTCCCACAGATAAGAGGGAAATGTGTGACAAATTTGAAAGACTGTTGGAGAAAGAAACAAAAACATATTTTAACATCTTGGGACTGCAAAGATATATAGGTTCATAGGTAGGTACTAAGCTATCTGCCCAAGGATCTACGTAAGCCTAGCCAGCAAGCTACCATAGCTTACACACCCAAGAAAGTTATTTTCCAGTGCCACTATCCAGCAGAGACACAGAAGTGATCCCCGGAGTGTATTTCTTATTTCCCGTCCACTTATCAAGATTTTTCTTGAAGAGTGCTAATGAAGAACTTTGCTTGACATAGATGGGTAGCTTGTTCCAGAGTATAGGAAGTCTCTGGGACAGGAATCCATCCCTCCAGCATGTCCTGTTTATTGTGGTGAAAACATTTTGGCCCTTAGAGCGTGTAGCTTGTAGGGATTGGGATTTCTTTAGGTGTAGCATGTCCAACAGCTCTGGGTTTGACATAGCTTTATATATTGGGCAGAGATCACCTCGGAGTAGGCGATATGCTATTGAGTAAAGCTGGAGTTTTTTGAGGTCGTCAGTGTAGGGCATTTGTTTGAGGCCAGTAATCCTCTTTGTGAGGTACTTCTGTGGCCTTTCCAGCTGCTGCAGATGTCTTGTGAGGTACATTCCAAAAAGGGCATTGTACTCTGTAATGGGTCTAATGAGTGACGAGTAGAGGGGAACAATGACGTCTTTTTTCCTGGATGAGAACCCTTTTATGATGAGGTGTGCCACGTAGAAGGACTTCCTGACTACTGTGGCGATATGACTATCAAAGGAGAGACTACTGTCCACATGGGTCCCAAGGTCTCTTATCACGCATTCGGTGTTAAGTAGATTGCTGCCTATGTGGTAGTTCATGGGTACAGAGTTTTTACCAAAGGGGATGACACTGCACTTTTTGGCATTGAGCTTGAGGCCATGGCTTTGACACCAGGCATCTGTCTTAGTGAGGCCCTTCTGTAGGATGTCCACATCATTTGCGGACTTGACTATAGCTCCTAGTTTGCAGTCATCTGCGAACTTCATCAGCCGGAGGCCTTCGGTGTTAGCCTGTACTTCAGAGAAGTAGATACCAAACAGGAGAGGTCCCAGGACAGAACCCTGTGGCACTCCACTTGTCACTGCCTGGAGGTCAGATTTGGAGTGTGCAACTTTTACAGTGTGGGTTCTGTCAATGAGCCAGTTGGCAACCCATCTTGTGATGTAGGGATTTATACCTAGTTTAGTTATAATTCCAGAATGGGGGATGGTGTCAAGCCTTGGCGAGGTCAAGATAGGCTGTGTGTACCACCTTACCCTCATCCATGGCTTTGGTGACTGCCTCAAAATAACACCAAGGGGATTAAGGATACACACAAAGCTGCTGACAGTAGGCTCCAGAATCCACAATGAACTTGAAAAATACCAGGAAACAAATCTATGCAGAACTGCTTTATTACAACACACTAGCGCTTTCACAAAATGCTTCTTCAGGTGTAAAACTGATACAAAAAACCACACCTTAAATAGCCAGGTTGCCTGGCCTTTTGTGTTTTTCTTACCAAGGGGATTAAGGTTTATAAAAAAAATCCCAGTTTACCTTTTGATTTAAGTTGCTTCATAGAGAAACCATTTAGAGAACACTGGGTCAATGCTTCACATAGATGTGTGACAGAATGGTTACACATTCTTTTGGAGAGGGATCAAGTGAAGCATAGAAAACTATAGCAAGAATTAGCTTCATTATCTCACACTATTAGTACTTCCCTGGGGGTTCAGAATATTAATAACTTTCTGGAGAAAATTAATAAGAATCGGACTTAATAGAGTATAAAAAGAACAAATTAACAAGAGACATCAATGACTATGAAGGGGGGGGGCGTGCATTTGTACCTACGTCCAATCAGAAGCCGAGAAATCAACCATGTCATCACGTAAGTTTTAAAATAGCCTCCTCTGCCTCTTTTGTGTGATTGGAGGGAACCAGTTACTACGGAACAGATGAGAATGAAGATTTTCCTGATTTGCCTCAACTGCAACGCCCAGAGGAGTATAGAGAATTTCGGAGCTATGGGGACCAGAATCAGCATCAACAGGGACGGAAAAGGGGCAGAAACAATGGATACAATGAAAACAACACAAACGAGGGCCAAAGAAGGGACTTTAAACAAGGACAGGGTAACGGACAACAGTATAATAAAAGGTTTAGATGGTAGTACCAACAAGGTATATACTGAACCTAATTTGGTGCTTAATTTGTCAAGCTGTGACTTATCAGAAGAACAAGTAACAGTTTTAAATTGTGAACTTAAATTTGTGCCCACTGTTAAACCAAGGGCTCCTGTAGTAAAACAGGAAATGTTTAAATTTGTTCGTAAACTGCATTTGAGAAGTTATTTTGCCATGCAAACAAGTAGTATTAATGAAGAAATTAATAACATGTCTCAAGTAGTGAGTGAGTTAGATAGTTTTTATTCATGTTATGAGGAAATCGAAGAAATGGATGTTGTTAATGAGAAAACTGATTTAAATACATATTTCAAAATTGATGTATCTGCTATTGATCTATGTTCTATTCCTGTGTTAAATAAGTTTATCCCCCCGTTTGATAATGTGCATATGACACATTTTAGCTCTATGGTAGGTTTTGGGGGTGATAGTATTTGTGAGGAAGTTTTAAAAAAATAGGAGAAATATAAGTTATAATTTGACATTTAAAGAATGGCAAGCATTAATAAAGCCAGCCAATAAAGGTAATAAGATAGTAGTTATGAATGTAATACGATACTATAAAATGTGCATGAACCATTTGGAAAATAAAGAAATGTATATAAAATGTGATAAAAAGATCTATGAACAAGCTTTAATTAACTACGAAATTTTGTTAGATAAAAATGTGAGGCTAGGATACTTCTCTATGAAGGATGTGAAAGCTGGATCATTTAATAGAAATAACGAAAAAGCTGTCTTTTTCTGCCTTCCAAAAATACATAAGTCTAGAGAATGCTCCAGGTGGGCCGATAATTTCGGCCTGCAAGTATTTTCTACATAACATTGGCTTAGTGTTACATAAAATGTTACTACCGTATGTGCAAAGGTCACTTGTAGATGTACAAGATAGGTCTTATTTTTTGAAAACAAAATTTCCTCACTTGTATGGAACGAATGTAAGTGCTGGTTAGTACTTGATGTAAAAAGTTTATACACATCAATTAAACATGAAGATGGGTTAGAGGCCATCAGATACGTTTTGGGTGATGCTCCTTTTTCTAATTTCGTTATGGAGATGGTAGATTTTTGTTTGAAAAATAATTATTTTTATTGTGATAATCAAATGTATAGACAGAAGCAAGGTACGCCATGGGGGCAGGTTTTTCCCCTATGTACGCTAACCTGTTTGTCCTTTTTTGAGATTACTTTTTTATGGATGTGACGCCCATGCCCTGACCCAGCAATCAAGGAGCTCAGTCCTCACACTTACAACATAGAGGGTATCTCATATATGATGAAAGGATAACAAATACACACAGTAAAGTCCAACTTCCCTTAAGAGCACGCAGAGATCACAGTCAGTCCGGGGCTGATTGCTCCCCAGGTCTCCAATAAGACTCCCCACTGGCACAGCTATAGGGTCCAGATTTCAGCCTAGTGGGCAAGCTAAAATCTCCAGCACCCGCTCTGTCCAGCCAGTGCTTCGTGTCCCTGCCCAAGTAGCTGACAAACGCACACTTTGAGATAAGAGTTTGCACAACCATACAGAAACTTCTGGGGAAGGCTGGCACAGGTTCTCCAGCTGTGCCTCTTTTTACCCAGACTATACGGTAGTACCAGCTGCCACCACCCACTAATAATTTTCAGCTACTCAAAGGCCCTTAAAAGGGTGTCCAATTATTACTGTGCAATATTATTATCCAGTTGGTAGATGTGACTAAGCAGTCAAAGCTTATTTGGAGTGACCTGGACAGTAAACTCTATAAATATGCAGTGTGCTCTAGAGCTTAAACTATCTCTACACAAAACCAGCCACAGTTGAAAGGTTTTAATATATTTAATAATAAATAATTAAAACCACAAGACAATACTTTCTACTATACAGTGCTAGTCGGAAGTTCAGAGATCACACGGAAATACTTAAAATAAATCAGTAGTACAGTTCTGACATCACAGAAAAACACTTGGTCTAATCTTTCTAATTTCTAGTTATTCCTAAAAAAAAAAAAACACTTCTAAAATCACTTACTTATAGAGTAAGGCAGAGTGCTGTGAGGTGGATAGTCAAGTCAAAAATGCTTAATCTCTGGTTCTCACTGTTTAAACTGAAACTGCAGTTCTGATAAAACATTACATCATCTTTTACACATCCCTGGTGCTCCCAGGCTGGCAGACACTGCATTTACATTCTTTTACACTTAGAGCAATAAAGGACATTCCACGTGTAAATTCTGGTCATTAACTTAAGCCTTCATCTAGCCGGACTAGAGCCGACTTGTAAACATCAAAGGCACTCATGAAATAATTTAATTTAAAAAGACCAACAAGAAATGCTTGACTTGGCTTTCTTTACAGCATAGGGCAATGTTGCCACATTGTTTTAAGTTCAACATTTCACAGTATTTACAAATTATAGAATTATGTACCAAATTATATTTGACTAGGCTGGCAGCTTTCACCCATCTCTACCAATCTTCTCAATGGAAATTACATTTTATGAAAAAATATGTTGGATTTTTATTTTCGTTTATATAGATGATTTGATTTTTGTGTGTGAAGGTGGTTGGGCACAAGTAGAGAATTTTATAACTGATCTACATAAAAATCCATTTGGCCTGTCTTTTGATGTCCTTCAAAAACGTACAAAGGTTGTTTATTTGAATTTGGTTTTAGAAGGAAAGGAGAGCAGAAGTATCACAACAAATATACATAGGACATTTGAAGGTGGTAGCCAATACCTTCGTTACCAATTGTCCCCCCCCCCATGTATTGAATGCCTTACCCTATGGGAAGTTATTAAGGTTATCTAAGTTGTGTAACGATGAAAATAGCTTGTTACAAGAAATAAAACAAACAATAAAGATGTTTTTGGGGAGGTGGTATGATTTAAGTTCCATACATGAAGCCCAGGAGAAGATACTAAAAGGGACAAGTGTAGAAAAGGGAAAATGAATAACAAACATGGGTTATCAGAGATGCGAGACAAAAAAATCAGAACATAAAGGACCCAGTATATTATGTTTTAGTCTACAATGTTAGTAGTAGGGCAATGGTGGATATGATTAAATATTATAGGGAATATCTAGTACAAGACAAGCTTCTGGCAACCATTTTACCTAAGAAACCATTTTTTTCATACAACAGAGGCAAAAATATAAAAGATATGGTGGTCCGAGGCACTTTTAGTATGCCAGAAATGGAAATTAGAAGACCCCTGTTAGGTCAGGGGACCTTTAGATGTGGCAGGTGTAGTATATTGTGCACATATTATTAACACATTTTATAGTATAAATGAAGTAAAATTTGTATCTAAGGGAATGCTTTCCTGTGAAAGCAAAGGAGTAATATATGCTTTGAGCTTTCCTTGTCATTTATATTATATAGGGGAGACTAAAAGAAAGTTCCGTGTTAGATGTATGGAACATTTAATGTATGGAACATTTAAGAGATGTAAAAAAATCAAAGGGGGAACATAAAATATCCTCACATTTTAAAACTCATCACAATAGTTATGCTAATTTGTTGCATGTTACTATTTTGGAACAAATTTAATGTATAGAAGGTAATGAGAATATATTAAAACAAAAAATAATGTATAAAGAAAGTATATACATTTTAAAATACAAGACTTTAGTTCCTAAAGGTTTGATGTTTGTTTTAAATTTAATATTGCTTTAATTAATTGTTTAATTAATTAATTGAATGTATTTTAAAAATTTGATGTAAAAGGTGTGGTTTTTGACTGTTTTATTCCTTCAAGGTGGTTGCACCGAGGCGCTAGAAGAAAGTGATCTTGTTTTATTACGTGGTTTTTCTTTGTTATTGGAAGAGTAGTTACAGTTCCACTTGGATCATGGTTTAGTAATTTTAGAAGCAGGAGAAGGAGTTGTGGTTGTGGTGGTGTTCTTGACCCTTTCATGTCTATGGTTTCTGATAAAAGAAAAAGGAATGTTCAAGATTTTGAACCTCAAAATGGTTATGAAGGAATAACTTTTTTTTTTCTTATCAGGTTTCTGATTCTTATTCTGAGGATGGTGTGGCTTCTGACCATCCCTTTGATGAATTCTGTTTTTTTCTGAAACTATTTCCAGAATGAATCAGTTGATGTTCTTCATCTCACATTGCTGCAGTCATAACCTGTGGGTAGTCCGCTGTCCTCGGTCGGCCCGAATACCAAAGTATTAGGCTGGCGTCGGTCATGGGTGCTCAGATCTGACGTCAGTGCGTCATGGTATTAAAGCGCATGACCGACGTCATATCCTCAGTCTTTTTTGCCGCATGGTCCGAAGCAGAAGCAGCGTTTGCAAGTGCCGCTCGCTCTGAAATTTTCGATTCTGAGTTTCAGACCGAAACCAAGTTGGCTAAGTACCCGTTGGGAATATTTTTGTTTTCTTGCCTCAGTTAATTCCGGATGTCAGAAAAAGTGAATAATTGTATTTCTTGTGGGAAACAGATACCGCATAGGGATTACCACTCTCTGTATTCCTTGTTTGGGGCCTGAGCACGACATAGTCGGGTGTCGCTTTTGTGCTAGGTTTAATAAGCGCACCATTAAACGTAGGTTAGATTGCGCTAGGCTTGTCTTCGGTAAGCGGTGTAATTACAATATGCCGTCGGATCCTCCGACGCCCGCTACCGCTAAGAAGCGCAAAGAAAAATCGTTAAGGTCCAAACGGGATGAGTCGTCCGTTCCGGACGCCGGTTCTTTAGAAACTACGGTGGAATCTGTGGATCCAGCCAAGGTTTCAGCTGAGTCTCAGGGGGAGCCGTTAATTTTGCAGGATGTGGCCACTCAGGAGTCAGGTTAGGCTGAGGGGGCCTCTCAGGTTGCTGTACTCCCTTCTTTGCCTAAGGTGGTTAGGCCTTCTCCTTCTGTCTCTAAGGTACCTTCCAATGTCAGGCCTGGTTTGCCTTCCTCAGGTGTCAGTCCTAGTTCTGCAGGTTCTGTGCCTAAAAAACACATGCTTAAAATGGCAGAAGATTTGATTTCCTTGATCAGGGGTTCTATGCCCCCTCCAGATAAGAGGCCTAGGGTGGAGCCAGAGGTGGAAAGTTTGGAACAGGCTTCAGATTACTCAGAGTCTTCGGCTGAAGACATTCAGGATTTTCCTCCTTATTCTGATTCAGACGCAGAGGATTCCAGTCCTTCTGCTTCTCCTCCAGAGGATTTTTCTTTTCAGAAACCCTGCATTCTATGAGGGAGCATTTTAAATGGGAAGGTCAGGATTTCTCAGATTCCCGAAAGAGGCTTAGGGAATTTTTGTTTTTGCCACAACATCGGCCCTTGGCTATACCTCCTGTTTTGGATGTTGTTCAGGATGTTTTCTTGGAGGCTTCTCTTAATCCAGACTCTTTGCCTCCTGCACCAGTTAAACCAGATAGGTATTACAGAGTGCCAGAGGCTCATAAATATCTGTATAAGAGCCCAAGGGCTGACCCAGAAACTATTAGCCAGGGACCTAAGGGTGTCAGGGCTTCTGTTGTAAAGAATCCAGTTCCTATGGATAAAGACTCTAGAGCTTTGGATAGGTGGGGAAAAAAAAGTGTATACCTCTTCCACTCTAGCAATGAGGGCTTTGAATTGCCAGTTTCATATGTTGAAGTACCAGAATTTTCTCCTTACTCAGTTAAAATCTAAGGTAGATGCGTTGGCAGAGGGCATAGAGTGTAAGGAATTACAGGATTTGGTTCATGCCTCTGATCAGGTGTAAAGCATTCTTTGCAGTGTGGTTTCGATGCTTTACAGGCTTCTTCCAGGGTAGCTGCCACTGGATCAGTTATTCGCAGGCACGCCTGGCTTAAGGATCAGAACTTGTCAGAGCATGTTAAAGCTAGAATTTTGGATGCTCCTTTGCAGTCTGAAGTTTTGTTTGGTTCTCCTGTGGAGTCTGTCTTAAAGAAAATGGAAGACAAAGCTAAGTCTATGCAGACTGTTAAAGATTTTTTGCAGGTGCAGCCCCCTAAGTTTAGCAGGAATTGGCCTGCTAAGGGATGGGCTTACCCTTCTTCTGATTTACAGTCTAGGGGCAGATCTAGATGTGGTAGGGGCAGAGCTCAGGGTTCTTTCAGGCCTAGAACGTGGAGTTCCCCTGCACAATCTACAGGTGAGGGCAGGGGCCAGTCCTTTCGTAAACAGGCCCAATGACCTGCATCTTCAGCTGCCAGATCCTTCCTGTCTGGCAGCTCCTCTGGGAGGAAAGTTGGCACTCCTCAAGCAAAACTGGCTTTTAGTCACCCAGGACAAATGGGTGTTGGACATTATAGACCGAGGCTACAAGTTTTATTTCCACACATTGCCTCCTTTCAAAGGCATGCCAGACGTTCCTCCTCAGCAAAGGGTAGAGGCTCACAAACAGATTTCTTTACTTCTTCAAATGGGGGCTATACAGCAGGTCCCTCTGTCAGAAGTAGGCCTAGGATTTTATTCTCGCCTGTTTCTTGTGCCAAAGAAAGGAGACACTTGGAGGCCAATTTTGGATTTATCTATCCTCAACACATACCTGGACATTCCAAAATTCAAAATGTTGATGTTGCAACAACTTCTGCCTCTGTTGGGCAAAGATCACTGGATGGTAACTCTGGATCTCAAAGAGGCTTATCTTCATGTTCCTATCAGGCCCAGTTGCAGGAGATTCCTGCGCTGGCTGGGACTTTACATTATCAGTTCTCTGCATTGCCCTTTGGCTTATCTACTGCGCCCAGGGTGTTCACAAAGGTTCTGGCTTCGATGATAGCCTTCTTAAGGTTAAGAGGAATACAAATTTATCCTTATTTGGACGATTGCCTGATTCTTGCTCAAGACAAAAACAAGCTACTACACCATCTACAGTATGTTATGGCAGTGTTAAGGTGCCTAGGGTTTTCTGTGAACGAAACAAAGTCCAGTCTAGTACCCTCTCAGGAAATGTGCTTTCTGGGTGTGAGACTGAATACAGCTTCCCAGATGGCTTTTTGACCCTGGACAAGCAAAGGAACCTTACACTTTACTTCCAACAATTGTCTCTACGGTCCAGGCTGACTGCAAGGACAGTCCTTCAAGCCTTGGGGTTCATGGCATCTTGTATTCTGGTGCTTCCCAATGCCAAACTGCATATGAGGAAGTTACAATGGTATCTCAAAAATGTATGGACACAATACTGCCACGATCTGGACACTGTCATTCAGATAATACCTTGCATTCAAAAGGAATTTTTGTGGTGGGCCCAGGAATGTCACCTAAACAAGGGACTCTCTGTGACCCGACCAGAGGCGAGTCAGATCTTAACGACAGATGCCTCGGACAAGGCTTGGGGAGCACACCTCAATGGAAAATGGGTTCAAGACACGTGGCCTGCCAGACTTCAACATTTACATATCAACTTGAAGGAGATGTTAGCAGTCCAGTTTGCATTGATGGCTTTCAAGGATCTACTTCACCCAGGACAAGTGTTGATTCAAACAGACAACACAACTGTCATGTGGTACATCAACAAGCAGGGGAACACATTGCACCCTCTTTGCAGGCAAGCTATGATTTTGTGGGAGACTGCTCTCAGTTTGCACCTCACTCTTCAGGCAAGGTTTCTGCCAGGAGCACAGAACTCCTTAGCAGATGTTTTGAGCAGACAGATGGTGGATCCCCACGAGTGGAAGTTGGATCCTCATGTATTTCGACAGTTGACAGTGATATGGGGGACTCCAGACATAGATCTGTTCGCTTCTCCACTAAATTTCCAGTTGCCAAAGTTTTGCACAAAGATGTTTCATCCAACAGCTTGGAAAGTGGATGCTCTATCATTCAGTTGGATCAATCTTCACGTTTATACCTTTCCTCCTCTGCCTCTCCTTCCCAAGGTGCTCTTGAAGGTCAGACAAGACAAGCCCTCCATGATTCTAATAGCTCCGGATTGGCCTCGACAGCACTGGTACCCTCTGCTGAGGAGTTTAGTACGGGAGCCTCCTTGGCCTTTGCCTTCAATTCCACACCTTTTGTCTCAGGCAGGCAATCATTTCCTCAATGTCAGGATTCAGTCCCTGCATCTAACAGCCTGGCATATTCTGTTCTAGAACCTGGAGGGTTGCAGCTTCCTCAACAAGTTTTGAATGTTATTTTGGAGGCCAGAAGGCCTAGTACAAGGAAAGTTTATGCTGATAAATGGAGGAGATTTTTATTTGGAGCAAAGCAAAGAGCTTTGATGTTTCCAGGCCTGATTTGAGTGTTTCTCTTCAATATCTTACAGAATTATTAGACAAGGGTTTGTCTTTCTCCTCTGTAAAAGTTCATGCTGCAGCCATTTCTGCTCACTATGACTGTGACCCACCATTATTCTCTCATCCTTTGTTTAAGCAATTCCTTAGAGGGGCAAAGAACATAAGACCCCAGAGAGCTCCTACTCCTTCCTGGGATCTCAATTTTGTGTTGGAAAAACTTACTTTACCTCCTTTTGAACCTGCAGCTATGTCTGAGTTAAAGTTTTTGTCTTGGAAGACTGCTTTTTTGTTGGCCATTACGTCTGCTAGAAGGGTATCTGAATTACAGGCTCTAATGGCAATTGAACCCTTCCTGATTTTTCATAAGGATAGGGTATCTCTGCGTACTAACCCTACTTTTATGCCTAAAGTGGTTTCGAATGTGGCCTTGAACCAATCTATTCATTTGCCTACTTTTTATGCTGATCCCCAAAATAAAGGGGAGAAAATTTTGCACACTTTGGATATTCACAGGCAGTTGCGTTACTATTTGAGCAGGACTAAAGGGTTCAGACAGTCTCAACAGTTATTTGTTTCTTTTGCCTTGGCCTCTCAGGGGAAACCTGTTTCAAAACAAACTATTTCTAAGTGGATTGGCCATTGTATTGCTTTTTGTTATTCTCATCATGGTAAGGAGATTCCGGCTGGAATCAGACCTAATTCCACTAGGGCTACTGCCACTTCTACTGCTTTTTAAGGGGTGTAGCTACTAAAGATATTTTGGAAGCAGCTACTTGGAGTTCAGTGCACACTTTTTCTAAACATTACCATCTCCCTCTTTATTCCAAATCTAGGGCTGGGTTTGCCACTGCAGTCTTACAGGGCATATTAGCACCTCCCAATGCTTTTTGATTTTGCCAACCTCCCCTTACACTTGCTTTGGGATTCTACCCACAGGATGTTCTTCGTCTTCCATTGCTGCAGTCCTGACTATTGGGTATAGTCCGCGTCCAGTCGGCCCGAATACCAGAGTATAAGGCTGACGTCGGTCAGGGCGCATTAGACTGACGTCAGTACGTCAGGGTACTACGCGCATGACCGGCGCCATATCCTCAGTCTTTTTGCCGCATGGTCCGATGCAGAAGCAGTTTTGCGAGTGCAGGTTGGCGTATTGAAATATTTCGAACCGGAGTTTCAGACCGAAACAGAGTTGGCTAAGTACCCGCTAGAACATTTTAGTTTTTCTTGCCTCAGTATTTTACCGGATGTCAGAAAAAGTGAATAACTGTATTTCTTGTGGGAAACAGATACCTCATAGGGATTATCATACCTTGTGTATACCTTGTTTAGGGCCTGAGCACGACGTTGTTGGTTGCCGCTCTTGTGCTAGGTTTAACAAACGCACTATTAAGAGGAGGTTAGACTGTGCCAGGTTAGTGTTTGGGAAGCGTTGCAATTATAAAATGCCGCCGGATGCTCCGGCCCGCTTCCAAGAAGCGCAAGGATAAAACAGTGAAGCCTAGGGTTGAGGAACCGGCAGTCCCGGACGTCGGTTCTTTAGAAGGCTCAGTGGAGCCGGAGGTTTTGCCAGGAGTTTCCATGGAGTCCCAGGCAGAAGCTATACTCTTACAGGATGTGCCTTCTCAGGAGGTAGGCCAGGCTGAGGGGGCTTCTCAGGTGACTGTTCTTCCCTCTCTTCCCAAGGTAGTTAGGGCCTCTCCTTCTGTTGCCAAAACTTCTTTGAGAGGTAGGCCTACTTCAGCTTCAGGGGGGGCTTCTCCTAGCATTTCGGGTTCTGTACCTAAGAAACATATGCTTAAAATGGCAGAAGATTTGATTACTATGATTAGGGGTTCTATGCCCCGCCTGATAAGAGGCCTAGGGTGGAACCGGAGTTTGATAGTTTTGAACAGTGTTCAGAGGCTTCAGAATCTTCTGTGGAAGATATGCAGGAGTATCCTACTTATTCTGATTCTGATGTGGATGATTCCACTCCTACAGCTTCTCCACCTGAGGATTTCTCATTTTCAGAGACTTTGCATTCCATGAGGGAGCACTTTAAATGGGAAGGCCAGGATTACTCTGACTCCAGGAAAAGGCTTAGGGAGTTCTTATTTTTACCCCAGCATAGGCCTTTAGCTATTCCTCCTGTGTTGAATGTGGTGGAAGATGTTTTTGCAGAGGCTTCCCTGAACCCTGACTCTTTGCCTCCTGCTCCTGTTAAGCCTGATAGGTATTATAGGGTGCCCGAAGCTCATAAATATTTGTTTAAGAGTCCTAGGGCGGACCCAGAAACTATTTCTCAAGGGCCTAAGGGTGTAAAGGCTTCTGTGGTTAAAAATCCTGTTCCCACTGATAAAGAGGCAAGGGCTTTGGATAGGTGGGGAAAGAAAGTGTATACTTCTTCCACTCTAGCCATGAGAGCTTTGAATTGTCAGTTTCACATGCTAAAATATCAGAATTATCTCCTTTCACAATTGAAATCTAAGGTGGATGCTTTGGCGGAAGGTATTGAGTGTAAAGAGTTGCTGGATTTGGTTCATGTGTCTGAACAAGTGGGTAAGCATTCTTTGCAATGTGGTTTTGATGCTGTACAGGCCTCCTCGAGGGTGGCTGCTACCAGTTCTGTTCTTCGCAGGCATGCCTGGTTGAAGGATCAGAATTTAGCTGAGCATGTTAAGACAAGGATTTTGGATGCTCCTTTACAGTCTGATGTGTTGTTTGGTTCGCCTGTGGAAGCAGTTTTAAAGAAAATGGAGGACAAAGCTAAGTCTATGCAAACTGTTAAAGATTTTTTGCAGGTGCAGCCACCAAAGTTTAGTAGAAATTGGCCTGCTAAGGGGTGGACATATCCTGCTTATGATTCTCAGTCTAGGGGTAGGTCTAGACGTGGTAGGGGCAGGGCTCAAGGTTCTTTTAGGCCTCGAACAGGGAGTTCACCTGCTCAGACTTCTGGTGAGGGCAGGGGTCAGTCCTTTCGTAAACAGACCCAATGACCTGTCTTTTCAGCTGCCAGCAGATTCACGTTTGGCAGCTCCTTTGGGAAGACTGTCTCTTTCAAAGAAAATTGGGATTTAATTACTCAAGACAAATGGGTGTTGGATATCATTCACCACGGTTACAGATTTTATTTCCATACAATGCCCCCTTTCAAAGGCATGCCAGACGTTCCTCCTCCACAAAGAAAAGAGGCTCACAAGCAAGTTTTACAGTTACTTCACATAGGGGCCATTCAGCCAGTCCCTGTATCAGAAAGGGGCCTAGGATTTTATTCTCGCCTGTTCCTTGTACCAAAGAAGGGAACACGTGGAGACCAATTTTGGATTTATCTATCCTCAACACTTATCTGGACATTCCCAAGTTCAAGATGTTGACGTTACAACAGCTTTTACCTCTGCTGGGCAAAAATCACTGGATGGTAACTTTAGATCTCAAAGAAGCTTACCTTCATGTGCCTATAAGGCTAAGTTGCAGGAAATATCTGCGGTTTCGAACTGGAAATTCTCATTATCAGTTCTCTGCATTGCCCTTTGGCTTATCCACTGCCCAGAGTGTTCACAAAGGTTCTGGCTCCAGTGATAGCTTACTTCAGGCTTCAAGGAATTCAAATCTATCCTTACTTGGACAACTGCCTGATTCTGGCTCAAGAAAGGGAAGTTCTTCTACAGCACCTGGAATATGTTATCGCAGTGCTAAGATGCCTAGGGTATTCTGTGAACGAAATAAAGTCCAGTCTAGTACCCTCTCAAGACATGTGCTTTCTGGGTGTGAGACTGAATACAGCAGCCCAGATGGCCTTTTTAACCCCGGACAAACAAAAGTCTGTCACTTTACTTCCATCAACTATCTCATCAGTCCGTGCTGACTGCAAGGACAGTCCTTCAAGCATTAGGGTTCATGGCATCTTGTATTCTGGTGCTTCCCAATGCCAAACTGCATATGAGGAAGTTACAATGGTATCTCAAAAACGTATGGACACAGCACTGCCAGGATTTGGACACTGTCATTCAAATAATCCCTTGCCTTCAAAAAGAATTCTTGTGGTGGGCTCAGGAATGTCACCTAAACAAGGGACTCTCTGTGACCCGGCCAGAGGCAAGTCAGATCTTAACGACAGATGCCTCGGACATTGCTTGGGGAGCTCATCTAAATGGAAAGTGGATACAAGACAAGTGGCCTGCCAGACTACAGCATCTACATATCAACCTGAAAGAGATGTTAGCAGTCCAGTTTGCATTAATGGCTTTCAAGGAGTTACTTCTTCCAGGGCAGGTGTTGATTCTAACAGACAACACAACTGTCATGTGGTACATCAACAAGCAAGGGGGAACACATTCTTATCCTCTATGCAGGCAAGCAATGATGTTATGGGAGACTGCGCTAAGCCTGCAACTAACTCTTCAGGCAAGGTTTCTGCCAGGAGCACAGAACTCCTTAGCAGATGTGTTAAGCAGACAAATCATGGATCCCCACGAGTGGAAACTGGATCTTCATGTATTTCAGAAACTGACAGTGTCATGGGGAACTCCAGACATAGATCTGTTCGCTTCTCCACTAAACCACCAGCTGCCAAAGTATTGCACAAAGGGGTTTCATCACACGGCTTGGAAAGTGGATGCTCTGTCTTTCAGTTGGAAAAACCTTCATGTGTATGCCTTTCCACCTCTACCTCTTCTTCCAAAGGTACTGTTAAAGGTCAGACAAGACAGGCCAAGGATGATTTTGATAGCTCCAGATTGGCCTCGCAACACTGGTACCCTCTACTACGGAGTCTGGTAAAGAAGCCTCCATGGCCTTTACCTCTGATTCCTCATCTGTTATCTCAGAAGGACGGTCATCTGCTCAATGTCAAGCTACACTCTCTTCATCTAACAGCTTGGCATATTCTGTGTTGAAACACAGCAGGTCTCAACTTCCTCAACAAGTTTTAAATGTGATTATGGAAGCTAGAAGACCTAGTACAAGGAAAGTGTATGCAGAAAAATGGAAGAGATTTTTATTTTGGAGTACAGCAAAGAATTTGGAGATTTCTGAGCCTAATTTGAGTGTGGCTCTTCAATATCTTACTGAATTATTGGACAAAGGTTTGTCCTTCTCTTCCATAAAGATTCATGCTGCAGCAATTTCAGCTCACTATGATTGTGACCCGCCTTTGTTTTCGCATCCTTTGTTCAAGCAGTTTCTTAGAGGGGCAAAGAATATAAGATCCCCACGTAGAGCTCCTACTCCTGCTTGGGATCTCAATTTTGTGTTGGAAAAACTTACTCTACAACCTTTTGAGCCTGCAGCTACTGCTGAATTGAAATATTTGTCATGGAAGACTGCTTTTCTGTTGGCTATTACTTCTGCAAGAAGGGTGTCTGAGTTGCAGGCCCTTATGGCAGTAGAGCCCTTTTTGATTTTCCATAAGGATAGGGTATCATTACGTACTAATCCTTCTTTTATGCCTAAGGTGGTTTCTAGTGTGGCTTTAAACCAAACTATTCATTTGCCTACGTTTTTTGCAGATCCTCACAATAAAGGGGAAAAGATTTTGCACACTTTAGATGTACACAGGCAATTGCGTTATTATTTAAGCAGGACTAAGGATTTTAGGCAGTCTCAGCAGTTGTTTGTTTCTTTTGCTTTGAGTTCTCAGGGCAAGCCTGTGTCAAAACAAACTATTTCTAGGTGGATTGGCTTTTGCATTGCATTTTGTTATTCCCATCATGGCAAGGAGATTCCAGCTGGGATTAGGCCTCATTCCACTAGGGCTACTGCCACTTCAACAGCATTTCTAAGGGGGGTGGCAACTAAGGATATTTTGGAAGCAGCTACTTGGAGTTCAGTGCATACTTTCTCTAGGCATTATCACCTTCCTATCTACTCTAAGTCTAGGGCTGGTTTTGCCACAGCTGTTTTACAAGGCATGTTGTCAGCTCCTACTTCTTTATAATTTGCCAGCCTCCCTTACCTCTGCTTTGGGATTCTACCCAATAGTCAGGACTGCAGCAATGGAAGCCGAAGAACATAGTACAGTTTTGTACCTACCATAAATGTAGATGTTCGAGGATTCCATTGCTGCAGTCCAATTTACCCTCCCTCCTTCCCCTCTGTATTTAGGGGTGGTTGTGTAGGTGAGTTTACATGCTTATATTCTTGTATATATTGTTGTATATATTGTACATGTTTTTGGTGCAGGTTTTTTGGGACTTGTCTTTTTAGGGTCTTCTGACATCTGGGGCAAGAAAAGACTGAGGATATGACGTCGGTCATGCGCATTAGTACCCTGACGTACTGACGTCAGTCTAATGCGCCCTGACCGACGTCAGCCTTATACTCTGGTATTCGGGCCGACTGGACGCGGACTATACCCAATAGTCAGGACTGCAGCAATGGAATCCTCGAACATCTACATTTATGGTAGGTACAAAACTGTACTTTATGACTGCAGCAATGTGAGATGAAGAACATAGTACAGTTTTGTACCTACCATAAATGTAGATGTTCGAAGATCCACATTGCTGCAGTCCAATTTACCCTCCCTCCTTCCCCTCTGTAGTTTGGAGTGGTTGTATGGTTTGGGTCGTAGATGTTGTTTGTACATGGGTTTTGGAGGTTTTTCTATTTTTGGCTATGGCCTTTCTTTTTAGGGCCTTCTGACATCTGGGGCAAGAAAAGACTGAGGATATGACGTCGGTCATGCGCTTTAATACCATGACGCACTGACGTCAGATCTGAGCGCCCATGACCGACGCCAGCCTAATACTTTGGTATTCGGGCCGACCGAGGACAGCGGACTACCCACAGGTTATGACTGCAGCAATGTGGATCTTCGAACATCTACATTTATGGTAGGTACAAAACTGTACTTTTCATGAGTAACATAACATTCCACTCTTGCTCAAGATCTGTTATGATTTACTGATGCTGGGATTTCCTGAACCTACACCAGTTCCTCGTGTTCTTCCAGAATTGGAGGCTGTATATATTACAGCCTGTAGCTTGCCTGACAGCCAGCCTGCTTCCCTGCAAGAAAGCAGATTGTATAAATATACTGTTCATTGTCAGTGTTGCAGTACTGGTCCTTGGGTCTCCTGCCATGCAGATGACTGCAGCTGGCCTGATTTCCAAAGTCTTTTCACCATCCCTAGCTGATGGATGTCTGGTGGCCAACACTTGGACACTGGGATATAGGAGGAGCGTCCATTGGGTGCCATCTTCAGTTCTTCCTAGCTGTCCAGTCTGATGCACTTGTTCCAGATACTGGAAGTCCAGCTGGTTCATTTTTCTCCAGAGTTTCTGCAAATAAGTTTCAGATAAGTGTCACATTGAGGAATTCCTTCTTCTGATTCAAAGTTAATGATTGCTTAAAGTATGGGAAGCAAACCATGCATAAAGACTTTTTCTTTTTGCTAGTTTTGTTTGGGGTCTCGGCACAACATTTCCAGTTGTCAGTACTGTGCAAGATTTAGAGCTAAATCCCTTAAGCATAGGGCTGAAAACCTCACAGCCCACATAGTCCTTGAAGCCAGTTCCTTCCTGTCCTCTGCCTTCCTTTGCTCCTACTACTACTGCTACCTTACCACAAAACAGCTAAAGAAAAGGACTTGGCAGACTGTGGATATAGTTCAGTGTTTGTGCTTAAGTCGGCTGACAACCCTGGTGAAGCAGTTTTGCAGCCCTCGGGTCTGGTGACTACAAGGCCCAAGCCCTCTTTAATGACCTCTTGGGAGGCTGCCCTGGCAGCAGGCCTTACAAGTGTGCTATCTTCGTCTACTTTGGTTGGGTCTGAGATCACTTGGCAGGCCTCAGTGTCTGATGCCCAAACATCAGTTATCAAGGAAGATAGTTGATCTTCCATGATTGTTCTGCAAGACCACATGTCTTTAACCCAGGCTGAAACCATGGTTACCTGACCTCGGACAGAGTCCTCTCTTATTAAGCGGATGCTTAAACCGAGAAGACCAGACAGCCTACCTTAGCCTACGCCCTAGTCGTCAGCCACTTCTTTCTAGGTTGAAACTTGGGACCTCCTAAAAGTTGCTCAGGAATTTATAGCATTTATGAAATCTAGTGACACCAACCAGGCACTACAGACTGCCACTGTAGCCTCTCCCAGTAGACCACCAAGAGCTATCTCTTTTTAAGAGAAATTTGATTCTTTGGGATCTGAGGATAAGGAAAATTATCTTAAGAACACCTCCCCTGTCACTCCTATCCAGATTCTGACTCAGATGATGCCTTTGGGGATACCTTGCATAAGATGGAGGCCTTTCTCTCCGGCACAAACCCATTGCAGGCAGCTTCTAACCTTCCATCTCGCAGACCACTAGCTGACCCACCAGAAAGTGTGTTATTACATGATGTCTTCAAAGTCATCTCTTTGCACCCAGACTCCACCCCCAAGGAACCCAGACTGATTTTATAAAGTGCTTAGAGTCACAAACACCTTTACAAGAGCCCACAAGCTGATCCCTTTGTAGTCTCTAATGAATCCAGTAAGGGTGCACCTAAGCCTGCTTCTGGATAACCCCTGCCTAATGACAGGGAGGACCGACTACTGGATAGTTTTGGAAAAAAGTCTTTCACATCTGCTACCCTCTCTGAGGGCCCTCAATTGCCAGTCTTGCACGTTAAAATACTTACTTTGTAGGAATAAATCTCTGCAATGCCTTCAGCTTTGGTAACAGTGTTTCAAAGGGAGTTTCTCAGTCTTACAAGTTTTTATATCCTAACCCCAGAACAGACCCAGGAATGATTTCTTTGATAAACTCAGCTGCTCCTAAACATCTGCTTACTGTTTATCCTGCCCCTGCAAACAAGGATGGGAAAGCATTTGGAAGATTTGGGGAAAAATGTATTCTTTTGCAGCATTTATTTTTAGAATTCTCAGTTGTTTAGCTTGCATATTACAGTTTATGTATGCCTCTTTTGAGAACAGGAAGAACATTATAGCAATGTTTCCCTCCTCTGAGGAAAAACATCTTTGTGTAATCTTATTGCCAAGTGTCCTCCAGTCACCTGGCTTAATATAGTTATTTCCACTGCATTTATTACGCTGGAGTTTTTCTCAGTTTGGACGTGCTGAAATGATGCAGGGGGGAAAGATGAACAAGTCTGAATTACTTTCTTTGGTTGTTTTTTGTTCAAGTAATCACTGGATGAAACGGTTGTTAACTCTAAAATGTACCACAGAGTATCTAGGATACCCATGGCTTCTGGGGGCCTTGAGGGCCCCCTAGAACCCAAGCTTTATGCCGTTGTTTCCACCACACTTATCGTACTACAGTCTTGCTTAGATAAAACATGTTGGATGTATGAGTAACTGAAGGAAAAGACTGAAGAATAAGATAAACTAAGCAAAAGGAAGGAAAAAAGTAAACTCACTACTGAGAATAGGTGTGTCTGAGATGGGTAATGGGAGGGGATGGGGCCATGTAATCTGTCTGCATAGGTTGCCAGTTTATCTGAGATCAGCCCCGGTTTTAAGCACTTTTAAGTACAACTGCCTTTATTCATTTTTTATTTTCTTGCTTTATAACTACTTAAAAAAATTGTAAATGTGTGTTGATATGCAAATGCAGTCATTAACAAATTGACACTAGTACAGTGTTTATCAACAGTATTATTTTAGGGTAAATTATGTCTTGATGAACTTCTCTTGGCAGGAAATTTGAGTGTTTAAGTAGAGCTCCCTCTCCTTCCAAGATTAAAACTATATTTTCAATGCTAATAAGATTGAAACTCTTCGCATAATTTCATCTCTGTGGCTCAGGTGGTAGCATGGGTTATTAAATCTGTTTATATAATGAATAAGGCAAGAAGAAAAGTATGCAAAATTCTTTTAGCTGCCACAAGGTCATTCTAAGTCCAAGTCAACGGAGGACTGTATTGAAACTTGCACTGACAATTTGTGAGTAAAAAGACAATCGGAAGCATGGAAGAAGAGAGATTTGTGTCAGTAGCAGCAGAACTACACAAGAGTAATATTAACTTATTGAGCTATATTAAAATAGGAAATAAAATGAGCCATCTCCATGCTGTAGTGGATGAAAGCCCTGACTACACTCCAGAGTCTGATTTAGTGATTTGATGTGCCTGTAGGTGCCGTCCAGGGGAATAGGAGTGTGACCAGTAGCTGGCTCATCAGTCACTGGGAGGAAGGACGTGACTGTCTTAGTGTCTTTACACATGGGTGACACTTAGCAGGAGTACTAGTTGCTCACCTCCTAGAATTCTGAGCTGGCTCTGCCTGTGCTGTTGCACTCTACAGCCAAGGGCATTTAGCATTGGGAGGCATGCTTCCTCTCAAGAGGTACTGATTATGAATTTGGAGGAGTTGCAAAGGTGGGCTTCTCTCAAGGGGAAAGGGTGGTTTGCCCCCTCAGGACAAGCAAGCTGGTTGACTCCCTACCACTTGACTCAGCAGGGAATGGAGGGCGGTCAGCGTTTCCAAAGCAGAATAAAGTGGGCCCTATGTCTCTCACTTAGCCCTAGAAATTCCACCTCCCATCTTCCAGGAATGAATGGGCCGGTTGGGTGAAGGTAGAAGAGCCATTTGGCATAGTCCTGAGGAGATGCCAAAAAAGTCAGATAAAAGAATGAAAGCAGTAGAAGTAGCCTCGAGTTCTCATTGTGAACAGCTTATGGATTTCAAGGGGCATGAGGAAGGTGAAACACAGAATAACCACTTTGATATCATGTTGGAACTTCTGAAGGTATATAAGATAGGAGGCATAAAAAATTTAATTTCATAGGTATGCTTGAAAAGATTGAGACAGTAAATGTGTGGATTTCATGAAAGATAAGTTGGTGAGACTGGTCTGCTGAGGGAAGAGAGGAGTTGGGAGAACCTATATTTTTTTCCTTTCAGTTAGTTTAAGCGACGTTTCCTAGACCCCTCATGGTTTATTTCCATACTTATGAAAATATAGAATTTTGCCAAGACTGTGGGCTCCTATGGACTTCCAAGATGATTGCTGACTGATAGACTGGAAGAGCTGCAGTTAAGCTGTCAAAAAAGAGAGTCTGAGAAAAAGTAGTGCCATTGAAACAGTTTTTTGGGTAAAATTCAGTAAATGTTTAGTAAGTACACTGCCTGGATGCCAACAAAGAAGAAGACATTTGGAAAACCTGGAAGAAAATCGTCCAGAAAAAGTGAAAAGAAAGCATTGGATGGGATTCTGCAGCTGTTAGCAAAAAGCAAGTCAAGTTTCCGATGGCTTCTGGTAATTTAAAGGAAAAAACAAACCAAATGCACTCAGAGGTGATTAAAAGAAATGAAACACTGAAGGAATATATCAACTCAAATAACAAAAGGCTGGAAAATTTGAAGATTTATTTACTAGCTGTTCAGATGATCTGATAAAACTGCAAAAGTCAGAGTTTGAAATGAAGAAAAAGCTGGCTGAATATGACACTTATCAAGAAGAGCTGTTTCAAAAAATAGTTAAGACTGCGAATGAAGATTCTCTGCTCTGCAGGAGAAACTGGAAGGAACAGACTATATTAATTTTCTGAAAGCACAAATAAGCAACTGGACTAGTATTCCACAGCAGGAATTGTTAATTAAAAGGACGCATTCAGTCTATGCTCAAACCTGGCCATTAGAAAGCAGACAAAACCTATACTAATAAGTGTGCAGTCATACCAGCAGAAAGAGTTGATCCTGACAAAATTGTGGCATGAGAGAAAAGTATTAAAAATTGAGGACCGCAGAGTGTTTGCAGAAAATATTCATTTAATGTTGAGAAACAAATTTATTCCAGCGGTCAAGGAATGAGATTCAGATTGTTGTATCCAGCTGTCTTCAGAATATTTATTCCTGGATGATCAAAGACATTTTGATGCAGAACAGGGTAAGTAGGAGATAGTTTATCCAACAAAACAAAAAGTGAACCAGCAAGCAGAAGGGAATCTGCGCTTCTCATTCTTCTGACATTGAAGTTCATATTGAGACTTTCCTAGTGAAACCTTTTTCAGTGTTCCAAAGGAAAATGCCTGAGAGAGTGAGAAAAAAAAGCACAGGAATTGTCTAGAGGATTCTGTAGTACCTTGAACCAGAGTCTAGTGTTGGGAGATGATGATCAGGAAGACGACCAGCAACACTGAAGTTAGTGAATAAATTATATTATAAAACATCAAGCACATTGGTGAAATATGCTTTGCAAATAAAAGTGGATGAGAAAAGACTGGACTTTTGTTGACTTTGTTAAACTTGTGGGTGGACTATAATGCATATATTCCACATTATGTCTTAAATGTTTAAAAGGACACTAAAGGGGAAATGAAGTAACTGTAAGCAAAACAATTTTCCTACTAGTAATTCTATACAGGATTTCATGATAAAAACTGTATGTTTTATTGTAAAGCAGTTTTTTGTGTGCAGTCAGGAGTATTTTAAATGTGTGTGGGGGTAGTCTTCTGTGAGTATTGTGTGTTAAAGATATTAAAGTAAAATATTTTTTGATTGTAATAAATATAGATTTCACAGTATAAACAAGTGAAGAAAGGTTGAACAGAAGCACGTCTCAAGTTAATATAATGCTGTGGTCAAGGCTGCTGAGGTGGGGATAAGTGTAACAGCGTACTGATTATATCTAGAACAAAGATGATAATTTCCCTGTGTTTTTAAAAGGGTGGAAGCTTAAGCTGTGAAACAATTTTATAAGCAAATAGGCTTGATAAAATAAGACATAATGAATAAAGTCTTTAAAATGCTAATCTGTGTGCAGTTGCAAAGATATTAGCTAGTTTTTTTTTCCATTAGCAAATGTTCAGTGAAAGATTAGTTTGCAATTGAAGGGAGTTAGCTAGGGGAATTCCATACTGTCTGTTCTGAGTGAAATTTACATTGATCCCTTCAAGCATCTTCAAGTTGTTGGGTGTTTTTTTTCCATTGCTGACTACTTTTACATGGAGTCAAGCTGTCTGTAGGTGCAACCAATTAATCTTAAGGACTCTGAGCATTCTTTTCTGAAGGAAATGGCAATATTTAAAGGTACAATGACCAGCATTTCAGTGAAAAATAGTTTGAAATTATGATAAGTTTTTTTGAAAGCATACAATGTGTTTTTCACATCTGGGAGGAGAATAGAGATAAGAAAAGAACAGGCAGGGAATCAGTGCAAGTATGAGCACAGGTTGTTGTATGCAGATTAGCATGGGTAACCTTAATTTTAGATTAGGTTGTTTATGTGGGTGTAGCAGTCATTTGGGACAGTTGTCCCTATCGGGGGGGGGGGGGGTGTTAAATTATATTTGTTAAAAATGCACAGAGTTTTGTGTGTTACAAGTTTATGGGAGATGGGGGTGTTCTGAAAATGTAAGCTTTTTTTGAGAGTTTTCATTAAAACAAAAAGTCTTGAGAAATGTGTCATAGGTTCAAGTGGAGATGAGAAGAAAGAGTTGTAGAAAAGATCATTCTGCCCAACATTATTATGAGCATGTAAGACAAAAGTTCCAAATAACACAAAAAACCTGCCATGTATAATAAGTGGGAGCAATAGCTTTTTATCATAATGTCTTGGAACATAAATGGCCTTACAGGTATAGACAAAAAAGAATGAGTACTGAGTTATACTAAGAAATGTAGAGTGCAAATAGCAGTGTTGCAAGAGACCAATTTGAAAAGAAACAAGCATGTGAATTGGACAAAGAAAGAATTTCAGAATGGTTGTTCAGCAGAATATTGGAGACAAAGGAAATAGAGAGTAATAATGCTGAATGTTCTGTAGTCCTATCTCGCCTTCATTCTTACATATGGGTTCGGAGCCGATTACAAAGCTCAGAGTCTCTTAGTTGGCTCGTGGCAAGGTAGGTATCCCGTAATGCACCAGGAAGAATCCCAGATCTCGTTTGCTGCGTCTACAAGTTCAAAAGTGTTTTCTTGCTTGGCCGTGGTCAAGTTGGATACTTTTCATTATTATTATAGTTCTTATTGATATTTCTGCTTAGTTTACATAGTTTTAGTAATAGTTATCATAGGTAGTAAATAGTAGTGTGTTTTTGCTAAATTTTCTGTAGTTATTGCTGAGAACTTGTTGGCCGTCTCTATGCCCTTTTTTTGTTCTCAGAGTGGTAACTTCTGTGTGCTAGTTTTTTTTTTTTTTTGATAGTTTTCCTATTAGCGTGGGTCCGCATTTGTGTTAGGACCTTGTTTTCTAGTATTTCAATAGAATAGTATTTTGTGTGCAGTGTCATTTACTGTTATTGGCTAGTTTTTAGACTGTTTAAATTTTACATTTACATTTTGTGGTACTTTTCTGACTTGGCTTCTTTCCTGTTTCCTAGCAGCTATGTCAGTTTGTTAGTGGGCCTAGTCCTTTATTGAACTTTCTGGTGTTTCCTCTACAGGGCTAGGCCCTTTTAAGTTAGAGGACTTAGTCCTCTGTTTTTTATAACTCTTGTGTGTGTGAGTTTATCTTAGTGTGGCTAGGCCTGAGGACCTAGTCCTCGAATGTCTTTGTGTGTGTAGCTTTCTTACAAGGCTAGGCCCGTTTAAGTTAGAGGACCTTATCCTCTCTTCTGTCTTTTAGAGTCCTGTTTGTACTAAGCATGTCTGAGTCCAAAGATCTTAAACCTTCGGGTTTTAAAAAGTGCCAAGTGCTCCCAAAAAATGTCAATCACTGACGGCCATAGTAACTGCGTTTACTGCCTCGGAGCCATTCATCTACAGGAAACTTGTTCTTTCTCTCACTCCTTCAGCTCCAGAGTTCACCAAGAAAGGAAGAACAAATTAATACTGAAAGGTCTCCTTAAGCCTTCCTTCGAGGAGGATTTAGCCATCTCTTCATCATCCTCCCAAGTCTCTGTCTTCAAAGAAAGAGAAGGTCAAGTCGGCAAAGAGACATTCTCCTGCACTGACTATTTTGTCTGGACCTCCTCAGAAAGTATTAAAAATTGATAAGCCTTCTACCTCTTCAGCTCCACTGTCCTTGGAGCTGGTTGGGGTTATCGATGTTGACACTACAGTGTCGGCCCCAAGGCTTTCGGAGCCAACCACTGAGAAATTGCATGGGAGCCAGTCTAGAGAGCTTTTGCCGGTCTCCCCAACTTTGCGATCTCCCATATTACAGAGATTTAGGTCACCTACCCTGTCATCCAGATCCTCCAAGAGCCTTTTGGAAGAGCATGTAGAGAGAGTAGTGCTTAGACTTTTGAAGTAGTCTGCTTTACCAAAATTGTTGCTGGCTCAAACCCAGTCGGTTCTGGAGCCATCTAAGACCTTTCTCCCTGTTGCTGTTCCTCCTCTGAGCCATGTTGGTCCTTCGAAGCTGGAGATTTCGGTGCCACTTGTTGCGGAATCCTCTATTCCAGCACTCCTCGTGTCTGTGTCGGAGCAGAGTACCACTCCAACACCTTTGGCGCTGTCCTTGGTGTCTAGGAGCCGACGCTCACCAGACAGCCCCGACAGGGATGCTTGGTCCTGAACTTCCTCGGTGCTGAGCTTACCTCTTGGTGCGTCGGCTAGGTTGATCTCGGACCCTACATACATCTCGGAGCCGATCGCTTTGGAGCCGAGGGCTACCTCTATTTCCTCAGAGCCAGAGAGATCTGCGTTTGAGAGGATGAGCATGCTGTCTTGGTCATCAGCTCCGCACAAGGGTACCGATACTCTTTCCCCTCAAGCACCGACCTCTGTCTCAGCACCATCTCTCTCCCTTGGCAGCAGAGACCCACAGCCTCAGGAGCCCCTGTTGTGTGGCCCCCAGTCTTTCAAAACCGCCCAAGAATACCCTTCTGAGGAGCTCCCTCGGAAGAGGACATGCAAGAAGAAGCATGTAGACTCCCCGGATGAGTCCATCACCTCGGACACTGACCTCGAGGAGTCAGAAGGGTCCCCTAGGTCATCCTCTGATGATATCTCCTTTGTAGATATCGTAGAGATCCTGAAGCAGAGAGGCAGCTGGCTGACTGTCACCCCTTCTGATGAGGAGTCAGTGTACCTGAAGGCTTTCGGGTCTCAACCTTCAGCTTCTTGGGTGTTTTGATGAGCTCCTGGACCTAATTAGTCGGAAGGTGTGGTAAACCCCTGATGGCATGGAATCAGTCCCCAGAAGACCCAACAAATTTCTCTCAGCCCCCAAAGAGAAAGGGTTCTTGACCAAAGTTGTGTCTGTAGATGCCATGGTGGTGGCGGCAGCCTCAAAGAAGGAACTAGCAGAGACTTCTACATCTGTCCATCCACCGAACAAGGAGTCTCGAATGATGGATAGATACAGGAAGCATATCTTCTCTTCAGCGACTTTTACTCTCAGATCGATGAATTACCTCACACATTTTACTAGGCTTCAAAGAGATTGCCTAAAGGAGCTAGGAGATACTCTCCAAGGTACATCAACTGAATGAGTCTCTGAGAAAGTTACTGCTCAGTTGTCCACCTTAAACTCCATTGTTAACTCCTTCATGAGGCTGATTTCCTATGCAGCAGATGGAGCGAGTAGGGCAGCGGGTTCAGGGGTTTCCCTTAGGGAGACGCTGCTGGATGCGCTTATGTAATTTTGTGGAGCCCCTCAAACCTATTTTTACCAACGTCTCCTTTAACGGTTCCTCTGTTTGGACATAGGTACGATACACTCACCAGGTGTGGACAGGAAGGGAGACTAACTCTGCCGTGGGAGTACTTTTTACCGTCCCTTCTAGACCATACACCAAGGGTCAAAGAGGTGGGAAAATGTAGTTCAAGAAATCCCAAAGACTTTTCCCGGATGCACAGGGTGATGCCTCTTTCAGAGGCAGGGGAGGAGGAGGAGCTAATGGTAGACGTCACCATAGAGGCAGTGGGGGTCCGCAAAACCATGATGGCCGCAATTCTTTTCGTGGCCATTCCTATCAGCGCTCCTGATGTGGGGTACAGCTGCGCTTCTCTGGAGCCAGTCGGGGGTTGCTTATCTTTGTATCTGGAAGCCTGGCTCAATATCACCCAAGACAAGTGGGTACAAAGATTAATCACCAGAGGATACTCCATACCCTTCTTTCTTCCACCCTACACCCCCAGGAAGATCCCAGATGTTCCACCCAATCACAGGGATCAAGCAACCATAGAAGTTCAAAAGTTGCTTTCAAAGAGAGTCATCCAAACCATCCCCGCAGGCCAGATAGGATTCCTGAACTTACTCCAGATTCTTTTTAATGCCAAAAAGAACAGGGGAATGGAGGCCCATTTTGGACCTCTGCAAATTAAACGTATCAGTAATGAAGTCCAAGTTACGAATGGTAACCCTGCAGTCTATACTCCCTCGGTTAGGGAAAGACAATTGGGTGTACTGCATAGATATCCAGGATGCGTACTACCACATCAAAATGGACAGATCATCCAGGAATCATCTATGCTTCTGGCTGGGAGCCAGTCATTACCAATTTTGTGCTCTGCCCTTTGGTCTCACCACAGCCCCCAGGGTGTTCACCAAATGCATGGTGGTAGTGACAGCTCACTTGAGACTTCGTGGATTCCAAGTGTTTCCGTACCTGGATGACTGGCTCCTGACTGCCACCACCAGGCACCTACTCCTACAAGCCAGGGGATTCAACCATCCAGCTCTGCACCCAGCGAGGAATTAATGATAAATTGGGAAAAGTCTGCCTTGTCACCCTCTCAATTTGTGACTTTTATAGGCGCAGAATTAGACACAGTCGCCATGATGGCTTGTCTTCCTGCAGACAGAATTCAAAATTTCAGACAACAGATATACAGCTTACTTCCTCAACAAAAAGTCATGGGCAAGACAGTGCTGAAACTTTTAGGGACCATGGCTTCTACCATAACTCTAGTTCCACTAGCCAGATTGCATATGCGAATCCTTCAATGGCTACTTTTTTCCCCAGTGGTCTCTTCAACATCTACCGCTGTCTCATCATATTCTCATAACAGAATCTTGCAAAAAGGACCTTCGTTGGCGGATTCAGCCTGATCAACTGACGACAGGAACACCCTTCCTTCCTCGCCAACTCATTGCTACTGTGACCACGGATGCCTCCCAGATTGGGGGGGGGGGGCATTATCTAGGCAGGACTGTCCAAGGCACATGGCAAGATCACGAGGCTCACTTGCATATCAGTGTTCTAGAGATTGGAGCAGTGCTACTAGCATTGCAAGCACCTCACGACTTTCTTCCTCTAGGGACAATAGCAATCCAATCGGACAATATGTCAGTGGTATGGTATCTAAACAAGCAAGGAGGAACCAGATCTTACCCCTATGTCGAGAGGCTCTTCCTGTTTGGCAGTGGGTGATATCCTCCCAGCGCTTTCTAGTAGAAACGCATATCACAGGGACAAACCACTGTGATAGCCGACAAGCTCAGCAGGGCAATCTTGATGCTGCACTTTTTTTGTCTTTTCGGCTTTTCCCGGTTAGGGGTCGCCACAGCGGAACTCTGGTCTGCTAATGATTGGCAGTAGATTTTATTGGTGCCGAGTTGCCAGCCCGATGCCCAACCTTCAGCGAAGGCACGCCCATTCACACGTCTTTCAGAGGCCACTCTACCGCGGGGAGGACATGCAGACTCCACACAGAAGGTACTCCAGCCGAGAATCGAACAGGAGAACCTCTTGCTGTGAGGCAACAATGCTACCACTGCACCACTGCGGATAAGCTCAGCAGGGCAATCTTGATGCCGCACTAGTGGTCTCTAAATCAGAAAGTAGCAGAACAGATTTTCCATAAATGGGGACAGCCTTGCTGCGATCTGTTTGCTAGTCCAACAGCAAATGCAGCAGCTACATCTCCCTTATCCCCCCTCCGGGGGAGTCACCGAGAGATGCACCTGTTCACAATTGGCCTCCGGGACTTCTTTATGCATTTCCCCTCTTTCCGCTCATATCAAAAGTGATCCAGAATCAAAGTCCTTGGGAAGCAAAATGATTCTGATCACTCCTTACTGGCTTTGTCAGATTTGGTTCCCCTTTCTCAGGCCTCATCTCCTAGATGATCCATGGACTCTGGACCCAGTTCCAGACCTCTTGACACACGTCAGGTTCCTTTCACCCCTACGTTCACACCCTTAACATGACAGCGTGGCTGCTACACTTTTATCCCTAGTCAGGCTTCATGATTTTTCACCTGCAGTGACCCATATCTTCACGTCTTCCCACAAACCTTCCACGAGGAAATTATACGCTAGCAAATGGAGAAGATTTTCTATCTGGGCAAAAGAGAAAAATGTAGTTCCTTAGACAGCACCCATCCCCTTGGTGTTAGAATTCCTAACCGAACTTTTCCTTCAGGGATCAGCTGCTGCTACAATTAAAGTTCAACTGGCAGCAATATCCAATTTTCATTTGGGACAACATGAGCTTAATCTGATGGCTCCCAGATTGTGTAAAACGTTCCTTTAAGGCACTACCTTGCTAAGACCTCCCTTTCAGGAACCTGTATCTCATTGGGATCTAAATTTCGTTCTGTCCAAACTTACTTCCCCGCCTTTTGAACCCGCACATTCTTGTGAACTGAAGTTTCTGTCTTGGAAGATCATTTTTTTCTAGTAGCCATTACATCCGCTAGAAGGGTGTCAGAGTTGCAAGCACTGTCACTCAAACCACCTTACTTTTTTTTTTTCATAAAGACAGAGTTTCCCTTCGTACAAACCCTTCCTTCATCCCCAAAGTTTGCTCTCAGTCTAATTTGAGCCAAACTATCGAACTGCCTGTATTTTTTCCTAATCATTCAAACAGTGCAGACTATAAATTTCATCAACTTGATGTTCACATACAGTTACAGTTCTACCTACATAGAACCAAGAAACTAAGAAAATCAGACTAGTTTGTATCCTTTTCTGAAACTAGGATAAGTCTGCCAGTCTCCAAGGTAACTCTGTCTAATTGGATTTCCATCTGTATCTCTTTTATCTACTCTTCCAGTGGAAAAGAACTTCTGTTTAAAATTAAGGCTCATTCTACCAGATCCCTATCCACATCTGCTGCCTTTCAAGCCAGAGTCCCAATTGACAATATTTATGCAGCATAAACTTGGGCTACCCTTCATACCCTTATTACTCATTACAAATTGGATTTGACCTCAAGGGGTAGAGACTCCTTTGGTTCCACGGTTCTTAGGAGTATGTTCCCGTGAGCCACCCGAGAAAATGGTGCTAGGGGCGCTGTCTCATATGTAAGAATGAAAGTGAGATAGGACTTCTTCTTCTTCTTTCGGCTTTTTCTCGGTTAGGGGTCACCACAGCGGATCACCTGTCCGCTCATGATTGGCAGTGGAGTTTTACAGTGTCGAGTTGCCAGCCCGGCGCCCAACCTTCCACTGAAGGCACACACATGCGCACACTCACACCTAGGGCCAATTTAGTGTGTCCAATCCACCTACAGCATGTCTTTGGGATGTGGGAGGAAACCGGAGCACCCGGAGGAAACCCACGCGACCACAGGGAGGACATGCAGACTCCGCACAGAAGGCACCCCAGCCGAGGATGAAGGCGAGATAGGACTACAGAACATAAAAAAGTTATGTACTCACCATAACGTTCCATGTTTGTAGTCCATCTCGCCCTTCATTCTTACGAACCCACCCACCCACCCCCGTGCATGTATCCTTGGAGGATCTGGAGACAGTATTGCCTTTGTTAGGGTGGAGACCTTTCATCTTTGTTCCTTGTGGATAACTTTTCTATCACTTTCATAGTCCGTAGCAAACAAGATCTGGGGATTCTTACTAGTGCACTATGGGATACCTACCTTGCCACGAGCCAACTAAGAGACTTTGAGCTTTGTAATCAGATCCTCTGCTCCGAACCCATATATAAGAATGAAGGGCAAGATGGACTACAAATATGGAACGTTATGGTGAGTACATAACTTCTTTTTTGCTAGAGGGGCTCCCATAGTGATGGAAGAGGAAAGAGACAGTAATGGTAGATTTGTGGTAGTAAGGGGCTGTTGGCAAGGGGGGAAGATTACGCTGACATGTATTTACATTCCACCAAAAACTATTATGGAGCTTAAGAAAGTTTTGGGAGAAATAATCAGCTTTCAGCAGGTAATATTACTTCTGGTGGAGACTGGAACTTGATTTGCAACAGTGAGTGTATCAGTGGGAACTAGAAGGGAAAATATAAGAGGGTAGATTTCTGAAGTAATTTATGAAAATATTTGGGATGAAAGACACAAATTCAGTAGTAGGAACCCTGGCAGATCTAAGTCTCTGCACTAAAGTTTTTTGTTGAAAGGGTTGTCATCAAATTAAGGAGCCAGTGACAAGAAAAATAGCCCAAGATCCTATAGATATATTTCATAAATTTTACAACTTTTTGTATAAAGAAGAGGAACTTTGAAGCCAAGAAAGAGTACAAATGGAAATATTTATGCAAGACTTAATTATGCAAAGATTAGAAAAAGATGAGACTCCAAAACTAATAGTTAAGGTAGGAGAAGATGATATAATAATTGTAATGTGTAATCAGTCTGCAGGGAATTCTCAAGGAGCAGATAGTAGACTTAACGGAAGTTTGGAGGTTAGGAGGGATGGAAGTGATAAACATCTGGAAGATGTTTAATAGTATTTTCAAAGGAAGGGAAACACCAGCATCTTGAAGAAAGATGTGGTGGCTGTATTACCAGAAAAAGGGTCAAAATTATCAGACCCAGCCTCATGTAGACACATTTAAATTTTAAACCATGATTGTAAAGTATTTATGTCTATATTCGCTGAAAGAATAGCAAAACTGTTGTCAGAATTGTTAGATGTGGATCTGTGTGCTTTTGTGGAGGGAAGGCAAACAGTTAACATTAAAAGAAGAGTGATGATCCAGAGGGAAGCAGAAAGTAAGAAAATACCACTGTTGCGTCTTTATGCTGGGAATTTGAGTAGGGCAGTGGA
Organism: Protopterus annectens; assembly: GCF_019279795.1. Classification (NCBI taxonomy): domain Eukaryota; kingdom Metazoa; phylum Chordata; order Ceratodontiformes; family Protopteridae; genus Protopterus; species Protopterus annectens. Next base: position 633,209,469 of record NC_056733.1, read on the forward strand.
AGCATTTGTATTCTCCGATACAATAATAAGGTTAATTAGAAATCAAAGACAATAATTAAAGTGGGAGGCTTCCTCTCTGATAAGTTGTGTTTGAATAGATAAACCAGGCAGGGGTGTCCTGTTTAACCTTTGTTTGCCTTGTATTTAGAGCCATTGACAAAAGAAAGGGACTCCAAAATTTAAGGATACAATCGACAGGATAATCAAGAAACGTTGCCTTTATTTGCATATGATATTGTTTTTGTACTGGATAAATCTAGAAAAGGATATCTCCGTGTTTTGAAAAATTTTGAGACATTTTAACGTCTTTTCAGGATATAAAATTGATGAAGGTAAAGCAAAGGCCATAGCCATAAGTTATGCACCCACTTATGATTTGGTTTTGCAATATCCATGTTTATGGGGACATAAGATGAAGTACTCAGAGTATGGATTAAAAAGGCTTCTGTTATGGCAGCTAAAGATGTGTGGGAAGAGACTAAACAAAAGATAATTCAAAAACTAAGAAACTGGAAGCTCTTATGTATGGATATGAATAGTAAGACCCAAACAGTGGAAATATTTTTAGTCCTTTCTGTTTTCTGTACAGGTCAGGTATATTTTTATCAATCAGAGAAAAAGTTATGGTTAGTAATTAATAAACAGTTAAATAAATGTATCTGGGTGGGAAAGAGGGCAAGAGTTGATTTATTAAGTTGGATAAGCTGATTTCCCAGTAGAACAAAGTGGTTTAGGATTACCTGATTTGAAGCAATGTTTTAAAGCTACACAATTAAGGATCCTATGTTGTCTCTTTTCACAAGTTACAAAAATATTGATTGTCTAATCTGTCTGGATCTGACCTTGGCACAGACTTTGAAGCTACTTCGGATGTAGAGCTCTGACTCCTCTCCAACCCATAATTCCTAGACTCCACCTTAGTTGCTCAGATCTCGTTTTCTGCTCAGTCATCAGATGTGCAAAAGAGCCCTCATTTTAATTTCTCCAGGTCTTTCAGGTTTCTAATACCATGACAGGAATAGACCCCATTCCTAAGTCAAGGTATGATTAAAGTTCATGAAATTATTATTTTTTTCAGTCTTTGATGTTAGCCAGAAGTGTTACTCCTCCTGCATTTTAAATGGAGTTACATGTATCGGTAATATACCTGCCTGGGTATCCTCCTTTCACGTTGCCCTCATTTCTGCCTGCAAATCCTAATACTGTATGACTTTGTGTGTCTCTCTGTCTATGTATGACACTGAAGTCGCGGGTGTGGCAATTTCAGTGATCAGTGCTACTTTTGTCTTCTTTTCATGGACTACTTAATTTGATTTTCTTGTGTTATAAACGTTGTCATTCTCTCTAATGTTTGTGGTTCATGTTTCCAATGTTTTTCAGCTAGTTCAGCATTGTTTGCACAATCCCCAATGTAACAGTCTTGCTACATTATTATGCCTTTCGGTGTACAGTCCTGCCATTAGTATATCACAGCCAGCAACAAGATGTGCAGCTGTTTGCAGTTCTGTTTCTGCCGCATGTTTAATGGTCTTAGTGGACTTACGTACACGTTGGTTTACAATCTTGGGCCATCAGTATTAACCTTTTGCCTTTTGGTTTAAATTCACCTCTCCTTAACCATTCTTACTTTCAATCCTGATCAACGTAAGGTCGTTCCAAGAGTTTTCTATACTTGCAGCTATATTTATGCATTTTCCACATTTCTTGCCTTCTTATCTGATTCTTCAGCTTGTATTCTTTCTTTCATTTTTTGGCACGTTCAGTTCCTGCCTGATTTTTATCTATTCTGGTTTGATTTCCATTCTTGTTTGACACCAATATTCTTCTGCTAAACCAAGCAGGGAAGTCATCTTAGACATTTTCCTCATGTTTCATAATTTTCACTACATATGGGTCTTGTGAGGTCAGCAGATATGTATGCAGTCCCACAATTGCAGATCTGTACTTGTAATCAATTTTGAGGAGGCCCATACCTTCTTCAGAATGGGGAATATGTAATATTGGCATGCTCTGATATTTATAAATCATTTGATGAGCATGAAGCATCCTCCTTCCATCCTTGCATTCCTGTCTAACCTATCCAACACCTTTTAGGACCAGTTAATCACTCCAAAAATGGAAATTAGGACAGGAAGAGCAAATTGTTTTATAGTTTTGACTTTGTTCCTAGATGTCCCGTATTAATTTTAGTCTTCTAAAATATTTCTTACTGCGTTTTATTCACATTTTGATCCTGTTTTATTGTTGATCCTTCAAGGTTCCCAAATATTTATATACTCCCTCTTGCTCAAGTTCTTTTATATCACATTCCTGTCCCAAAGTGATGTTTTCTTGATGCTGCAGCTTTCCTATGTTAAAGGTTGCTTTTGCACATTTATCAAGACCAAATGACATTGTAATATCATCTGAAAAAGTTTAGACCACTTGCAGTTGTGTTTTCAGTTCCTCATCTGATGAACTCTACAGTTTTAAATCATCTACAAAAAGATAGGTCTTTACTCTTTGTTGTTTTCATGGAGTCAAATTGTAGCCATGACCTAATCTGTTAAGTAGGCAACTTAATGGGTTAAGGGCAAGACAAAAGAACAGTGGTGACAGAGAGTCACCCTGGAATATCCCCCTTTGAATTTTTATCCCTGTAGTAATAATTTGTCTTTTATCATGGTTTAACTGCAGAGTGGTTTGTCACGGTTTCATGGTCGCTGTAATGTAATCGATCAGTGTATATTTACATTTTAAGCACTATTTTATCCATGAATGTCAAATGCTTTTTTGTAGTCTATCCATGTCAGAGTCTTCCCCTTTTACAGTTCTCCATTATGACACTATTTGATAACAAATGATCCTTTGTTCCATATGACTTTCTTTTATTACCCTTTTATTTTGTTGCCATTATTGAGTTTTCCTCTTAGTGATTAAACTCTTTTGGCATCAAGTCCAGTGTTTAGTTTATACATTGTCAGAAGTGAAGTAATTGGTCTACAGTTTTTAGGATAGTTTGCAGGTTTGTTCACTCTTAAGTAGGAGTATTGTTTTTCGTGTTGTTAACCAGACTAGTGTCTCTTCCGGGTGTGCATATAAATAGATGTTCTGCATGTTTCACTGTTGCAGTCATCACATTTGGGTTATCTGCCTGCAGGTAGCCCTCAGTCGGCCCAAATACCAGAGACTTGGTATTTCTGCGTCTGATGCTGTCGCTCCAGGACTGACGTCAAGGGTATAAAAACAGCCAGCCGATGCCATTACACCAGTCTTTCTTGCCGAGGAGCCCAAAGCAGAAGCATTTCGCAAGTGCTGGTCGGCCGCTACCTGAATTTTCGTTTACGAATTGAATAATCCTGAGGTCTTCTAAAGCTAAGTACCCCGTTGGGGTTCCTTTTTTCTTGCTCTAACCAATGTCAGAAAAAGTTATCAATTGTCTTGCCTGTGGAAGGCAAATACCTCACAGAGATTTTCATTCTTACTGCATCACCTGTTTAGGCCCAGACCACGACGTACCTCGCTGTCGGTTTTATGCCTTGTTTAACGCCCGAACCATTCATTGGGCTCTCTTTGTCAGTCTCTCTCGATTTCCGTATTCTGAAATGGCTTTGGTAAGCCATCCGACTACCGATATTCTGAAAAAACGTAAGGATAAAGACAGAGACAGACTGCATAGGTCCAAAGCTGCTGATGACGCTTCTGTTAAGCTAGTCGCCAGTCCGTCTGTACTCAGTGAGGCAATTTCGCAGCCCCTGATGCCACTTCATTGGATTCGCAGGCTTCTACCGAGATCCATTTGGAGTCCGGTATGCCGCGAGACTCTTCTTCAACTATGGAACCTGCAGATGTATCTACCTTTGATGGGTCCAGAGCCACTGTGCAGGCACCGTTTTATGAGGCACTATGCCTAGAAAACCGATGACCAAAGCGCATGCACCTGCTCCCATGCCACAAAAAGAAATGCTTAGAATGGCAGAAGACCTTATTACGCTGATTAGGGGAAGTCAGCCTTACCCTACTAAGAGAAAGAGACTAGTTCCCTACAGCTTCTACAGACCAGGAGTTCGATGACTCTGAGATTTCTGATTATGAAGACATGCCCTTATCTGCTTATGAGGATTCAGATGCAGAGGAATCCATTCCCTCTGCCTCCCCTCCAAAGGATTTTTCTTTTGGTGAAACTTTGCATACCTTAAGAGAGCATTTCCACTGGAAATGCCAAGACTATCCTCAGTCCAAAAAGAGACTCAGAGAATTCCTAGAGTTGCCTCAGCACAGGCCTTTAGCAATACCCCCTGTCCTGGATGTTGTTGATGTTTTCATAGAATCCAATCTTACTCTTGATACTTTACCTCCTGCCCTTAGGAAACCAGACATGTACTACAGAGTACCTGATATTCACAAATTTCTTTTCAAGAATCCTACTGCTGACCCAGAGATCATTTCCCAGGGGTCTAAAGGTGTCAAGGCTACTACAGCCAAGAATCCTACCCCTTTGGACAGGGATTCCAGAGCTTTGGACAGACTGGGTAAGAAGGTATATACCTCTGCATCTCTTGCTATTAGGGCACTGAATTGTCAGTTTCACATGCTGAAGTACCAGTAGCATATTTTGGAACTTATTAAACAAAAAGTGGTAACTTTTACAGACTGTGCAGAAAATAAAGAATTGCAGGAGCTTATGCACTCTGCAAGCCAAGTCAGTAAGCATACTTTGCAGTGTGGCTTTGATGCCCTAGAAGCATCTTGTTGGGCAGCAGTCACTGGATCTGTACTGAGAAGACATGCTTGGCTCAAGGAGCAGACCTTGCCAGACCATGTCAAATCAAAGTTACTAGACGTTCCTTTGAACAAGGACAGTTTGTTTGGCACAAAAGCAGAAGAGGTTCTTAACAAGATGGAAGAAAAAGCTTAGTCTGTGCAGACTATTAAAGAATTCTTACAAGTGCATCCCCCTAAATTCAGTAGGCATTGCCCTTCCAAACACTGGTCCTTTCCAGCCCCCTCCAGGCCTTCTCAAACCAGACCCAGGGGAAACAGACCACCCAGACTACAATGTCAGGGTATGCAGAGATCTACGCAATGGATTGCCCCCCCCCCCCCCCCCCCAAAGCAGGGAGTGGTAAGCCATCACCTTATGGAAAAAACTCAAAATGACTCTTTTACTCCACTCCCCAGCCCTGGCCAATTGCTTGTGCCCCTAGGAGGAAAACTTGCCCTTCATGCAGAAAATTGGATGTCCATCACACAGGGCCAGTGGGTCCTCAACATTGTATCCCAAGGATACAAATTTTATTTCCATACACTGCCAACCCCAAGCTGGTTTCCAGACCTTCCTCCAAACCAGTGGGCAGAGGCTCAAAGCCAAGTAGCTCCGCTGCTTCAATATCAGAGCTATTCAGCCGGTTCCAGTAGAACAGAGGGGTCAGTAATTCTACTCCAGACTCTTCCTGGTACCCAGGAAAGAGGGCTCTTGGTGCCCAATCCTGGATCTTTCAATTCTCAACACCTTCCTGGTGGTACCAAAATTCAAAATGCTTACCCTGCAACAGCTTCTTCCTATGCTAGCCAAGGATGCCTGGTTAGTCACCCTAGACTTAAAAGAAGCCTGTCTGCACATCCCCATAAAGGAGTCATGCAGGAAGTGTCTACCTTTCAGGGCAGGATCTATGCATTATCAGTTCTCTGCACTTCCCTTTGGCTTATCTACTGCGCCCAGAGTTTTCACAAAATGCCTCGCTCCAGCCATTGCATACTACAGGCAGAGGAATATCCACATTTTCCCGTACTTGGACGACTGCCTGATTCAGGTGGACAGTCAGGAATTGCTGTTGCAGCACCTGACATTTGTGAAACACCTTCTCCCTTCCTTGGGGTACACCATCAATGAAAAAAAAAAATCAAAACTGGTACCCAGTCAAAAGATTGTATTCCTGGGAGCAAGCTTGGACACAGCATCCCAGATGGCATTCCTCACTTCAGAAAAACAAGCCTGGCAGCCTACTTCACAAAAATGGCCACCAAAACCCAGCTATCTGCAAGAAAAATACTGCAGGGCCTAGGGTTCATGGCCTCATGTATACTGCTAATTCTATATGCAAGACTGCATACGAGGAAACTTCAATGGTACTTAAAAGTCTTTGGTGCCAACATCAGGACCTGGAAACAAGTCATTCCTATCATACCCTGTCTAAGGGCAGAAGCATGCTACCATAACAAGGGACTGCCCTTTTCTCAACCCTACAACTCCTAGATCCTAACCACAGATGCATCAGACTATGCCTGGGGAGCATACATGGATGGCAAATGTATTCAGGGCCACTGGATCCCAAGTCAAATTTATCTGCACATCAACCAAAAAAAGATGCTAGCTGTGCAGAATGCCAACGGCTTTCAAATCCCTACACTTTCCTGGACAACTGCTAATAAAAACAGACAACACCACAGTTATGTGGTACATCAACAAGCAAGGGGGAACCCACTTCTACCCACTCTGCAGGTTAGCCATGGCCCTGTGGCACACGGCCTTGAAAATGCAAGTCCATCTACAAGCTCAGTTCCTGCCAGGCAAACAAAACTCGCTGGCAGACGACTTAAGCAGAAATCTCCGAGACCCACACTAGTGGCAATTGGAGCCCAGCACCTTCAACCTTCTGATTCAGAAATGGGAGACTCCAGAGGTGGATCCCTTTGCCTCTCCCTACAACCAACAACTCAGAAAATTCTGCACCAGGAATCCTCACAGCAGGGCCTGGAAAGTGGTTGCCCTATCTTTTCAGTGGGTAAATCTGTCAATCTATGCCTTTCCACCTCTGCCCCTTCTCTCAAGAGTATTACTCAAGATAAGATGGGACAGACCAAGGACAATTCTGATTGCCCCGGACTGGTCATGCCATCACTGGTACCCACTCCTGCGTAGCCTGTCACCGGTGCCACCCTGGCACCTACACCAGAACCCAACCCTGCTCTCTCAGCAGGAGGGACAGATTTTGCATCCACAACTGCAAACCCTAAATCTTGCAGCCAGGCTTATTCCTTGAATTCTCCCCCAGCAAACTCTAAGCAAGCAGGTACTGGACGTCATTCTTGAAGCCAGAAGACCCAGTACAAGAAAAGCCTATGTTGATAAATGGAAAAGGTTCTGCTCCTGGATTCTATCTAAAGGAGAGGACACAGCTCTGCCCTCCCTGCCTCTAATCCTGGATTACTTAGCAGATCTACTCCACAAAGGCCTGTCCTTCTCTTCCATACATGCCTCAGCCATTTCGGCTTATTACAACACTGAGCCACCTCTCTTCTTGCACCCTCTTATCAAACAGTTCCTGAGAGGGGCAAACAACTTAAGGCCACCAAGGAGAGCACTTACCCCTGCTTGGGACCTTAACTTTGTACTGGAAGAGCTCACGCCTCCCCCTTTGGAACCTGCTGCATCAGCAGACTTAAAATTCCTCTCTTGAAAAACAGCCTTGATTCTGGCCATCACTTCATCTAGAAGAGTGTCTGAGCTACAAGCACTTATGGCCATGGAACCCCTCATTATTTTCCATGCTGGCAGGGTTTCCCTCAGGACTAACCCTTCCTTCTTGCTTAATGTGGTGTTCAGGTGTGGCTGTCAACCAATCCATCCATTTGCCAACTTTCTTCCCTAATCCTCAAAATAAAGGGGAAAGGATCCTGCACTCCTTGGACGTGCACAGACAACACAGATTCTACCTTGGTAGGACTAAGCCCTTTAGAAAATTTGACCATTTACTAGTCAGCTTTGCAACAGGGGCAGAGGGCAAGGCCATTTCAAAACAAACAATTTTCAAATGGATAGCATACTGCATCCATTTCTGCTACAAGCACCATGGGAAACCAACCCCTCGGGGGGGGGGGGTCAGAACGCATTCCACTAGACCAACATCTACCTCTACAGCATTTCTCAGGGGAGTCCCTACCAGGGACATCCTGGAAGCTGCTACTTGGAGTTCAGTACACAACTTCACCAAACATTACTACCTGCCTATCTTTTCCAAATCCAGGGCAGGTTTTGCAACAGCAGTCCTGCAAGGCATTCTAGCCAGCCCTAACTCTTCTTGACTGCCTCCACCCTTCAGTTTTGGGAATCCACCCAAGTGTGATGACTGCAACAGTAAAACACGAAGAACATAGTACAGTTCTGTACACTTACCATAAATGTAGATGTTAGAGTGTATTCACTGTTGCAGACCTGGTTTCCCTCCCTTCACCCCCCTGTTTTTTTTTCTCTCTCTCTCCTCTCTATGGCTATTATGCACCTCTTTCAGGGGTATTGGTATTTACTTTTTACTGGTGGTGTTTTCCCCACCATAACTTAGCTTCCTATTTGGGGGCTCCTGACATTTGGGGCAAGAAAAACTGATGTAATGGCGTTGGCTGCCTGTTTTTATACCCCTGACAACCTGATGTCATTTCTGGAGCAACAGCATCTGACACAGAAATACTAAGTCTCTGGTATTCGGGCCGACTGAGGGCTATCTGCAGGCAAGATAACCCAAGTGTGATGACTGCAACAGTGAATACACTCGAACATCTATATTTATGGTAAGTGTACACAACTGTACGTTCTTACTCATGGCTCAATCTTCATGTAAAGATGTTACTACTTTTAGTCAGAAGTTAGATGTTCTTTTTGTTTCACTGTTGCAGTCATCACATTGGGTTATCCCTGCCAGGGTAGCTCTCAGCCAGCCCGAATACCAGAGGCTTAGTATTTCTGCGTCAGTTGCTGTCGCTTCAGGACTGATGTCAGGTCATCAGTAGTATAAAGTAAGGCAGCCGACGCCATTATAAAAATCTTTCTTGCAGAGGAGCCCAAAGCAGAAGCAGTTCGCATGAATGCCGGTCAGCCGTTACCTGAGTTTCGTCGTCTGAACTGAAGCTGAAGTCTTCTAAAGCTAAGTACCCTGTTAGGGATCCTTTTTTCTTGCTCTAACTGATGCCAGAAAAAGTTAATAATTGACTCGCCTGTGGAAAGCAAATACCACACCGAGACTTTCATTCTTACTGCGTCACTTGCTTAAGCCCAGACCATGACATCCCTCACTGCCGCTTTTTTGCTTTGTTCAACGCCAGAAATATACGTCGACAGGCCCTTATTGTAGCTAGATATTTTTGCTCTCGGTCCTCTAATTCCGATATGGCTTCGGTAAGCCATCTGCCAGCAGATCTTCCAAAAAAATGTAAGGATAAAGACAGAGACCGCACAGGTCCAAACCTACTGACGACGCTTCCGTTAAGCTAGTCGTCAGTTCTCCGGTCCTCAGTGGGGAGCTTTTGCATCCCCTGATGCCCGCTTCTGTGGATTCGCAAGCTGCTACCGAGACCCTTTTGGAGTCCAGTATGCTGCAAAACTCTTATTCGACTAAGGAACCTGCAGATGTCCTTCATGGATGCATCTGCAGTCATAACAACTGGGTTGTCCTGTCGTCAGGCAGCCCTTCAGTCGGCCGGATTCCAAAGTCCGGGTCCGGCTTCGGCTGATGTCGCACTTCACCCGACGTCATCTCTGTTGGTCTTCGGGTATAAAAGCATCAGCCGACGCCATTTTCTCCAGTCTTTCTTGCCGCGTGGCGCCCGAAGCAGAAGCTGTTCGCAAGTGCCGGTCGGTCGGATCCAGAGATTACTTCTACCGAATACTACTTCGAAGACTTCTAAAGCTAAGTACCCCGTTGGGGACTCTTTCTTGCCTCAGCCGATGTCAGAAAAAGTTAATAATTGTTTAACCTGTGGGAAACAAATACCTCATAAAGATTTCCACTCTTACTGCCTGCCTTGTTTAGGCCCAGCCCACGACGTAGCAGCCTGTTCGGCCTGTGCTTCTTTCAACCGACGAACGCTTAGGCGTCGATCGGAGTTCGCAGAACAGTTTTTCGGTTCTGATTTTGCGTACATTATGCCGTCGGATCCTCCGACTGCATTCTGCTAAAAACGCAAAGAAAAAGACCGACACTCACGGTCCGCGGTTTCGGCCGAAACCATGGTTAAGCAAACCGCGAGTGTCTCGGTTTCGGCCGAAACCGAGAAAACTGATCAAAATACAGCTGAATCTATTTCTACAGCTGAGGCCCCTGCTACCACTCTTGAATCGGCCTCAGAAAATTTACCCACTACGGTGCTTACCACTGACTTATCAGACACCATTCCCTTGGATGTCTCTACCCCAGCACGTGGTGCTGCTAGGCCTCCAGCAGCCATGTCCATTAAGGCCTTCGCCAGGGCTAAAGCAGCCAAGACTACTAAAGCAGTGCCTGTTAAACCCCCTCAACCAGGCCCTCTTCTAGTTCTCAAATGCTTACTTTGGCAGAAGATTTAATTTCATTAATTAGAGGATCTCAATCTCACCCAGACAGGGCCTCTCAGCCCCCAGAGAAGAGACCTAGGGCAGAGCCCTATGAGCCAGTGTCCTCTGATGATTCTGCTGATGAATCAGACATAACTGACCAGCCAGAGGCTCCTTTCTCCAATTTTGAAGATTCTGATGCTGAAGAATCCATTCCAGCTGCTTCCCCACCAGAAGAATTCTCCTTTGGGGAAACCTTGCATGCCATGCGAGAACAGTTCCAATGGCAGCAACAGGATTTTTCAGACTCCAGAAAAAGACTTAGGACCTTTTTGCACCTTCCACAGCACAGGCCCTTAGCTATACCTCCTGTTCTCTCTGTGGTGGATGATGCTTTCAATGATGTCTGCTCCGCTCCAGATTCTTTACCCCCAGCCCCTGCCAAACCAGACAGATTTTACAGGGTGCCAGATACTCATCACCACCTTTACAAGGCCCCTCTTGCAGACCCCGAAACTATATCCCAGGGTCCCAAGGCAGTAGCCGCGACCATAGCTAAAAACCCTATTCCTTCTGAAAGGGAAGCAAGGTCATTAGACAGATGGGGTAAAAAGGTTTACACTTCAGCCACTCTCTCAGCTAGAGCTTTAAATTGTCAGTTTCACATGATACAATACCAAGAGTTTATGCTTGATCAGTTAACTAAAAAGCTAACCACTGATGAATCTCTTGATAAGAAATATGTATTAGAAATGGTAAATAACATACAGCAGGTTAGTAACCATTCTTTAAAATGTGGCTATGATGCACTGGAGGCTTCATTTAGATCAGCCATGACTGGCACAGTAATTAGAAGGCATGCATGGCTAAAGGAGCAAGCTCTACCGGATCATGTTAAATCTAAGTTGCTAGATGCTCCTATGGATAAGACAAGTTTGTTTGGTACACCTGCCCAGCAGGTTATGAAGAAAATGGAAGAAAAGGCAAAATCAGTCCAAACAGTTAAAGATTTCCTGCAGGTTCAACCCCAAGGTTTAGCAGGAACTGGCCTGCCAAAATTGGTCCTTTCCTGACTCCACAAGACCCCAAAGGGGCAGGAATAGACGTTCCAGAGGCAGAAACCAATCCAGAGGAAGTACCTACAGAGGACGACAGTGGCAAGGTAACAACAGAGGCACAGACTCAACCTCTGCCACTACATCAACACAGCCACAGTGACTTAACCCTAAATCCGCCTACCAGGGAACAAATAGCAGCTCCTCTAGGCGGAAAGCTAACCTTATTTTCAAAAAACTGGCACCACATAACAAAGGACAAGTGGATTTTACAAACCATAGATCAAGGTTACCGTTTCCACTTCCACACTTTACCAGTCAAAAGAGGAATGCCAAATCTACCTCCAAATCAAAAAACAGAGGCTCTACAACAGATAATGGAGTTAGCAAACATGAGAGCTGTGGAAAAAGTGCCAACAGCAGAGCAAGGAAAGGGGTTCTACTCCAGACTATTCCTTGTTCCAAGAAAGGAAAAAAGTTGGAGACCAATTCTCGACCTGTCCACCTTAAATACATACATCATTGTCCCAAAATTCAAAATGCTGACCCTACAGCAACTTCTTCCCATGCTGGGCAAGGAGTGTTGGCTGGTAACTCTAGATCTCAAGGAGGCATGCCTGCACGTCCCCATTCGACCAATCTGCAGAAGATACCTCAGATTTCTTGCAGGATCAGAGCACTATCAATTCTCAGCATTGCCCTTTGGCTTATCTACTGCGCCCAGAGTATTCACAAAATGCCTGGCATCAGTAATCGCCCATTGCAGACTACAGGGAATTCAAATTTATCCATACCTGGACGACTGCCTGCTACAAGGAGAAAACAAAAGCAAGCTGACAACAGATTTACAAAGGGTCATTTACTTGCTACAAGCACGGGGATACACAGTCAATCTTCAAAAGTCAAGACTGATACCATCCCAGACAAGGACTTTCCTGGGAGCGGAATTGGACACAGTAAGACAAATGGCATTCCTAACTACAGAAAAACAAAGAGAACTCCCTCTTTACTTCTTGGCACTAACAAAACTGAACAAGTTAACAGCAAGAAAGGTACTGCAGGCCTTGGGTTTCATGGCATCATGCATAATCCTGGTTCCATTTGCCAGACTACATATGAGAAAACTACAGTGGTACCTAAAGAATTTATGGTCCCAACACAGACACAGCCTAGAAACGGAAATCCCACTAATACCATGCTTAAAACAGGAGTTCCTATGGTGGGCTCAGGCATGCCAGTCAAACCCAGGCCTGCCTTTCCGCAAAGGTCAAGCAAGCCAGACCATCACAACAGACGCTTCAGACCTAGGATGGGGAGCCCACATGCTGGACAAATGCGTACAAGGATTGTGGACACAGGATCAATTTCACCTACACATCAACCTAAAAGAAATGCTGGCAGTAAAACTGGCAATCCAAAAGTTCAGACCATTTCTCAAGGAAGGCCAGTTGATGATAAGGACAGACAACACCACAGTCATGTGCACCCTCCAAGAGGAAAAAACGCTGAGAGAAGAAGGGAGCCACTTTTGAGATTTTAAGTATTTTTTCTCTGTTTATTTGCTAAGTTTTTCTGCATAGCTGCCTAGCTTGAGCATTTTCTGGCTTGTTAAACTTGATTTCTGTATTAGTAGCTGTATTTAGAGCACAACCAAAAGCTGTTTGCTGAATTTCCTGTTTGCACTTAATTTTAAATCGTTTTTTTCTTAAAACTTGCATATTTTCTGTCCTTGACCTAGCACTCTTGTGTGGGGTCATTTACTGCACTGTTATAACTTGATATTACTTGTGAACCTCTGCTATCTCTGTAAAAACAAAACAAAAAAAAAAAATCTTGCTTTTTCCCACTTTCTGAGAGTTAAAAAGTTCAGTTACAGGCTTGCTGTTCCTGAACTGTTTGAAAGTTTCTGTGAGGCCATTTTTGCTTGGGCTGAAGGAGGGTCTCTGTGTTTATCAGTGGCAGTGACTAACATTGAGCAGCTTCCCTGCCCCGGAGAGGTGGTTACTGACTTGAAACTGTAGTTTTATTGGCCACTAGGGGTCATTTCCATAACTCCTTCATCTTCCTCTCTTAAAACCTAGTTGCCTCGTGGTTTGAGCGTCTTTTCAGGCTTGTTGGCTGTTGGTGAAGCACCCTCCAAGAGGAAAAACGCTGAGAGAAGAAGGAGCCACTTTTGAGATTTTAAGTATTTTTCTCTGTTTATTTGCTAAGTTTTTCTGCATAGCTGCCTAGCTTGAGCATTTTCTGGCTTGTTAAACTTGATTTCTGTATTAGTAGCTGTATTTAGAGCACAACCAAAAGCTGTTTGCTGAATTTCCTGTTTGCACTTAATTTTAAATCGCTTTTTCTTAAAACTTGCATATTTTCTGTCCTTGACCTAGCACTCTTGTGTGGGGTCATTTACTGCACTGTTATAACTTGATATTACTTGTGAACCTCTGCTATCTCTGTAAAACAAAACAAAAAAAAAAAATCTTGCTTTTTCCCACTTTTCTGAGAGTTAAAAAGTTCAGTTACAGGCTTGCTGTTCCTGAACTGTTTGAAAGTTTCTGTGAGGCCATTTTTGCTTGGGCTGAAGGAGGGTCTCTGTGTTTATCAGTGGCAGTGACTAACATTGAGCAGCTTCCCTGCCCCCCGGAGAGGTGGTTACTGACTTGAAACTGTAGTTTTATTGGCCACTAGGGGTCATTTCCATAACTCCTTCATTTGTCCTCGGAGGAGTGGTTTAGGGCAGTGACTTGTGGTTTGTTGGCCAATTTGGGTCATTTCCTGTCTTTTCCAGCCCCTGCTATAAAGCACGCTTTAGCGATTTAGCCCGATTTAGCCCGATTTAGCTGTTGCTACTGTTGCACACTAGGGCAGCGCCGGTTAAGCAGGTTTAAACTATTCGGGCTACCTAAAGTCCACTCTTCAAATTTTCCCTTAAAACTACCTTCCTCGAACTATACTACTGATCTAATCAGCGTATCCTATAATTAAAAGATCATCTCTACTTGACTCCAAGTAGACTATTCTCTATCTGTTAAACGTAGCACTTGCTCCTACAGTACTTATTACCTTGATACGGCACTCTTGTCATAGATAGTACCCCAAAAGGCAACCCCCATTTCTCGGTCACCCACGTCCCGAATCTTTTTAAAGTTTTTTGTCTATTCCTTCTAGCATGTCGAGGGATCAGTTGCTAGTGTCCTCTCCTGCTCAGCTGGTGAACCTGGGAATATTGAGGCAATGTTACAATTGCCTCATGTACACAGACAACCCTCTCCTCCTCCCACAAAACACAAATACATGCGAGAGATGCAACTACACGGCCAAACTGGAGGCTGAGCTCTCTCAACATAGGACTGGCAAGACCAGTCAGGAGGAGAAGGTTACCACACACACTATAGACCCAGTCTCACATATTACCATTACAACCTCAAATCACACACATAAACACACAAAGACATACTGGAGGCTCTGATCAAAATCTACCAAAACAGCAGAGGCCACCAAAGCAGACACCCAAACAACCACCACCTCAGAACACAACACCTGCAACACATAGACCTCACAGTCAGAGTGTCAAACAGTCACAGCCCTTAAGGCCAAACACAATGCCAGACACACTAGTCATTGGTGACTCCATAGTCAGACACACTGACGTCCCGCTCACCAGACTGAGTAAGGAGAAGGTCACAGTAAGCTGCCTGTCGGGCGCTAGAATCCGCCACATAACGCAAGCACTCAGGTCTCTCAACAACAGGTACAAATATGATTCAGTCATTGTCCACGCTGGTGTAAACGACCTGAGACGTACCTCCTTGGACTACATGAAAAGAGACATTGAGGAGCTCTCTGATTATGTAGCCCAGACAGGTATGACCCTGACCTTGAGCAGTATCCTACCTTCACCAAGAATGATGCCACAATACAGAGATAAGATGATCAGCTTTAACAATTGGCTTAAACACTGGTGTCATTCAAAGGGGATCCAGTGTCTGTCTGCCTGGGATGACATGCTGGACAAGCCACGCTGCTTAGCAAGGGACGGCTTGCACCTGTCACCCTGGGATTCCGGATATTGGCAAGGCTCTTGCCACCCCATAGTGCCTTTTAGGCAAGGCTCAAATTCTAAACCTACCACCCTAGAACACAAAAAGGAAAAAAACTAAGGGTAATGCTGCTCAATGCCAGAAGTCTAAATCTCAAAATGCACGCTTTCGAGGCCCTTCTCAGTATGGAGAACATCGATGTCTGTGCTGTGACAGAAACCTGGTTCAAGGCTCCTGAGAGCACCCGGCTATCAGGTTTTCCCTCATATCATGCGTTCGGCCCCAAAATCTGGACAATACCAAGAAAGGAGGGGGTATCCATATTCATCAAGGACACCCACACCTCAAGACTGGTGGCAACGCACGATGCATCGGAGACCATCCAGGTGCAATTAACCATAGGCAAGACTGCTCTGCAAATTGTAGCATGTTACAGGCCACCCTCACAAACTCAGGAACCTCATATGCGTTCCTGAAAACACTAGAGGGATAAATGTATCACCAAACACCATCATACTAGGTGACTTCAATTACCCTAATATAGACTGGGAACACTACTCAAGCCCAAACACCCTAGCCCAAAAGTTCCTGGAATTCATAAACTCAAATGCCATGGAACAACTAGTCACCATCCCCACAAGAGGAGATAACATACTTGATCTCATCATCACGAACATGGGAGCACAATGTTCAACACGAGGTGTACCCCTCACTGGTGAGATCAGACCACAAACTAATCTCGCTGGAGCTCCTCATCCCACCCCCACCTGAAATAAAAAAACCACAGTAAAGAACTTGTCAAAGCCGACTTCACACTTCTAAAGACTAGTGTGGTCTCCTTTAAGGCCCCCGAGGCATGGAAAACAGTACTCACAGCAGCTGAAACACTTACAAATGCCTTCTACCAGCACCTGCAGGACTGCATGGATAAGGCAATCCCAAGCAAAACAAAGACTCTTTGTACCAAAGGCAAGCGTCCAGTCTGGTGGACCCCAGCCATAAACAAACTCTACAACAAAAGGAGGAAGCTACTACAAGATAGAGCAAAATCCTTAAAAGGTAAGACACCCTTGATCACTATAAGTAAAAACTAAGAGCTCTCATAAAATCATCCAAAGCAAATTTGAGAGAAAAATAGCTAAAGACTCAAAAGACAATCATAAGGCCTTCTTTAGCTATGTTAGAAACCTGGGAGGAAACTCCCAGATATGCTCAGAGCTAGTTCAAAATGATGTGAAGATTACTGATCCTACAGACATTGCCAACATACTGGCTGACAGGTTCAGTGCAAACTTCTCCCCTCCCCAAAGGAGAGATATCTATACCAAACGATTGCAGCCCCCAAACATCTCCAGCCCAAGTGAGAACTGCTCTCTCCAAAGCAAAAACACAGCATCCATGGGACCTGATGGTGTCCCCGGCTGTGTGCTCCATGAACTCAATGAGGAATTAAACCCACAGCTAGGACAGCTGTTTAATCAAAGTCTTACCTCTGGATACATTCCAGGAGTGGCGCACTGCAACTGTGGTACCACTTCACAAAGGCGGTGCCTCCACCGACCCTGGAAATTACCGGCCCATTAGCTTGACAAGCCTTATCTGCAAAGCCATGGGGAGGATCATAATGGACCTCATAAATAAAGACATAGGAATTTGCAGACTTTGGATCCAACCCAGTTTGGCTTTGTCAAAGGCAGATTATGCCTTTTAAACTTGGTTGACTTTTCGAAACAGTCACCAAAGCCATTGATGAGGGAAAGGCAGTCCATACAGCCTACCTCGATCTGGCTAAGGCCTTCGATACAATACCCCATTCGGGTATCATTAAAAAACTCATCAGCTTAAATGTCAACCCATACATCACAAGATGGGTTGCAAACTGGCTGAGTGACAGAACCCACAGGGTCAGAGTTGCTGGCGCCATGTCAGACTCAAAGCCTGTCACAAGTGGTGTCCCACAGGGCTCAGTCCTGGGCCCACTCTTGTTTGGCATCTACTTTTCAGTA
This sequence comes from Protopterus annectens, assembly GCF_019279795.1. Taxonomy (NCBI): domain Eukaryota; kingdom Metazoa; phylum Chordata; order Ceratodontiformes; family Protopteridae; genus Protopterus; species Protopterus annectens. The sequence continues at coordinate 633,226,849 of NC_056733.1, forward strand.
CAAGCAAACACAGGAGGGTTATGGCTGACAAAGTTTGCAGATGACTGCAAACTGGCCATAGTAGAAAACACATCTGACACAGATATCCTTCAGAAGGGTCTCACAGAAGCGGATAACTGGTGCCAGAGCCACGGCCTAAAGTTAAATGCCAAAAATGCATAGTCATACCCTGGAAAAACAAGGTTACCTAGCTACCAAATAGGTGGCAATCCACTGGGCACAGAAGAAGTTATCAGGGACCTGGGGACCCAGGTTGATAGTAGTCTGTCATTCGACACCCATGTAGCTAAAGTAGTTAGGAAGACCTTCTACATTGCCCACCTTATCATGAAGGGATTCTCATCTAGATCAAGGGAGGTCATAGTCTCCCTTTACTCATCACTCATCAGACCAATGATTGAGTACAATGCCCCATTCGAATGTATCTGACCCGACACTTGCAGCAGCTGGAGAGGCCACAAAGTTCGTCACCAAAAGGATAAAGGGTCTCAAAGATCTGTCCTGTGCTGCCCGACTGAAAGAACTCCAGCTCTATTCAGTCGCTTACCGCTTGCTCAGAGGTGACCTTTGCCTAACATATAAGGCCATGTCAAACCCAGATTTGATGAATATGCTTCACCTCAAAAATCTAGATCCATCAGAGCCACAAGGCGGAGACTTAAACCTTGACACGGCTATTAATAGGCGTGCTGGAGGGATAGATTCATCACCCAAAGACTCCTATGCTGTGGAACAAAATCCCGGTACATGTGAGGCAGAGCACCTCGCTGGCCTTGTTCAAGAGAAATCTTGACCAATGGATGGGAGATCGCAGATATACCCCAGGGATTACCTCAGTGTCACTGCTCGACAGAGGCACAGAAAAATAATGGGTATAGTTCCCCATACTAAAGGGGTGGCCTAAGCCACAAAACGATGGGCTAGGCTTGTAAATGCCCTCGGGCAGATAGCCTAGTATGAACCTATGAACCTATGAACCTATGAATCAACAAACAGGGAGGCACTCATTCTTACCCCCTATGCAGAATGACTTTGGAGCTGTGGAGCCTGGCACTCAGCTACAACATCCAGTTACAGGCAATATTTGTACCAGGAAAAGAAAACTCTCTGGCGGATATGTTAAGCAGGACCACATCGGATGCCCACGAATGGCAGCTGCACCCAGACATCTTCAAGACCATCTCGAAGAAATAGGGAATGCCTCAGATAGATCTATTCGCATCCCCTCTCAATCACCAGCTCAAAAAATTCTGCACAAGGACATTCCACCCACTAGCATGGAAAGTGGACTCACTCTCCTTCAGCTGGGAAGGCCTAACAGCATATGCATTCCCACCTCTTCCCTTGATACACAAAGTACTACTAAAAATCAAGGAAGAACGTCCAAGGATAATCCTGATAGCTCCAAACTGGCCAAGACAACACTGGTACCCACTGCTGAGGAGCATGTCAAGGAACAATATGTGGCCAATACCCCTGATGCCTTTGATGCTAATTCAGAACAACTACAGCACCATGCATCCAAACCTAAAAACGTTGCAACTGACTGCATGGAACATCACATAGCAGCTGCTAATCCAGAACTTTCACAAAGAGTTAAAGACATTATTCTTGAAGCACGCAGGCCTTCAACAAGAAGGAACTATGCTGGGAAATGGAAAAGGTTTGTCATTTGGAGTTCTGAAAGAGGAAAAGATGTATCAAACATAGATATGCCTAACATTCTGGAGTATCTGGCGAACTACTTCATTCAGGCCTCTCCTACTCCTCCATCAAGATTCATGCATCAGCTATTTCAGCAGAATACAGCTTTGATCCACCTGTTTATTCACACCCTTTGCTCAGGCAGTTCCTCAGAGGAATCAAGAATGTAAAACCTCCAAGGAAACCACCATTGCCAGCTTGGGACTTAAACTTTGTGCTAGAAAAATTGACTCTATCACCCTTTGAACCAGCAGCAACAGCAGACTTACAACACCTGTCATGGAAAACTGCTTTCCTACTGGCAATTACTTCAGCGAGGAGGGTTTCAGAACTACAGGCCTTAATGGCAGTGCAACCCTTCCTAATCTTCCACCAAGATAGAGTGTCCATGAGGACTAATCCTACATTTATGCCTAAGGTGGTATCCAGAGTGTCTTTAAACCAGGCAATCCACCTACCTACCTTCTTTCCCAACCCACAAAACAGAGGGGAAAGAATTCTGCATACCTTGGATATACATAGACAGCTACGCTACTACTTGGACAGAACAAAGAATAGCAGAAAGACTGACCAACTTTTCGTAGCTTATGCAACAGGAAGGGAAGGAAAAGCTATCTCCAAACAGACAATCTCCAAATGGATAGGAAATTGCATACGATTCTGTTACTCCTTCCATGGAAAGCCAATTCCACAGAACATAAGACCTCATTCTACAAGGGCAACAGCCACTACCACAGCTTTCTTACGAGGAGTGGCTACCAAAGACATTATTGAGGCTACTTGGACCCCGTGCATACATTTGCCAAGCATTATAATTTACCTCTATATTCCAGATCCCGAGCAGGGTTTGCCACTGCTGTACTGCAAGGGATCCTAAACACACCATAATCTACTTTTATCCTCCTCCCTAGTTGGCTATGGTATTCTACCCAGTTGTTATGACTGCAGATGCATCCATGAAGGACATAGTACAGTTTTGTACCTACCATAAATGTAGATGTCCGAACTGGATAGCATCTGCAGTCAGGATTACCCTCCCTCCTTCCCCTCTGTGGTACTCCTAGGGTGTTTACCCTCCTAATAGCTAGCTAGTGGGGGGGAGTCTTTCATGGTGTATTTGTTTGTATTTATGTACATACATGCTTATTTTTGTGTTTACCTCTATCTTTTGGAAACATTGGCATCTATCCAAAATTTTTAGCCTTCTAGAGGGCTTCTGGCATCTGGGGCAAGAAACACTGAAGAAAATGGCGTCGGCTGATGCTTTTATACCCGAAGACCAACAGAGATGACGTCGGGTGAAGTGCGACATCAGCGAAGCGGACCCGACTTTGGAATCCGGCCGACTGAAGGGCTGCCTGACGACAGGACAACCCAGTTGTTATGACTGCAGATGCTATCCAGTTCGGACATCTACATTTATGGTAGGTACAAAACTGTACTTTGTCCCTACCTTGGATGGGTCCAGAGCCGCTGAGCAGGCACCGGCTTCCGAGGAAGTACTGCTCACTACCGATTCTCTACACAAACCGATGTCTTCTTTCTCGTTTACCGTTCTTTCGAAAAGTGCCGAGTTTCTAAGGCCCAGGATACAAACCACACCCAAGAAACCGACAACCCAATCTCAGACACCTGCTTCCTTCCCTCAGTTTCAAATGCTTAAAATAGCAGAAGACCTTAAAATGCTGATCAGAGGAACCCAAGCTACACCTTCCAAAAGGAAAAGAGATCTGTCCCCAGTAGTCTGTCTGAACAGGAGTCTGATGACTGTGATGCATCTGAATATGAAGACATGCAACCCCTCTCTGCTTATGCTGATTCTGATTCAGAAGAATCTAGTCCTTCAGCCTCTTCACCAGAGGAATTTTCCTTTGGGGAAACTCTTCATACTTTAAGGGAGCATTTCCAGTGGGAATGTCAGGACTATCCTCAGTCTAAAAAGAGACTCAGAGAATTCTTAGATCTTCCACAGCACAGACCCCTGGCCATTCCTCCTGTCTTGGATGTTGTGGATGATGTTTTCTTGGAATCTACTTCGACTCCTGACACCCTCCCTCCTGCTCCCAGAAAACCTGATGGGTACTACAGAGTCCCTGACTCACACAAATTTCTTTTCAAAAATCCTACTGATGACTCTGAGGTTATTTCTCAAGGGCCTAAAGGAATTAAAGCAACTTCTGCTAAGAATCCCACCCCCTCAGATAGGGATTCCAGAGCACTAGACAGATGGGGTAAAAAAAGTATCACCTCAGCTACTCTTGCTATCAGAGCACTAAATTGTCAGTTCCGTATGCTAAAATTTCAGCAACATACCATGGAACTCCTCAAGCAAAAAATTTCATCTTTTCCTGCTTGTGCAAAAAATAGAGTTACAAGAGTTAATGCACTCTGCAAGTCAAGTAACTAAGCACACCTTACACTGTGGTTTTGACACCCTAGAAGCTTCTTGCAGGGCAGCAGTCACAGGTTCTGTCCTTCGAAGGCATGCTTGGTTTAAGGAACAGCTCTTGCCAGACCATAATTATTGAATGCACATTTGCACAAAGATAATTTATTTGGCACCAAGGCAGAGGAGGTCTTAAAAAAAGATGGAGAAAAAGCTAATCTATGTAGACAGTTAAGGATTTTCTACAGGTCCAGCTACCCAGGTTCAGTAGGCATTGCCTCTCTAAGGACTGGTCCTTTCCTGCCCCCTCCAGGTCAGTTCAGCCCAGACCCCAGGGAAGCAGACCTCCCAGACAGCAGCCACAGGGAATGCAGAGATCAAAGCAATGGAATTCCTCCACTTCTAAACCAGGGAGTGCAAAGCAACCCCCGCATGATAAGAACTCTCAATGACTTTCCACTTCCACCCCCTCTTTCTGCCCACCTGCATTTGCCCCTGGGAGGAAAACTCTTCTTCCATGCTAGCACCTGGCCACCATCACCAACAACCGCTGGGTCCTTAACATAGTGTCCCAGGGATACAGATTTTCTTTCCACACACTCCCAACCCCAAAAGGGTTCCCAGATCTTCCTCCAAACCAGTGGGCAGAGGCAAAAAAGCAAGTCCTTTCCCTGCTCTCTATGAGGGCAATAGAGCACGTTCCTGCAGAACAGATAGGCCAAGGTTTCTACTCCCGACTTTTGCTGGTACCCAGAAAAGAGGCCACCTGGCACCCCATCTTCGATCTATCAATTCTAAACACCTTCCTGGTGATACCAAAATTCAAAATCCTCACCCTCCAGCAACTACTACCTATGCTCTCCAAGAATGCTTGGCTAGCCACCCTAGACCTAAAAAAGGCCTACCTCCATATCCCAATCAGGGAATCATGCAGGAAATATCTACATTTTAGGGCAGGATCTCTGTACTTTCAGGTCTCTGCACTTCCCTTTGGCTCATCTACTGCTCCCAGAGTTTTCACCAAATGTCTGGCTCCTGATATTGCTTTTTGCAGACAAAGAAATATACAAATTTACCCATACTTAGACAACTGCCTGATTCAGGCAGACAGTCATAAAAAGCTGCTCAAGCACCTTGCCTTTGTAAAGTCCCTACTGTCCTCCCTGGAGTACACTATCAACGAAAAGAAATCCAAACTATTGCCCATTCCAAGGGTTACATTCCTGAGAGCAAGCCTAGTCACAGCATCCCAGATGGCATTCCTTACACCAGAAAAGCAAACTTACCTGACAGCCTACTTCTCTCAACTAGGCACCAGAACCCAGATCTGAAGTAGGAGATTCATTTGTCTGCAACCTGTGGGTTATGGATCCGATATTGGATCCGAACCGGCATGGTTTACCAGCTATGGATCCAAGCTCTCAGCTCCTCCCCTCACCCATATCTCTTTTGCCGCGCATGGTGACCAGATTGTTTTTCCAGCTCTCCAGCTAAGTGATAGTTTTCAGCATTTAAATTGTAAAATTTAAATAATTTTTTGGTTGTTTTGTATGAAAGTGTAGGTTTCCCTTGTGGTATTATTACTTTTTTTTAGAGATTAATCTAAAATTTATATCCATCCCCTCGCTGATAGCGTAGTGTGTGTGTTGGGCCTGTGAGTGATTTTGTTTTAGTTACTTTCCTTAGTTATAGTAACTGTTTGTTAGCTTGGGATGTCTGAGCAGCCCAAGGCTATTTTTTCAAAATGCTCCGAGTGTGGCCATAAGCTTTCCCCAGCTGATGGCCACACTCTGTGTGTTAAATGCCTGCGGGTTGAACACCTCACATCTGGATGTTCCATTTGTGCAGGGTTCAACCCCAGGGCATTGAAGGAGCGGAGGTCCAAGCTTGTTTTGGCGGGCCTTTTACCGCCGGACTCGGCTCCGACCTCCGCTCCTTCGGGGGTAACCGTCTCCACGGTTATTCCCTCTGCGGCTCCCCCTCCTCCTCCTGGGACTCAACCTCCCGCTTCTGGTTCGGTGGGAGGGATGCTAGAAAAAGGGACCGGAGGGAGAAGCACCATAAGCGGCGGGCCGAGACCTCTGTTTCGGCCCCGCCAGCCAAGCGGGCTTCTCCCCCGGCTCCATTGTCGGCTCGATCTCCTCCTCCTCGGCTCCGGTCTCCAGTGTGTTTTCACGGGACCTGAGGAGGAGGAGACCCGATCTCCGTCGAGGCTATCGAGGAGGCACTCAAGGCCTACCTCGGTAGCCTCGTCGAGATCTACGTACAGCCTATCGGATGCTGATCTGGACCGGATGATGAGAAGGTTCATCCAGGCCCAGATGCAGATGGGAGTGCTCTTGCCTCCCCCCCCTCTGGGGAGCTCGACCCTTTTCAAGCCGATTGCTCCTTCTCCGACCCGCTACCGGGTTCGGAGCAGTTGGAGCCGAGCAGCCGGGCGGGGTGGGCCGGCGCCGATAGTACTTGGTACCGGATCCGACCCTGCCCTCGAGTGCATCGGATCCGACCTCGGAGCCTGGATCCGAGCCTCGGATCCGGGGATCAGTGCTCCTTGGCGCCCGTGTCGGAGCGCACTGTCCCTTGGATCCGGCCGGCGCCGGCTCCGATCCACTCTTCGGATCCGAGAGGGAGCCGATTGTCGGATCCTTTGGTCGAGGTCGGCTCCCCTTCGGCGTTTGATGTAGTGGAGAGGGCCCTGTTGAGGGTCTCCGGACCCCCGGCACTTGTTTCGGCTCCGTCCCGCGCTCCCTCTGCACTGGGTCAGGCTTCCACCATCCGGCCCTTGGGACAGCCCGCTTCTATGCCCCAAGCTGTTCCACTGGAACAGGTTGCTGCTTGCGAGGAGTCCTCTGACAGCCCCCCAGAGGATGTTCCTTGCAAGCATACGTGCAAAAGGAGGCACATTGACTCCCCCGAGTCTCACGGAAGACACGGATTTGGAGGAAGGGGAAGGCTCCCCACGGTCACCCCCCGAGGATGTCTGCCCCCAAGTCTTCCTCGGACGAGTCCGTGTTCTTGGAGGCATTTGAAGCGGGCCCGTCTACCTCTTGGGTGTCCCCTCCTGCCGACCCCCTGGTTGACCTCATTACCACCAGGGCGTGGAAGGAACCGGACACCGTGGAGCCAATTCCTAAAAGGCCCGACAGGATCCTCAGCCCTCCGTCTGACCGTGACCATTGGAGTAAGGGGCCTCCAGTAGATGCTATGTTGACGGCGGCGGCCACCAAGAGGGAACTTGCTCAGGAGAGTCCCTCAGTCCATCCCCGGAGCAAGGAGTCTCGGATGATGGACCGCTTGGGGAAGCGGATGTTTAGTTCAGCGACCTTCTCGGTAAGGGCGCTGAACTACCTGGCACACGTCATTAGGATGCAGCAAGATCTCATTAAAGAATACGCTGCATCTCCCCCAGAGTCCATGGCGGAGGAGGACAAAGTGCTGCACTCCACACGCATGGCCACTCTTAGATCAGTTACCAATACCTCTATGCGGCTACTCTCCCATGCCACGGAAGGTGCCGCTAGAGCTGCAGGGGCAGGTCTAGTCACTAGACGTCAGGCCTGGCTCCGACATTGCGATTTTTCTGAGCCCTTCAAAGCGTCATTTGCGAACGCCCCCTTTGATGGTTCTGCCCTCTTTGGCAAAACCGTTCGCGACACTTTGACCCAGAGCGAGAAGGACGGGAAGATGCTGTCTGCCGTCGGAATCCGCTTCTCTGCACCCCAGAGGCCCTATTCTAGGAACCAAAAGGGTCAGAAGAAGATGTGGTTCCGGAAGTCGCAGCAATCCCAGCCTGCTCCGGACAACCAGTCCTTCCGTGGCAGAGGAGGACCAGGAGGACGCCGCCCTAGAGGCAGAGGGGCTCCCAGGAACTTCGGGTCCAGAGAACCCTTCTCTGAGCGGCCGCGCAGCAACCCTGAGGGGTTGCCCGGCTGCTCCACTCTGGAGGCAGTCGGGGGACGTTTTTCGGGGCACCTAGCGGCATGGGAGTCCATAACATCAGACCGCTGGGTTCTCCAGATCATATCCAGAGGATACCGCATTCCCTTTCGTCACTTACCAAAGTTGAAGTCCCTCCCAGACATTCCACCCGGTCAACGGGAGGCCGCTTTGGCAGAAATTGGCCATCTGCTAAAGAAAAGAGCCATCCAGCCCGTCCCCCCAGACCAGATTGGACCAGGGTTCTACTCCAGGTTCTTTTTAGTGCCAAAAAAGACGGGGGATCTAAGACCAATTTTAGACCTTTCTCTCTTGAACCTGGCAGTCCCCAAGGAAAAATTCCGAATGGTCACTCTGCAATCTATTCTCCCCCTTCTGGGAGAAAATCACTGGATGTGTTCTATAGACCTCAAAGATGCGTACTACCACATCCTGATGGACAGGTGCTCCAGGAGGTTCCTCCGCTTCCGGCTGGGAGCCAGTCACTACCAGTTCCGGGTCCTTCCCTTTGGTCTCACCACAGCCCCCAGGGTGTTCACCAAAGTATTAGCAGTGGTAGCGGCCCACCTGAGGCTTCAGGGGGTGCAGGTCTTCCCTACCTGGACGACTGGCTCCTTACCGCCCCAACAAGGCATCTACTACTATTGGCGCGAGACTCCTTTCTCCATCTTGCTCCCATTCTGGGCATTACAATAAATACAAAGAAATCCAACCTGACGCCCACACAGCTCTTAGATTTTATAGGGGCCAGGTTAGACACAAGGAGTTTAAAAGCCTTCTTCACTGCGGACAGAATTCAAAATCTGCAGCTCCAGGTGCGGGCCATTCTCCACTCAAGTTCTGTTCCGGCGGAGTTGGTCCTGAGGGCTCTAGGGTCCATGGCATCTGCTATAGCACTTCTTCCTCTTGCCAGGCTCAATATGCGCATCCTCCAGTGGACTCTCTTAGTACAATGGTCTTACCTTGCTCTCCCTATGCATCATCCCATTGCGATCAGCAAGGCTTGCAAGCGGTCCCTCCTGTGGTGGCTTCACTCCCCAGATCTCCACGGAGGCCGCCCATTTTGTGCTTCTCCCCCTCTCGCCACGGTGACCATGGACACCTCCCGCCTCGGGTGGGGGGGGGCATTTTGTGGGCCGGACCGTCCAAGGCACGTGGAACGATTCAGAGACCTTACTGCATATCAACGTTCTAGAGATGAGAGCAGTGCTCTAAGCGTTGCTAGCACTTCAGGACTTTCTTCCCTTGGGAACAATTGCGATTCAATCGGACAACATGTCAGTTGTCTGGTACATCAACAAGCAAGGGGGAACGAGGTCTTACCCTCTTTGTCGAGAAGCCATGAGAGTTTGGGAATGGGGAATCTCCACCAACCGCTTTCTAATAGCAATGCACATTCCGGGTCGGTCCAACATCCTGGCGGACAAGCTCAGTCGCACCATTCTGACTCCTTACGAGTGGTCTCTCAATTTTCAAGTAGCGGAACGCATATTCGCACGGTGGGGAACTCCTTCTTGCGATCTTTTTGCCTCTTCCTCAAACACCAAGTGCGACAGTTTTTTCGCTCTGATACCTCCTCCAGGAGGTTCTCCAAGAGACGCTCTGGTGCATGCTTGGCCACCCGGTCTTCTGTATGCTTATCCACCCTTGCCTCTGATGCTCCAAGTTCTTCAGAAAGCCTCTCGGGTGGGTTGCAGAATGATTCTCATTGCTCCGTTTTGGCCTCGACAGATCTGGTTCCCCTTCCTAAGGTCTCACTCGGTGAATCCTCCTTGGATTCTAGATCCCATTCTGGATCTAATATCTCATCCATCCTGCATATCTCCTCCGAATCTGGACAACCTGAAGCTGACCGCTTGGCTGCTCCAGTTCCACTCTTGATCAGGACTCCCGGTATTTCATCCCCTGTTAAGGCGATCCTGGTGGCAGCTCTTAAACCATCCACTAGGAAAGTCTACAGCAGCAAGTGGAAACGGTTTTCTTTGTGGGCGGAGCAGCAAGGCCTGAATCCCTTCACGGTTCCACTCCCTTTAGTGCTTGATTTCTTAACCACTCTTTTTAACGATGGTGCCAGCAGTTCCACAGTCAAAGTACAACTGGCGGCAATCTCACATTATCACATTGGTCATGACTCTAGTCCACTCATGTCAGCCAAGTTGTGTAAAATTTTCCTCAAAGGTACTTTCCTTCTCAGGCCCCCTGTAAAACAAGCGGTTCCCCCCTGGGACCTTTCCTTAGTTCTCCAGGCCTTGACCGCCCCCCCCTTCGAACCAGCGGCTATGGTGGATCTCAAATTCTTGTCTTTCAAGACGGCTTTTTTAGTAGCCATTACATCAGCCAAGAGAGTTTCAGAGCTCCAAGCATTATCAGCTAAACCTCCTTACTTGGTCTTTCATCCGGACCGTGTTTACCTCAGGACCAACCCGTCCTTTCTTCCTAAAGTAGCTTCTGAAGCAAACATTAATCAATCCATTAACCTCCCTGTTTTCTTTCCTAGATATGAAAACAAAGGTGAATACAAGCTTCACTCCTTAGATGTTCACAAGCAACTTAGAATCTGAAGTAGGCAGACTTCATTCGTCTGCAACCTGTGGGTATCGGATCCGACCTCGGATCCGAGCCGGCAATTCAAAAGCTTAGGCTTCGAGCTCCTAGCTCCTCCCTCTTACCCATAATCCCTTGCCAAGCCCTGACTGACCTCAGATTTCGTTTGCCGCTTTTCAAGTAGCTACGGAATTCCAGAGCTCCTGGCGTTGGTGAAAGATAAGAGATAGTTTTTGACTAAAAAAGTTTTCAAAATCTTTAAATTCTTTCTTGTTTCAGTTAGTGTTGAGTGTGTTTAGGCTTTCCTCTCTCTTTTTTGTTTAAATTTATCGGGTTTTGCGTAGTTTGTTTGTGTGTGTTGTGTGTTAGGCCTTAGGGTTACTATGTCTGAAGCCCATAAGGCTGTGTTTTCAAAATGTACCGAGTGTGGCCATAAGCTATCCCCAGCAGATGGCCACACTCGGTCATCTTGGGGGTTGAACACCTGTCATCTGGTTGTACCATTTGTGCAGGGTTCAACCCGGCTTTGAGGCGTTGGTGAAGTTGGTGCTGGCGGGTCTTTTACCCCAGATACCGCTTCGGCCTCTGCCCTTCCACTCAGCAACCTGTTGCTGTGAGTTCTCCCCTCCGGCTGGGACTCAACCTCCCTCAAAGTTGCGGAGGAAGGATTCCTCTAAGGAAAGACAGAAGGAGGCACAGGAGAAGCACCACAAGAGGAGAGCGAAACTTCTAGTTCGGCTCCTCCATCTAAGCGGCCTCCCCTGTGCTTTCTAGCTTTCCTCCTCCTCGGCTCCACTCCCTCGGTTCTCTCCTGGACCCGAGGAGGAGGAGGCTAGCCCTTCCAGGAGGTCACCGAGGCGGCTCTCTAGGTCCGCTTGGTGGCCTCCTCTAGATCAACCTTTTCTATGGCCGAAGCTGATATGGACGGATGATGAGGAAATTCATCCAGGCCCAAATGCAAATGGGAGTGCTCCTAGCCCCCATCCGGGAGGGCTTGACCCTTCGCCCCTTGGCTCCTTCTCCGACCCATACCACGGGTTCGGAGCTGTCGGCGCCGTGCAGATTTGGATCCGGGGGTGGGTCGGATCCGATGGGTCGGCGCACCTCGGATCCGTCCAATCCCTTGAGTGCTTGGTGCCGGACCCGACCTCTCGGAGCCGAGGGCCGAGCCTCGGATCCGAGGGAGCTGGTGTGTCTTCGGCTCCGTCCAGGTCGGAGCACACTGGTCTCTCGGATCAGATGGTTTCGGCTCCGACTACGATCCGTACGTCGGATCCGAGTGGGGGTCGGCTCTCGGGGCTTAGAGAAGCTGGCTCCCCTTCGGCTTTCGACGTAGTGGAAAGGGCACTGTCGAGGACATCCGGACCCCCGGTCCCTGTCACGGCTCCATCCCGCACTCCATTGCAATTGGGCCAGGCCCCCACCAGCCGGTCCCAGGGACAGCCCGCCTCGATGTCCCAAGTGGTTCCCTTGGAACATCCAACTGCTGAAGAGTACTCCTCGGACAGCCCCCCCGATGAAGTACCTCGGAAGCGTAAGTGCAAGAGGAGGCATATGGACTCCCCTGAGTCCATCACTGAAGACACAGACTTGGATGAAGGGGAAGGCTCCCCTAGGTCACCCCCTGAGGACGTCTCATTTGGAGACATCATGGAGATGTTAAGGATCAGGGGGGGTGGTCTGCCCCAAGGCTTCTTCGACGAGTCTGTGTTCTTGGAGGCATTCGGCGGGCCCTTCTACCTCTTGGGTGTCCCCTCCTGCTGACCCCTGGTGGATCTTATCTCCATCAAGGCGTGGAAGGATCCGGGCACCATTGAGCCTATCCCTAAGCGCCCGGACCGCATTCTTTCTCCTCCATCAGACCGCACCCACTGGAGTAAGGGCCCCCCAGTAGATGCCATGATGATGGCTGCAGCCACGAAGAGGGAATTGGCCCAGGAGAGTCCCTCCGTGCATCCTCCGGGCAAGGAGTCCCGTTCGATGGATCGCATTGGGAAGCGAGTTTTAGTTCAGCAACCTTCTCCTTGAGGCGCTGAACTACATGGCACATGTCATTAGGATGCAGCGGGATCTGATTAAAGAATACGCTGCATCTCCCCGAGTCCATCTCGAGTGAGGATAAACAGGTTTACTCCACCCGAATGGCCACTCTCAGATCAGTTTCAATACATCTGTGCGGCTACTGTCTCATGCTACTGAGGGAGCGCTAGAGCCAGCGGAGCAGGCCTAGTCATGAGGCGACAGGCCTGGCTCCGCCATTGTGATTTTGCAGAGCCCTTCAAAGGCGACCTTCGAATGCCCTTTCGATGGTTCTGCCTTGTTTGGCAAGACTGTTCGCGAGACATTAGTCCAGAGCGAAAGGACGGAAGGCGCTGTCTGCCGTCAGTCCGCTTCTCAGCTCCCCAGAGGTCCTTCTCTAAGAACCAAAAGGGACAGAAGAAGATGTGGTTCCGAAGTCGCAGCAGTCCCAACCTGCTCGGATAACCAGTCCTTCCGTGGCAGAGGAGGGCGGGAGGTCGTGCCAGAGGCAGGGGGCTCCTGGCAACTTTGGGTCCAGAGAACCCTTCTCTGAGAGACCCACGCAGCAGCCCTGAAGGGTTGCCCGGCTGTCCGTCTCTGGAGGCAGTCGGGGGTTTTCGATGCACCTGACTTCTTGGGAGTCCATAACAACAGATAGTTGGGTGCTTGAGTTATATCCAGAGGATATTCAATACCCTATTCAAGATTCCCAAATCTCGCAGCCTCCCAGATGTTCCACCCGACCAAAGGAGGCGGCTATCAATCGAGCAGCTGCTAGAAAAAGAGCCATCCAGCGTCCCCAGATCAAACCGGATTAGGGTTTTACTCCAGGTTCTTTTGGTGCCAAAGAAGGCGGGGACTTAAGACCAATCTTAGACCTTTCCCAGTTGAACCTGTCAGTAACCAAGCAAAGTTCCGGATGGTCACCCTGCAATCTATACTCCCCTCTTGAGGGAGAACGACTGGATGTGTTCCATAGACCTCAAGGATCGTGCTACCACATTCGGATGGACAGACGATCCAGGAGGTTTCTTCGCTTCCGGCTGGGAGCCAGTCATTATCAGTTCAGGGTCCTCCCCTTTGGTCTCACCTCAGCCCCCAGGGTGTTTACCAAGGTGCTAGCGGTGGTAGCGGCCCACCCGAGGCTCCAGGGATTACAGGTCTTTCCGTACCTGGACGACTGGCTCCTGACGGCATCATCACGGCATCTTCTGTGCTCAGCCAGGGATTACTTTCTGCAACTAGCACCAAGGCTGGGCATCACGATCAACTGGGAGAAATCTTTTCTGAATCCCACTCAAGTTATAGATTTCATAGGAGGAAGACTAGACACCAGATCAATGCGAGCCTTCCTCACCCCAGACCGTATCGCCAGCCTGAAGTGTCATGTGACAGCGATCCTGCAACCATCTCCAACTGCAGCTTCGGTCCTGAGGGCCCTAGGTTCTATGGCGGCAGCTATCCGCTTCTCATTCATGCCCGTTTGCATGCGGGTTCTTCAATGGACCCTTCAAGTTCAGTGGTCCCTCTTTGTTCGTCTCTAACGCTCCGATTGCGGTCAGCAGAGCGTGCAGGGACTCCCTTCTTTGGTGGCTTCTTTCTCCGGAGCCCTGGCAGGAGACCTTTTTGCGCGGCATTTCCCAGAGCCACAGTGACCACGGACGCTTCTTGCCTCGGGTGGGGGGGGCATTCTGCGGGAAAGATTGTCCAAGGCACGGGGGATCCCCAAAGGGCGTCCTTGCCTATAAATGTCCTGGAAATGAGGCGGTGCTCCTAGCGTTGCAAGCACTTCACCACGTTCTTCCTTCAGGGACTATTGCGATTCAGACAGACAACATGTCGGTAGTCTGGTATATCAACAAGCAGGGAGGAACCAGGTCTTACCCCCTTTGTCGAGAGGCCATGAGAGTCTGGGAATGGGCAATTTCCACCAAACGCTTTCTGGTAGTAACGCACATTCCGGGAAAGTCCAACATCCTTGCGGACAAGCTCAGTCGCACTATCCTTTCTCCACACGAGTGGTCCCTCAATCCTCAAGTAGCGAAGAAGATTTTTGCCGTTTGGGGGCAACCCTGTTGCGATCTTTTTGCCTCTCCCTCAAACGCGCTCTGCTTCCCCCACCAGGGGAGTTCCCGAGGGATGCTCTGGTGCATGCTTGGCCTCCCGGTCTCCTTTATGCCTACCCTCCACTTCCTCTGATGCAGAGGCTTCTGCAGAAAGCCAACAGTTTGGGGAGCAGAATGATTCTCATTGCCCCATTCTGGCCTCGACAACCTTGGTTCCCATTTGTATGGTCTCACAAAATCAATCCACCATGGATTCTGGATCCAATTTCGGATCTCATCTCTCACCCTCTGGGAATGTCAGTTCCCAATCTGCGGACCCTGAAGTTGACAGCTTGGCTGCTCCAGTTCCAACCTTAATTAGGACTCCCGGTATCTCTTCACCGGTCAAGGCCATTTTAGTGTCTGCTCATAAACCTTCCACCAGACAGGTTTATCGGAGTAAATGGAAGAGATTCTCTATATGGGCAGGACAGAGAACTTTGGATCCTTTCTCAGCACCTATGTCAGCGGTGCTGGATTTTCTAACAGACCTCTTTCATCAAGGGGCTAGTTCTTCCACGATTAAGGTACAATTGGCAGCTATCTCGCATTATCACATTGTTCATGACACAGCTCCCCTTATGACGGCGAAATTATGCAAATCATTTCTCAAAGGAGTTTTTTTGTTAAGGCCTCCAGTCAAGGAGGTTGTACCTTGGGACTTGTCTTTAGTCCTGCAGGCCCTTACTGCTCCTCCCTTCGAGCCTGCAGCTTCTTCTGATTTAAAATACCTTTCCTGGAAGACTGCCTTTCTGGTAGCTATCACTTCAGCCAGAAGGGTGTCTGAGCTTCAGGCTCTGTGTCAAACCGCCTTATCTTTCTTTCTTCCCTGATAGGGTGTGCCTCAGGACCAATCCATCTTTTCTTCCGAAGGTCTCTTCTGAATCCAATATTAACCAGTCAATCAATTTGCCGGTGTTTTTTCCCAAGTACTCAAACAAAGGAGAATACAAATTGCACTCCTTGGATGTTCATAGACAATTACGTTTTTATATTAACAGAACAGCTGGCCACAGGAAATCAGATCAGCTGTTCGTCTCCTTTGCTAAATTTGCTCTGGGTAAAGCAGTATCTAAAGTCACTCTATCTAAATGGATTGCTAATTGTATTCTGCAGGCATATGACACTTCAGGCAGACCTGCTCCTCAGAGGGTTACGGCTCATTCTACTAGGGCAGTTTCTCGTCAGCCGCCTTTAAGTCCGTGTTTCATTGGATGATATCTGCGGCAGCTACTTGGGCCTCGCCTCATACTTTTATTTCTCATTACAAGGTGGATGTTGTTTCTAGAGGAAGAGCATCCTTTGGCTCAGCGGTGCTCGAACATCCTTCCATGACGGCCCAAGATTCAGGTAGCTAGGGACTCTGTCCCACAGGTTGCAGACGAATGAAGTCTGCCTACTTCAGATTTAGAAGTTATGTACTCACCATAACGTTCCATCTGAGTAGGTGACTTCATTCGATGCAACTATCCCTCCATCCCTGACCTTTTTAGAGCGAGTATTTATGCTGATTTAGTGTACTGTTGTCAGTATTTGAGGCAAACTCAATCTGAGGTCAGTCAGGGCTTGGCAAGGGATTATGGGTAAGAGGGAGGAGCTAGGAGCTCGGAACCTAAGCTTTTGAATTGCCGGCTCGGATCCGAGGTCGGATCCGATACCCACAGGTTGCATCCGAATGAAGTCACCTACTCAGATGGAACGTTATGGTGAGTACATAACTTCTAATTTTATCTAAACAGAACAGCTGGTCATAGGCAATCCGATCAGCTGTTCATTTCCTTTGCTAAATTTAATTTGGGCAAGCCAATTTCTAAAGTATCTCTGTCTCGGTGGATTTCACAGTGTATCTTATTGGCTTATCAAGCTTCAGGAAGGCCCGCGGGAGGGTGTACGCCCATTCAACCTGGTCAGTATCTACCTCGGCAGCCTTTAAGGCTAGGATTCCTCTAGATGATATTTGTGCAGCAGCCACGTGGGCATCATCTCATACTTTTATTTCCCACTACAAGTTGGATCTTGCATCTAGGGTAGAGCATCCTTTGGCTCAGGTGCTCGAATATCCTTCCATGATGGCCCAAGATTCAGGTAGCTGGGGACTCTGTCCCACAGGTTGCAGACAAATGAATCTCCTACTTCAGATTTAGAAGTTATGTACTCACCATAACGTTCCATCTGAGTAGGTGTATTCATTTGTCTGCAACCATCCCGCCCTTCTATCCCCCTGGCCTTTCAGTTTCCTGCATATTATGTGTTACCCTTTTCAGGGTGTTCTTGCTGTTGGCAAACTCGATCTGAGGTCATGAGGGTAGAGCAGGGCATTATGGGTGAGGGGAGGAGCTGAGAGCTTGGATCCATAGCTGGTAAACCATGCCGGTTCGGATCCGATATCGGATCCATAACCCACAGGTTGCAGACAAATGAATACACCTACTCAGATGGAACGTTATGGTGAGTACATAACTTCTAATTTTCCACAAGGGAAATCCTGAAAGCTCTGGTGTTAATGGCATCTTGCATCCTACTCATTCCATATGCCAGACTGCATATGAGGAAACTTCAGAGGTACCTAAAAAGCCTTTGGTGTCAACACTCTCAAGACCTGGAAACTCTTATACCAATGATACTTTCCCTAAGGACAGATTTTCTTTGGTGGGTAGCAGCATGCTTCCACAAGGGGCTACCTTTCTCACCACCCCCACTGCCCAGGCCCTCACCACAGACTCATCAGACTATGCCTGGGGTGCACACCTGGATGGCAGGTGCATACAGGGCCAATGGAGCCCACAGCAAATAAATCTGCACATCAGCCAAAAAGAGATTTTAGCTGTCCAGCATGTACTGACAGCTTTCAGGTGCCTTCTCTCCCCAGGGGCTCTCCTGATCAAAACAGACAACACCACTGTGATGTGGTATATCAACAAGCAGTGAGGGACTCACTCCTACCCTCTATGCAGGCTCGCCATGACCCTTTGGCACACAGCCTCAGCCATACAACTACACTGTTAGCACAATTCCTGCCAGGCTCACTAAACTCTCTGGCAGACAACTTAAGCAGAAATCTTCTGGACCCACATGAGTGGCAGCTAGACCAAAGAACCTTCACCCTAATAACCCAGAAATGGGGCACCCCGAAGGTTGACCTCTTTGCTTCCCACGTCAACTGTCTGCTCAGCAGGTTCTGCACCAGGGAGCCTCACCAAAGGGCCTGGAAAGTGGTTGCCCTATCCTTCCTCTGGGTCAACCTCTCGGTCTATGCATTTCCCCTCTGCCTCTCATTACCAGGGTACTGCTCAAAATAAGGGAGGAAAAACCAAGGATAATTCTCATTGCTCCAGACTGGCCTCACCAGCACTGGTACCCACTGCTGTGCAGCCTGTCCCCACTGCCACCATGGCATCTCCCTTAGACCCCAACCCTCCTGACCCAAAGGGAAGGAGAATTCATGCATCCCCAATTGCAGACCCTCAATTTGGCAGCCTGGCTGGCAGCCTGGCTTATTTCCTGACCACTGATCAAGCTGCCAATCTCAGTAAACTGGTTCTAGATGTTATATGTGCGGCTAGATGCCCTAGCACTAGAAAATCTTATGCAGACAAATGGAAAAGGTTCTGCACCTGGATTCAGGCTAGGGGAGCCAAAGTGGCACAGCCCTTCCCACCTCTCATCCTGGATTACCTAGCTGACCTGCTTCTCAGTGGTCTGTCCTTTTCCTCTAAAATTCATGCCTCTGCTATCTCTGCTCATTTCACCACTGAGCACCCTCTTTTCTCACACCCTCTCATCAAACAGTTCCTAAGAGGGGCTAACAACTTGATGCCACCCAGAAGAGCACCTACACCAACTTGGGACCTAAACTTTGTGTTGGAAAAGCTCACCCTGCCCCCCTTTGAACCAGCAGCCTTAGCAGAGTTAAAGTTTCTCTCCTGGAAGACAGCCTTGCTACTGGCCATCACTTCAGCCAGAAGAGTATCCGAGCTACAAGCACTCATGGCTGTAGAGCCCTTCATCATCTTCCATGCTGACAGGGTGTCTCTCAGGACTAACCCATCCTTCATGCCCAAAGTGGTATCCAGTGTGGCTCTCAACCAAATCCATTAATTTGCCCACTTTTTTCCCTAACCCACAAAACAAGGGGGAAAGGATCCTGCATTTTCTAGATGTACACAGACAGCTCAGATTCTACCTAGACAAGACTAAATCATTCAGAAAGACTGATCAATTCCAAGTCAGTTTTGCTGCAGGGGCAGAGGGCAAAGCCATATCCAAACAAACCATTTCCAAATGGATAGCACACTACATCCATTTTTGTACAAGCAGCACAGGAAACCTCCACCTAAGGAGGTCAGGACTCACTCTACCAGAGCAGCCTGTACCTCTGCAGCTTTCCTTAGAGGAGTCCCCACCAGGGACATCCTGGAGGCTGCCACCTGGACATCTGTCCACACCTTTACCAAGCATTACCACCTGCCTATCTTCACCAAATCCAGGGTAGGCTTTGCCACTGCAGTCTTGCAGGGCATCCTAGCCAGCCCCTAGTCTTATCTGCCTCCACCCTTCTCCTCAGCTTTGGGAATCAACCCAAATGTGATGACTGCAACAGTGAAACACAAAGAACATAGTACAGTTGTGTACACTTACCATAAATGTAGATGTTCAAGTGTATTCACTGTTGCAGTCCCGGTTTCCCTCCCTCCATTCCCCTTTTCTTCTCTCTCTCTCACCTTACAAGGAACGTTTAGTATTTACCTTCTACTTGTGGGGATGTTCATCGTGCATACAGCTGCAGTCATAACAGATGCTCAAAATGGCTGAGGATTTGATTACTCTTATCAGGGGTTCTCAACCCCCCTCGGACAAAAGGCCCAGATTACAGGAAGACTACCCTTCCTCAGATCAAGCCTCTATTACCTCTGAACATTCTGAGGACCAGGAATATACATATTCTCCTTTTGAAGACTCTGATGCAGAGGAGTCTATTCCCTCGGTCTCCCCCCTGAGGACTACTCTTTTGGGGAAACCCTACATACTTTGAGGGAACACTTTCACTGGGAAGGCTAAGATTACTCAGATTCCAAGAAAAGGCTCAGGGATTTTCTTTTGCTCCCCCAGCATAGGCCTCTGGCTATCCCTCCTGTCTTAGATATATTAGATGTGTACACAGAAGCCAGCCTCAACCCAGATTCTTTACCTCCACCTCCTGTTAAACCAGACAGGTATTACCAGGTTCCTGATTCACACCAGTTCCTATACAAAAGCCATACTGCTGACCCAGAAACTATTTCACAGGGTCCCAAGGGAATTAAGGCCTCTACTGCTAAAAACCCGTTACCTTCAGAGAGAGATTCCAGAGCTTTAGAAAGGTGGGGGAAAAAGGTGTATACCTCGGCCACTTTAACCATGAGGGCATTAAACTATCAGTTCCATATGTTAAAGTATCAAGACTTCAGACTCAAAAAAATCAAAGAAATCTTCGACTTTGGCTCCACTGCCATCGGAACCGACAATCTTTACCTTTCGGAGCTGGTCCCCAGTCTTGGAACCGGTGTCCGAAGCTCCTAAGAGTCCATTACTACAGTCGGTACCACCTTCGGTGCGCTCTTTTCGGTCCTCTTTCAGCCTTTCAGATCTGGATGTGGATCGTGTGGTGCAGAAGCTGTTATCGGCACCAGCCTTGGCAAAAATTTTATCGGCTTAGACCCAGATGGCTTCGGAGCTGAAGACCCTTGCACTAACTCAAATTATTCCTTCTCCGAGCCATGCGGGTCCTTCTGAGCCGGAGGAGTTCAGACCTGTTGATAGTGGAACCCTCGGAGCCAACGCCTGCTCTAGTGTCTTCGGCTCCATGCACTCTAACGTCCTCGGTGCCAATCGAGGACTCTAGGAGCTGACACTCTCTGGTTGGGTCCAGGGAGGATAGTCCGGCCGACTTGTCAGTTCTGACTCTGCCTCTCAGGGCTTCGGCTCGGATGAGCTCAGCTCCTACCTCTGGTTCGGAGCCCACTATCCCGGTGCCGGGGGTATCAACGGTTTCTTCAGATCCATCGGTTCGCTCGCATCGGAGCAGAGATGTTTTCAATGCCATGAGGAGAGTCATGTCACCTAAGACATCCTCGACCTCAGTTCTGGCTTCCTCCTCCCCTAAAGCACCTGTGTCTGCTTCTGCCTCACACATCCTAACCAAGCGTAGAGACCCAGAGCTTCAGGAAGCCCCATTGGCTGGCCCTTGCTCTTCCGAAACCTCACCAGAAGCTCCGACTGATGAGATTCCCAGGAAGAGATTGTGCAAGAGGAAACATCTAGACTCCTCTCAGGAGTCCATAACATTGGATACTGACTTAGATGAGTCAGAAGGGTCCCCACAGTCCCCCTCTGAAGATATCTCATTCACTGAGATAGTTGAAATCCTTAGGCAGAGGGGTGACTGGCAGTCCAAAAGCCCTGCTAAGGATGAGTCGGTTCTCCTGAAGGCTTTCGGGTCTCAGCCCTTCGATGAGCTGGTCTCACGAAGGGCATGGGAGTCTCTGGATACTATGACACCTGTCCCTAGGAGGCACAATAAGTTCATTTCTGCCCCCCTTGACAAATTGTTCTTAACAAAAAGGCGTTCCAGTTGATGCCATGGTGGTGGCAGCAGCCACCAAAAAGGAAATGTCTGAGACTTCCTAGTCTATCCATCCTCCTAACAGGGACTCCAGGATCATGGATAGATACTGGAAACGCATGTTTATTTCAGCGACATTTGCTCTTCGCTCAACTATTTAACCCATTTTACCAGGTTACAAAGAGATCTCCTTAAAGAGCTAGGAGATACTCTTCAGGGTACAGTAGCTGCAGGAGCTACTGACAAAGTTGCTGCCCAGCTTGCTACCCTTAATTCTATAGTAAACTCATCCATGTGTCTCATCTCATATACAACTGATGGAACGAGTAAGGCAGCGGGTACAGGAGTTGCTCTTGGGAGACACTCCTGGATGCGCTTGTGTTCCTTTGTGGAGCCCTTCAAGTCATCATTCGTGAATACTCCCTTTGATGGCTCGTCCTCTTTCAGGCCTAAAGTGAAAGAAACCTTAACCAGGTTTGAACAGGACAGAAAGACTCTGTCTGCCATCGGGGTCCGTTTTTCCACCCATACCCGACCCACCCTAAGAGTAAAAGGGGAGGAAAAATGTGATTCAGAAAAGCCTGTGGAGCCTTTCAGGACATGTGGTAAACCCCCCTTCAGAGGTAGAGGAGGGGGCAATAATGGAAGATGCCGCCCTTGCAGCAGAGGGGATCCACAACACCAGGGGGTGACAGAGATCACTTCTTTGGGAAGGCCTACCAGCGCTCCTGAAAAGGAGGCCTGACTGTCCTGCTATGGAGGCAGTCCGGGGGTCTCTTATCTTTGTATCCAGATGCCTGGCTCAAAATGAGAAGTGACAGCTGGGTACAAAGTATCATCTCCAGAGGATACTTCATCCCATTATCCACACCCACTCCACTCATAAGAAAAATCCTGGACGTTCCACCCAGTTACAGGGAACAGACAACAATAGAGGTCCAAACGTTGCTAAGAAAAAGAGTCATCCAACCAGTCCCAGCAGACCAGACAGGATCTAGAACTTACTCAAGATTCTTTTTAGTTCCAAAAAAGACTGGGGACTGTAGACCCATATTGGACCTCAGCAGACTGAACAAATATGTAAAGAAAGAGAAGTTCAGATGGTCGTGCTTCAGTCTATACTTCCCTTCTTGCAATTGGATTCCATCCGACAATTGGATGTGCTCGATGGATCTCAATGATGCGTACTACCACATGAAAATGGCCAGCCCGTCCAGGGATCATGTGTGCTTCCGGCTGGGAGCCAATCATTACCAGTTTTGAGCGCTGCCCTTTGGTCTCACTACAGCCCCCAGTGTGTTCACCGAATGCATGGCAGGGGTCACGGCTCACCTGAGGCATCTAGGATTCCAGGTGTTTCCATACCTAGACGATTGGCTCCTTACCACCACCACCAGGCATCAACTCATTCAGGAGTCCACTCTGTCACTCTGCAATCAACTGGCCATTACAATCAACTCAGAAAAATCTGCCTTGTCGCCATCACAGTATACCGTTTTTATCAGGGCAGAGCTGGACACCACCACCACCACCACCACACTAAGGCTTCCTATCGAGAGTCTTTTTTCTTTGTCAGGATGTCAGCGTTCTGATATCCAAAGACAGAGCACTAGCATCAGAAGTTCAGAAATTATTAGGCATGATGGCAGCAGCAATTTTAGCCATACCACTAGCTCGTATGTACATGCGGATACTACAGTGGCTGTTGTTCACTCAGTGGTCTTACCAAGAGCTTCCAATGTCTCGCATGATAATGATCACAGATTCCTGCAAAAAGGATCTTCAATGGTGGTTCACCTCACTTCATGTCACGATAGGATGCCCATTTGTGCCACCCCCTCCAGCGGCCACAGTGACCACGGACACTTACTGATAGGGTGGGGTGGGAAGGCAATTTCAGGGAAAGACAGGCCAAGGCACATGGACCAATCAAGAGACACATTTGCATATCAATGTCCTGGAGATGAGAGCAGTACTTTTGGCGTTGCAGTACTTTCAGGACTGTCTTCCTCTGGGTACGATTGCGATTCAGATGGACAACATGTCAGTGGTCTGGTATTTGAACAAACAAGGAGGAACCAGGTCCTACCCGCTTTGTTGCAAGGCTCTCAGAGTATGGCAGTGGGCTGTTTCCACCCGGCGCTTTCTGTTGGCGGCGTACATCCTGGGGAAATCCAACGTGATAGCAGACAAGCTGAGGAGGGCAGTCTTGTTGCCCCATGAGTGGTCCCTCAAGAAAGAAATAGCGGACAGGATATTCCACAGGTGGGGCCGGCCTTGCTGCAACCTATTTGCCAGTCACATGAACACGAAATGCAGAAGCTACTTTGCCCCGATTCCACCTCCGGGAGAAGCCCCATGGGACACACTCATACACGATTGGCCTCCGGGTCTCCTTTATGCATTTCCACCGATCCCGTTGATACCCAAGGATGTTCATCGTGTTACACTGCTGCAGTCATCACACTTGGGTTATCCTGCCGTCAGGCGGTCTCGCAGTCGGCCAGAGTTCCAAAGTCTTGGTCCGGCGTTGGTTGCTGTCGCTTCTTCCCTGACGTCAGTGCACCAGGGGTATATAAGAGGCATCCGACGCCATTTTTTTCAGTCTTTTTTGCTGCGCGGTGCCCGAAGCAGAAGCAGTTGGCCAGTGCTGGTCGGCCAACTCCTGAGATTTTCAAATCGATTTTCAGACCGAAGTCTTCAATAAAGCTAAGTACCCCGTTGGGGAACCTTTTCTTGCCTCAGTCCGATGTTAGAAAAAGTTAACAATTGCATTTCTTGTGGGAAGCAAATACCTCATAAGGACTTTCATTCTTATTGTATTCCTTGCCTAGGTCCAGACCACGACGTCACAGGTTGTCTGTTTTGTGCTAGGTTTAACAAACGAACTATTAAACGTCGGTTTGATTTCGCCCGGCATTATTTTGGTAGGAAATTTAATTATACCATGCCGTCGGAGCAACCGACGACCAGAATGCATAAAAAACGCAAAGATAAGGACAGGCAGCCGAGACCCAAACCAGACTCCGAGGCCTCTGCTAGGCCAGTCGCCGGTTCTCCGGTTTTCAGTGAGGCGCCTACGTAGCCCCTGACGACCGCTGATTTAGAACCCCGGGTGGCATCCGATTCCCAAGCGGAGATTGCTAGGCCTCCACAACCTTTATCTTTAGGCCCTTCCGACTCCATGGCTGAAGGACATTCCGGTGCAGTTGAAACGCCTTCAGTTGCAGAAGGTGTCTTCAGACCAACTACACTCACTATTAAATCCTATGCAAAGCTGAAAGCCCCTTTAAAAGCAAAGAAGACTGTACAGCAGTCTCCAGTACAAGGCCCCATGCCTAAGAAACAGATGCTTAACATGGCTGAAGACTTAATTACCCTAATCAGGGGTTCCCATCCCCCTCCTGATAAAAGGCCAAGACAGGAGGAGGACTACGCTTCCTCTGACCAGGTTTCAGTTTCCTCAGTTTCTTCTGAGGAACAGGAATACTATTTTCCCCCTTATGAACACTCTGATGCTGAAGAGTCTATCCCTTCAGCATCTCCCCCAGAAGACTACTCTTTTGGGGAAACTTTACATACCATGAGGGAACATTTCCACTGGGAAGGCCAGGATTACTCTGATTCTAAGAAAAGGCTCCAAGAGTTCCTTTTACTACCCCAGCACAGACCACTTGCTATTCCACCCATGTTAGACATTGTGGATGATGTTTATTCAGAATCTAGCCTTAACCCTGATTCACTACCTCCTGCACCAGCCAAACCAGACAGATACTACAGAGTCCCTGACTCGCACAAATTCCTATATAAAAGCCCTGTTGCTGACTCAGAAACCATTTCCCAGGGTCCCAAAGGGGTTAAGACCTGTATTGCTAAAAATTCTGTACCCTCTGAAAGGGATTTTAGAGCACTAGACAGATGGGGAAAGAAAGTATATACCTTAGCTACTCTAGCTATGAGGGCCTTAAATTGCCAGTTTCACATGCTGAAATATCAACAATATTTGATATCCCAATTAAAACAAAAAATGATCACACATACAGAACAGCCTGATTACAAGGAAATGCAAGATGTGTTGCATGCAGCTGAACAAGTGGGAAAGCATACTTTGCAATGTGGATTTGATTAATTGGAAGCTTCTTGTAGAGCAGCAGTGACAGGGTCTGTCATACGTAGGCATGCTTGGTTAAAAGAACAAACTTTACCTGATCATGTTAAAGCAAAGTTATTGGATGCACCTTTACAGCAGGATGTTTTATTTGGTGTAAAAGCAGAAGAGGTTTTAAAGAAAATGGAGGATAAGGCAAAATCTATGCAGACGGTCAAGGATTTTTTACAGGTTCAACACCCTCGTTTCAGCAGAAATTGGCCAACTAAAAACTGGTCCATTCCAGCTTCTGCCAGACCACAGAGGGGCAAATACAGACGCCCAAGGGGCAGAGGTCAGTCACAAGGCTCTTACCAGCCTCGACAATGGGGTGCCACAACCCAAAAAGGAGGAGAAGACAGGTCTCAAAATCAGAAGACAAACACAATGACTTACCCCTCAGACTGCCAAGCAAATCCCTCTTGGCAGCTCCCTTGGGAGGAAAACTAGCACTTTTTGCAGACAACTGGCACATCATCACAAAAGACAAATGGGTCCTAAATGTTGTATCTCAAGGATACAGATTCCACTTTCACAAGGATAAAAGGAATCCCAAACCTGCCACCAAATCAATGGGCAGAGGCTCAAAAACAAATTTCAGCTCTCATGGACATGAGAGCCATTCAGCAGGTCCCTACACAGGAGCAAGGTCAAGGATTTTACTCGAGACTCTTTCTAGTTCCACGAAAGGACAAAGCCTGGAGACCCATTCTGGACCTCTCAATTCTAAACACATATCTGGAAGTACCCAAATTCAAGATGCAAACACTACAGCAACTTCTTCCCATGCTGCGCAAGAAGGCTTGGCTAGTAAAGTTGGAACTCAGGGAGGCATACCTGCATGTCCCTATCAGATTCATAGCAGGTTCAACCCATTACCAATTCTGTGCACTGCCCTTTGGCTTATCTACTGCGCCCAGGGTCTTCAGAAAATGCCTGGAACCAGTAATTGCATACTGCAGACAAATAGGAATTCAAATATATCCATACCTGGACGACTACCTTATTCAAGCAGAAAGCAAGGACATTCTTTTAAAGCATCTGGCGTTTGTCAAAAACCTATTAGGTTGCCTAGGGTACACAGTAAACGAAAAGAAGTCAAAACTAGTGCCCTCACAAGACATAATATTCCTGGGTGCCAGCTTAAATACAAAGGCCCAGATGGCTTATCTCACGCCAGACAAGCAAGGACAACTGACTCAATACTTCAAAATGATGGCAACAAAGACCCAACTCCCTGCAAGAAAAATTCTGCAGGCCTTGGGATTCATGGCGTCTTGTATACTACTAATACCATATGCAAAACTGCATATGAGGAAATTACAATGGTACCTGAAAAGCGTATGGACTCAACACAGCCACAGCTTGGATACAATAATACCACTCATTCCCTGCCTTCAACAGGAGTTTCTATGGTGGGCTCAGGCATGTCACCTCAGCAAGGGTCAGCCTTTTACCTTACCCACAGCCAGGCAAACTATAACAACAGATGCATCAGATTATGCCTGGGGAGCACACATGGCAGGACAGTGTATTCAGGGCAAATGGTCTGCAGATCAAAGGCATCTACATATCAATCAAAAAGAGATGCTAGCTGTACAAAATGCCCTAACAGCTTTCAGGGACCTCCTACATCCAGGACAACTAATAAAGATGGACAACACCACCGTGATGTGGTACATAAACAAGCAAGGGGGCACACATTCCTACCCCCCCATGCAGGCAAGCAATGACCTTGTGGAACACAGCACTGACCTACCAAGTTCAACTACAAGCACAATTCCTGCCAAGAAAGAAAAACACGTTGGCAGATGATCTAAGCAGAAACATCATAGATCCTCACGAGTGGAAACTAGATCCACAAGTATTTGCAATGATAACTCAAAAATGGCGGAGCCCAGACATAGATCTGTTTGCTTCCCCCCAAAACTACCAACTATGGAAGTTTTGCACAAGGACATACCACACACTAGCTTGGGAAGTGGACGCCCTCTCATTCAGTTGGAAAACATTGACAGTGTATGCCTTTCCTCCACTGCCTCTTCTGGCAAAGGTGCTGCTGAAAGCCAGATTAGAGAGGCCACAAATGATACTCATTGCTCCAGACTGGCCATGCCAACACTGGCATCCAATACTAAGGAACATGGCTCAAGGCCCACCATGGATTTTACCTCAAATTCCTCACCTGCTGAGTCAGCAAAACAATCAGATTATACACAGCCAGCTCAAGACTTTAAATCAGGCTGCATGGCAAATTACCTAAACAACCAGTCAGCACTTCTCTCTAATGCTGTGATGGATATCATTCTGGAGGCCAGGAGGCCCAGTACCAGGAAAGCCTATTCAGACAAATGGAAAAGGTTCTGCGCCTGGAACCAGGCTAAAGGCCAAAATCCCCTTGTCCCAAATATTCCTCAGATTTTACAATATTTAATTGAGATGTTGCACAAAGGACTTTCCTTTTCATCTATTAAGATCCACGCCTCAGTTATTTCAGCTCAATACAACACAGATCCTCCGATATTTTCACATCCATTGCCTAGACAGTACCTCAGAGGGGCTAAGAACATAAGACCGCCCGGGAGAGCACCAACACCAACTTGGGATCTCAACTTTGTTTTGGGAAAACTTACACTACCGCCCTTTGAACCAGCTTTTACAGCTGATCTACAGTTTCTATCATGGAAAACTGCCCTGCTGTTAGCAATAACTTCAGCACGAAGAGTCTCAGAGCTACAGGCCCTAATGGCAGTGGAGCCTTTCATCATTTTTCATCAAGACAGAGTCGCTTTACGAACTAACCCTTCCTTTATGCCAAAGGGTGGTATCCAGTGTGGCCCTAAACCAAACCATTCATTTGCCCACCTTTTATCCAAACCCCCAGAACAAAAGGGAAAGGCTCCTACACTCTTTGGGCATTCACAGGCAATTACGTTACTACTTGGATAAAACTAAGGCTTTCAGAAAATCTGACCAGCTCTTTGTATCCTATGCTGCAGAATCACAAGGAAAGGCTATCTCAAAACGGACCATTTCAAAATGGATAGGACATTGTATCCGTTTCTGCTACAGCCACCATGGGAAACCTGTACCTGGTAACATTAGGCCCCATTCCACCAGCAACTTGGAGTTCAGTGCACACCTTCACCAAGCACTATCACTTACCTCTGTACTCTAAAACCAGAGCTGGCTTTGCCACTGCAGTTCTGCAGGGCCTACTAGCTTCTCCAAACCCTGTTTAGTTCCACCACCCATCCTTATCTTTGGGATTCAACCCAAGTGTGATGACTGCAGCAGTGTAACACGATGAACATAGTACAGTTTTGTACCTACCATAAATGTAGATGTTCGAGTGTTCACACTGCTGCAGTCCAGGTTACCCTCCCTCCATCCCCTCTGACCTAGCTGAACTTTTCTATACCTTTTCTATCCTGTACAACCTTTGTGGTGTATTTGTTTGTAACTGAAGGTATTCCTTTTATATGTTTTATTAGCAGTATGTATTGCCTACCAACTTGGGGGCACCTGACATCTGGGGCAAGAAAAACTGAAGAAAATGGCGTTGGATGCCTCTTGTATACCCCTGGCGCACTGACGTCAGGGAAGAAGCGACAGCAACCGATGCCAGACCAAGACTTTGGAACTCTGGCCGACTGCGGGACCGCCTGACGGCAGGATAACCCAAATGTGATGACTGCAGGAGTGTGAACACTCGAACATCTACATTTATGGTAGGTACAAAACTGTACTTTCTACAGAAAGCAAAAACCCTGGGAAGGACCATCATTCTCATAGCCCCTCATTGACCTCATCAGATTTGGTTCCCCTTCGTTCGACTTCATTTTGTAGAGGACCCTTGGATTCTGGACCCTTTTCCGGACCTTCTGACACACTCATCGGGGGAACTTCATTCCTCCCTGCAGTCCCTGAAGCTGACAGCTTGGCTGCTCCAATTCCCATCATAGCCAGGTTCCATAACCTCTCCAATGAGACAGAACAGATCCTCTTATCCTCTCATAAATCTTCTAGGAAGTTATATCTTAGCAAATGGAAAACATTTTCTATTTGGGCTTCTAAAAACAATATTGATCCATACCAAGCCCCTATGGCCTCCGTTTTAGAGATGTTCTTCGTGTTTCACCGTTGCAGTCATTACATTTGGGTTATCTGCCTGCAGGTAGCCCTCAGCTGGCCTGAATACCAGAGTCTTGGATTCCTGTGTCGGATGCTGTCTTCTTCCATGACGTCAGGTTGTCAGGGGTATAAAACATGCAGCCGATGCCATTACATCAGTCTTTTTGCCGTGCGGTGCCCGAAGCAGAACCAGTTCGCAAGTGCCGGTCAGCTGACTCCTGAAATTTTCAATTGAATTTCAGAACCGAAGTCTTCAAAAACGCTAAGTACCTCGTTGGGGATCCTTTTTCATGCTCTTAACCAATGTCAGTAAAAGTTAACAATTGTCTTACCTGTGGAAAGCAAATACCTCCTAAAGATTTTCATTCGTACTGCATTCCTTGCTTAGGCCCAGACCACGACGTCCCTCGCTGTTGGTTTTGTGCCTTATTCAACCCCCGAACTGTTTGTCGTCGGTCTATTTTTACAGCAAATTATTTTGGTACTTGGTATAACTATCCAGAAATGGCTTTGGTAAGCCATCCGACTACCGATATTCTGAAAAAAACGTAAGGATAAAGACAGAGACAGACCGCATAGGTCCAAAACTGCCGACGACGCTTCTGTTAAGCTAGTCGCCAGTTCACCGGTATTCAGTGAGGTGCTTTCGCAGCCCCTGATACCCGCTACTTCAGATTCGCAGGCCTCTACTGAGACCCATTCGGAGTCCAGTATGCCGCAAGATGCTTCTTCGACTATGGAACCTGCGGATGTCTCTACCTTGGATGAGTCCGGAGCCGCTGCGCAGGCACAGGCTAATGAGGGTGTATTCAGGCCTACAGATTTGCATTTTAAATCGACGCCATCTTCTTCATCCAGGCCTAAAACTCAACCCATGCCTAGAAAACCAATGTCCAAACCACATGGTCAGGCCCATATGCCTAAAAAAACAAATGATTAGAATGGCTGAAGACCTTATTACTTTAATTAGGGGAAGCCAGCCTTCTCCCTCTAAGAGACCTAGAACTTATTTTCTTTCTGATTCTTCTGATCAGGATTCTTATATCGCTGTTTCTTCTGATTACCTGGATTTGCCCTTATCTACCTATGACTTCTTCGAATCAGTCTCCAGAGCCGTGGACGAGGGTAAGGCAGTCCACACAGCCTATCTGGACCTCGCCAAGTCTGGAATCATAGATAAACTTACTAAGCTGGGCATTAATCCCTAAGTCACTTGATGGGTTGCCAACTGGCTTACTGACAGAACTCACACTGTAAAAGTAGCGGACTCAAAATCCAGCTCCAGACAAGTGGAGTACCTCAGGGTTCAGTCCTGGGACCACTCTTGTTTGTCATCTACTTCTCTGAAGTACAGGCCAATACTAAGGGACTCTGGCTAACAAAGTTCGCAGATGACTGCAAACTGGGAGCCATTATTTGAATCTCCAAATGATGTGGATACTCTACAAACAGGGCCTTACAGAAACAGCTACTTGGTGCCAGAGCCATGGGCTCAAGCTCAATGCCAAGAAATGTATAGTTATCCCCTTTGGGAAAAAACATGTACCCGTGAATTACCACATAGGTGGCAGTACACTAAACACTGAAAGTGTGATAAGAGACTTAGGGACACAGGCGGACAGTGGTCTCACCTTCGATAGCCACATTGCCACAATAGTCAGGAAATCCTTCTATGTGGCACATCTCATCACTAAGGGCTTTTCATCCAGGAAAAAAGGAGGTCATTGTCCCACTGTACTCATCCGTCATTAGACCCATTATAGAATACAGCGACCCATTATAGAATACAACACCCCATTTGGTATGTAACTCTCAAGACACCTGCAACAACTGGAAAGGCCGCAGAAATACCTCACTAAAAGAATCACAGGCCTAAAGCAGATGCCCTGTGCTGACTGCCTTAAAAAAACTCCAGCTATATTCTGTGGCATATCGTCTACTCAGAGATGATCCCTGCTTAACGTACAAGGCCATGTCAAACCCAGAGCTGTTGGACATGCTACACTTAAAGAAATCCCAATCCCTTAGAGCCACACGCTCCAGGGATCTAAATCTTGTCATCACAATAAACAAAACATGCTGGAGGGATAGGTTCCTGACCCAGAGACTCCCCAGACTCTGGAATAGACTGCCCATACATGTCAAGCAGAGCACCTCTTTGGCCCTCTTCAAAAGGAACCTTGACGATTGGATGGGAGAAAGGAAATTCACCCCGGGGATCATGTCAGTCGCCCTGCTAGACAGGGGTCCATGAAGTAAATAGTGTAGAAAGAAATAGCCAGGGAATTGTTATGGCTAGGCTTGTATAGGCCCTAGGGCTGATAGTCTAATACCAACCTATGAACCTATGAGGATTCTGATGCAGAGGATTCCATTCCCTCTGCTTCCCCTCCAGAAGATTTTTCTTTTGGTGAAACCTTGCACATTCTTAGGGAGCATTTCTGCTAGGAAAGCCAGGATTACTCTGACTCCAGAGAGAGGCTTAGGAAATTTTTACTCCTTCCTCAACACAGGCCTTTAGCTATCCCTCCTATTCTGGACATTGTAGATGATGCCTTCCTGGAATCTAGCCTGTCCCCAGACACTTCACCTCCAGCTCCCAGAAAACCTGACAGGTACCAGACAGAGTACCTGACTCTCACAAGTTCCTCTTCAAGAATCCTACTGCAGATCCAGAGAACATTTTCCAAGGACCAAAGGGCATTAAGGCTACTGCTGCCAAAAATCCTACCCCTTCTGATAGAGATTCTAGGGCCTTGGACAGATGAGGTAAGAAGGTATACACTTCTGCTACTTTGGCCATTAGGGCTTTAAATTGCCAATTTCGTATGTTAAAGTACCAGCTGCATATTATGGGACTGCTTAAACAAAAAATTATGTTGATTCCTGACTGTGCTGAATACAAAGAATTAGAGGATTTAATGCATTCTGCAGAACAAGTTGGTAAACCTACTTTGCAATGTGGTTTTGACAATTTAGAAGCATCTTGCAGGGATGTTGTCACTGGGTCTGTACTTAGAAGGCATGCTTGGCTTAAAGAGCAAAATTTGCCAGATCATGTTAAAGCTAAATTACTGGATGCTCCCTTAAACCAAGACCGCATGTTTGGCAGCAATGCAGGAGAAGTCCTCGAAAAGATGGAGTAAAAAGCTAAATCTATGCAAACTGTTAAAGATTTCCTGCAAGTACAGCCTCCCAGATATATAGTAGGCATTGGCCTTCAAAGAATTGGTCCTTCCCAGTCTCTTCCAGGCCTTCTCAGTCCAAACCCAGGAACAGCAGACCACCTAGGTTACAGTCTCAGGCTACACACAGGCCTAAGCAGTGGGGGGCTCCCACTTCCAAAGCAGGAAGTAGTAAGACACCCCCCTACGGAAAAATGTCACAATGACTCAACCTTAACCCTTCCAAGCCCTGCTCCCTTAGGAGGAAAGCTCTCCCTGCATCCAAAAAACTGGGAACTCATTACCCAGGACAAATGGGTTTTAAATATAGTTTTCCAAGGATACAGATTCCACTTCACACCCTACCAACCCCAAATGCTTGGCCAGACCTACCCCCAAATCAGTGGGCAGAGGCTCAACAGCAGGTTCTCTCTCTTCTAAGTGTCAGGGTTGTTCAACCTGTCCCAACAGAAGAAAGGGGGCACGGTTTCTATTCAAGACTTTTCCTGGTACCCAGAAAAGACAGCTCCTGGTGTCCTATCATGGACCTCTGTATTCTAAACACCTTTTTGGTAATCCCAAAATTCAAAATGCTAACACATCAACAGCTTCTTCCTGTGCTAGGCAAAGATGCCTGGTTGGCAACCTTAGACTTAAAGGAAGCTTACCTGCACATTCCAATAAGGGAATCTTGCAGGAAATACCTACGCTTCAGGGCAAGCTCCATGCACTATCAGTTCTCTACACTTCCCTTTGGCTTATCTGCTGCGCCCAAAGTATTCACAAAATGTCAAGCTCCAGCATTGCATTTTGCAGGCAGAGAAATATTCAAATATACCCATACTTGGACGATTGTCTGATTCAGGCAGAAAGCCAGTACTTGCTTCTAAAACGTCTGGCATTCGTAAAGAAACTATTAACCTCACTGGGGTACACCATAAATGAAAAGAAATCTCATCTAGTACCCTGCCAACAGATTATATTCCTGGGAGCAAGCTTGAACACAACTTCCCAGATGGCTTACTCACACCAGAGAAACAAGTTTATTTGACAACCTACTTCAAACTACTGGCCACAGAGACCCAGCTATCTGCAAGGAAAATTTTGCAAGCCCTGGAGTTCATGGCCTCTTGCATTCTACTAATTCCATATGCAAGACTGCATATGAGGAAACTACAATGGTATCTACAAAGCTTATGGTGTCAACATTCTCATGACCTGGAATCAATGATTCCTATCATTCCTTGTATAAAGACAGAGTTGTTTTGGTGGGCAAAGGCCTGATACCACAACAAGGGGCTCCCTTTCAATCTACCCCCTGTCGCCCAAACCCTAACAGACTCATTAGACTATGCATGGAGAAGGCTCACTTGGCAGGGCAGTGCATTCAGGGCGAATGGAACCCGAGACAGTGTACCTGCATATCAACCATAAAGAAATGTTAGCTGTACAGAATTCCCTGACAGCCTTCAAAGACCACATCCTTCCAGGACAGTTATTGGTAATGACAGACAACACCACGGTTATGTGGTACATAAACAAGCAGGGGAAACCCACTCCGTACCCTCTCAGCAGACTAGCCATGGCTCTGTGGAAAACAGCCTTGAGCTACCAAGTGCACCTACAGGCTCAATTCCAGTCAGGCAAGCTAAATTCTCTGGCAGACGACCTAAGCAGAAATCTCATGGACCCACTCGAGTGGAAACTGGAACCAAAGATATTCAAACTCTTGAGGAACAAATGGGGGACTCCAGAGATAGACTTGTTTGCCTCCCCTCAGAACTACCAATTGGACAAATTCTGCTCAAGGACTTCCCACAGTCAAGCTAGGAAAGTGAATGCCCTGTCCTTTACCTAGGAAAGCCTCTCGGTTTATGCCTTCCCCCTCTGCCTCTCCTCTCGAAAGTTCTGCTAAAGATCAAACAGGACAAGCCCAGAACAATACTGATTGCACCAGACTGGCCACGCCAGCACTGGTACCCCCTGTTGCGCAGCATGACACTGCTGGAACCATGACACCTGCCTCCGACCCCTTCCCTGCTGTCCCAGCAGGCGGGCCAGATTCTGCCCCCTCAGCTTCAAACCCTGAACCTTGCAGCCTGGCTAATTCCTTGAGCTCTCCAATACTATCCCTCAGTAAGCAGGTGTTAGATGTCATTCTGGAGGCAAGGAGGCCTAGTACTAGAAATTCTATGCTGAAAAGTGGAAAAGATACTGTTCCTGGCGCCAGACTCTGGGGAGGGGGATGGGCACAACGATGTCCAGCTTACCTCATATACTTCGGTACTTAACAGAAATGCTACTCAAGGGCCTATCCTTCTCGTCAATTAAAATTCATGCCGCTGCCATTTCAGCACATTATAGTACTGAACCACGCCTCTTCCCTCATCCTCTGCTAAATCAATTCCTCAGAGGGTCCAAAAATTTAAGACCCCCAATGAGAGCTCCTACTTCAGACTGGGACCTTAACTTTGTATTGGAAAAGCTCACTCTCCCTCCTTTTGAGCCAGCTGCAACTGCATTGTTGAAATTCCTTTCTTGGAAAACAGCCTTCCTTCTAGCCATCACTTCAACAAGAAGAGTGTCTGAATTACAGGCCCTCATGGCAGTGGAGCCCTTCATTATCTTCCATGCAGACAGGGTTTCCTTCAGGACCAATCCTTCCTTTATGCCCAAGGTGGTGTCTGGTGTGGCCCTAAATCAGTCTATTCATTTGCCTACCCTTTTCCCAAATCCACAAAACAGAGGAGAACGAATACTGCACTCTTTGGACATACACAGACAACTTAGATTTTATTTGGACAGGACTAAGCCTCTCAGAAAATCTGAACAGCTGCTAGTTGGCTTTGCTGCAGGGGCAGAGGGGAAGGCCATTTCAAAGCAAACCATTTCTGAATGGATAGCCCATTGCATTCATTTCTGCTTTAAGCACCATGGAAAACTTATCCCACAGGGGATAAGATCACATTCCGCCAGGGCTGCGTCTACCTCTACAGCCTTTTTCAGAGGAGTCACTACCAGGGACATCTCAGAAGCTGCCACCTGGAGCTCTGTGCATACCTTCACCAAGCATTACCACATGCCTCTTTTTTTCTAAATCCAGAGCTGGTTTTGCCACTGCAGTCTTGCAGGGCTTAATAGCTGGCCCTAATGCTCTCTAACTTCCTCCTCCATTCCTTAGCTTTGGGAATCAACCCAAGCGTGATGACTGCAACAGTGAAACACGAAGAACGTAGTACAGTTGTGTACACTAACCGTAAATGTAGATGTTCAAGTGTATTCACTGTTGCAGTTCTGGTTACCCTACCCTCACTTCTCTTGGCTCTACCTTTCCTTCTTGTTTGGTGTATTTAAGCTTTCTGGTGTATTTGCTTTTTGATGGAGGTGTACCATAACATATAATTGCTTCCTGTTGTGGGGGGATCTGACATCTGGGGCAAGAAAAACTGATGTAATGGCATCGGCTGCATGTTTTTTACCCCAGATAACCTGACGTCATGGAAGAAGAGACTGCATCCGATGCAGGAATCCAAGACTCTGGTATTCAGGCCAGCTGAGGGCTACCTGCAGGCAGATAACCCAAATGTGATGACTGTAACAGTGAATACACTCGAACATCTGTTAAGTGTACACAACTGTACTTTCCTTGGACAACTCACTTGCTTCTTTGGGTTCCTCTGGTGTAATCCTTTCAGCTTTTCTTGATTGGGGTTCATCCAAGTCCTCTCTGGCTCTTCTAATGTTTGATATGAGCATGGAGTAAACATTTTCTTTGTGTCTGGGAGACGCACTGGGAGATTCTTCTTGCGGTAACTGGGGAAAGAGACCCTTTGACAAGGCAGAAGTATTGTCTCCTACTTGGTTTTCTTCCAAGGTGTTAACATGCAAAGAAGAAGAAGGAAAAAAAAAAAAAAAAAGATTAGGATTTGTTCTTCTGAAGACTTTGTTCATAAAAACGAATGTTAAGTTGTCAATCTCGCCTTCATTCTTGCTTGATGGGTTCGGAGCCGATCCCTCGGCTCCGACTCGGCACTTGCTAAGCTCGAGAGTCACTTTTACCAGCTCGAGGCAGCCCCATATCCCATGATGCAAGGCGGTAAGTACCCAGATCTCGTTTGCCGCTTCGCTTATGAGGTCCTCCTTTTACCAGCTCCTGGTAAGTGATTCACTTTACTAATATTCAAGCCCTTTTTTGTTAAAAAACTTATTATTATTAGTTATAAGTTAATTTTTTAGTTTTCCTGACAGAAAATCCCTGTCTCCCTTAATATTTTTTAGTCAAACTTTACCCATCCCATCCCCTCCCTGTTAGGGTGTGTGTGTGTTTATTTTTAGGAATACCTTTTGGTATTTTCTTTAATTTAAGTTTTTTGACTGGTGTGTGTGTGTGTTTAAGCACCATGTCAAAGGAGAGGGTCTCAGGTTTTAAGAAGTGTGACTCGTGCTGTCAGAAGATGTCTCTGACAGACGGTCACACTTCTTGCCTGTATTGCCTGGGGCCTCTTCACCTGCAGGACTCCTGTGCTATTTGTCATTCCTTCAGCCAGAGAGTCCTGCAGGAAAAGATTTAATAAACTGATTCTTAGGGGCCTTCTTGCCGGAGGGCTCTCCGCTAAGTCGGCTCCGTCAAAATCAGTTAAATCTTCCAAGGCCCAGGCTTCTGTTTCTAAGCCTGCGGCCTCGGCCCGACTCGCCCGAGTCGAGATCGCTCGGCTGGAGCCGATTCTGGCTTAAAGCCTTCGGCACCGATGGCTATCGGTGCCGAATCTGTATCGACACTCGGTGTCGGCTCCGATCGGTTCCGACACCCATGTGGCACAGGCATCGGTGTCGGCTCGATCGGCTCCTACACCGTTACTTTGGTGGCTGTATCGGCTCGGCTGGAGCCGATACATCGAGCTTCCTGTCGGCTCCGAGGTCGGCTCCGACAGGATCTATGGTATCGGCTCCAATGGCTCATTCCAGGAAGGGGGCGGGGTCTCCTTCCTTGGGGCCGATACTTTGGGTCCCGGCTTCCCCTTTTCTATCGAACGGAGCCATCGGAGCCGATCTTCAAGGTCATCCAGATTGTCAGATCATGACCTAGAGAGTGGTCAGTAGATTACTTAAGTCACAGGTACTGGCCCAAATGTTACATAGTCCGTCTCAACAGACGACTGTTGGTCCACACCCCGTTACAGTTCCTCCTTCAACTCTACCCCAGAGCTTGGAGTTGGAGTCTTCGAATGGTTACTGCTACGGCTGGAGGACGGAATACCCCTTCTGTTCCTTCAGCCTCTACTCTTATCTCCTCTTGAGACCTTCCTTAGAGGGATTCGTGGTCGGGCTTCCATGGTCTCCTCCGAGGGGTGAGTGGCATCGGACCCTTGTCCGAGCCCGCTCTTCCCCTTGGAGCCTCGGCCTTGGTGAGCTCGGCTCCGACATCTGCCTCGAGGCTTCCCTTCGGTGGTCCCTGGAGTTCCTAGCTCTTGAGCGGGTTCTCTCGGACCTGCCTGGGAGGGGAGCATTCGAGGTGATGAAGAGTGTACTGGCCACTGGTATCAGTCAGCAGTCTGTTCCCGTAGCTCCTCCCTCTATAGTACCTGTTGACATCTCTGCCACTTCTCTTGCTACAGGACCCAGAGATCCTCCGCCTCAGGTTTCCCCATTGGGAATTTCCCCTCTTCCGAGGATTCTCCTGATGTTTCGGGAGATCCTCCTAGGAAGAGGACTTGTAAGAGGAAGCATGTAGACTCCCGAGTCTGTCACTGGATACTGACTTTGATGAGTCAGAGGGATCCCTAGATCCCCTCTGAGGATGTCTCCTTCTCAGACATCCTAGAACTCCTGAAACAGAGGGAAACTGGCCCACCAACATTCACTCTGAGGATGACTCAGTATATCTAGAGGCGTTTGGATGTCCGCGCTCTACCTCCTGGGTGTCTCCGCCTTCGACCCCTTATGCAGGTTATTGCACGAAAGGCGTGGGCAGCTCCTGACTCTGTAGAGCCAGTCCCTAGGAGGCCTTCAAAATTTATCACTGCCCCGTGTGACAAACAATTCCTTACTAAGGGTGTCCCCGCTGATGCCATGGTGGTGGCTGCGGCCACCAAAAAGGAACTTGCAGATCCTTCCGTGCCCGTCCATCCTCCTAATAAGGACTCTAGGACCATGGATAGGTAGTGTAAGTGGATGTTTTCCTCAGCGACCTTTGCTATGCGTTCGCTGAATTACCTATGTCACTTCACCAGACTCCAGAGGGATATCCTTAAGGAGCTGGGTGAAGTAGTTCAGGATCCTACAGCTGCAGGGGCTCAAGAAAAAATTGCTTCAGCTAGGAGCCCTCAATTCCATTGCAAACTCCTCCATGCGGCTAATATCTTATGCTGCGGATGGAGCAGTAGAGCCGCAGGTACAGGTGTGGCTCTTAGACGCCAAGCCTGGATGCGGCTATGTGATTTTGCGGATCCCTTTAAGGCGTCCTTCACAAATTCTCCCTTTGATGGGTCAGCTTTGTTTGGCCCTCAGGTGAAGGAAACCTTGACCAGGTGCGAACAGGACGGCAAGACTCTTTCTGCTGTTGGAGTCCGTTTTCCACCCCTTCTAGACCTTATCCCAAAGGACAGAAAGGTGGGAAAATGTGGTTCCGTAAATCCCAAGGAGTCACGCCGATTCACGTGGTCAGTTTACCCCTAGAGGCAGAGGGGGTAACAACAACAGACGCTCTAGAGGCAGAGGGGTCCAAGAACCAGGGAAACAGGGAGCCTCTCTCTGATAAGCCCTTTCAGCATCCCTGAGGTGTTGCCCGGCTGTCCCTCCTTGGAGGCAGTCGGGAAGATTATCACTGTACCCAGAAGCCTGGCATTCCCTCACTCAAGACAGATGGGTACAGTCGATCATATCCAAGGGTTACATAATTCCTTTCGAGGAAAGTCCCTTCCCTCAAGTTCCCTTCCAGATGTACCACCCGGTCTAAGGGAGATTGCAGAGTCAGAAATCTCAAAACTACTGCAAAAGAGCCATTCAGCCAGTTACAATAGACCATTCAGAGCCGGAATCTACTCAAGGTTCTTTTGGTCCCCAAAAGACGGGAGACTGGAGACCAATATTGGATCTCAGCAGACTCAACAAGTCTGTCAGGAAGACAAGATTCGAATGGTCACTCTTCAGTCAATTCTGCCCTTCTTACAGAAGGACAACTGGATGTGCTCAATAGATCTTCAGGATGCGTACTATCACATCAAAATTCACAGACGCTCCAGGAGATTTCTCCGCTTTCGGCTGGGGTCCAGTCATTTCCAGTTCAGGGCCCTGCCCTTTGGTCTCACTACAGCCCCAGAGTGTTCACCAAATGCATGGCAGTGGTCACGGCTCACCTGAGACGTCAAGGATTCCAGGTGTTTCCAGATCTCGACGACTGGCTCCTGTCAGCCACCACCAGGCATCAGCTTATACAAGCCAGGGATTACACAATGGACCTTTGTTCTCATTTGGGCATCTCAATCAACTTGAAAAGTCATCCTTATCGCCCTGCCAGTCTATTACCTTCATAGGCAAACTTAAACACTGTTCGGATGTCAGCTACCCTTACAGAACAAAGAGTTTCAGACATTCAGACTCATGTCAGGATCATTCTGGCCAGCAAGAAAATACAGGCCAGAATGGTTCTAAAGGTATTAGGTCTCATGGCTGCGGCCATTACTCTTCTTCCCTGGCTCGATTCTACATGCCTTCTTCAGTGGATGCTGTTCACACAGTGGTCATACCAGCAACTTCCAATGCGTCACCAGATTCTGGTGACACAGACATGCAAAGAGCATCTTGCTTGGTGGATCACATCGTCTCAGGTTCACCAAGGCAGGTACTTTGTACCCCCATCCCCGATAGCCACTGTCACCACGGATGCCTCCCTGATCGGGTGGGGGGGGGTCATTATCAGGGCAGGATGGTTCATGGGACGTGGCAGCCGTTCGAGTACCATCTGCACATAAATGTCCTGGAGATGAGAGCAGTGCTTTTAACGTTGCAAGCCCTCAACGACTTTCTTCCCGTAGGGACAATTGCAGTCCACACAGACAACATGTCTGTAGTTTGGTATATCAACAAACAGGGCGTAACCAAGTCCTACCCCTTGTGTCGAGAAGCGCTCAGACTATGGCAATGGGCGATCTCCTCTCATCGGTTTCTGGTAGCAACGCATATCCCTGGGAAAACCAACATTATAGCGGACAGATTGAGCAGAGCTATCCTCATGCCTCACGAGTGGTCTCTCAAGCAATCTATAGCGGAAGAGATTTTTCTGGAATGGGGTCGTCCATGTTGCGATCTTTTTGCTACTCCCCAAAACAGCAAATGTCCAGACTTCTTCAGCCTCTTCCCTCTATCAGGCCATCCCCCCAGAGACGCTCTGACCCAGGATTGGCCCCAGGGACTTCTTTATGCCTTCCCTCCATTTCCTCTGATCCCTCAGGTGATCCAGAAAGCTACCGTTTTGAGAGCCAAATTGATTCTCATTGCCCCTTATTGGCCTCGACAAGTTTGGTTCCCGTTCCTCCATCATCACCTTTTGGTGCAGCCGTGGCATCTGGACCCTGTGCCAGATCTTCTGATTCACCAATCGGGT
This sequence comes from Protopterus annectens, assembly GCF_019279795.1. NCBI lineage: Eukaryota > Metazoa > Chordata > Ceratodontiformes > Protopteridae > Protopterus > Protopterus annectens. The sequence continues at coordinate 633,268,191 of NC_056733.1, forward strand.
CAGCTGCACCGGTCAATCCCTTCTCTCAACCTCACAGCATGGTTGCTCCACTTCCTTCCTTAGCCAGGCTTCCTTTGATCTCTAACCCAGTTAGAGACATCATAGTAACCAGCTAAAATCCTCTACCAGGAGGATTTATACAAGCAAATGGAAACGTTTCTCTTATTGGGCTAAGGCCCAAAATATTGATCCTTTTACTGCCCCTGTTCAGGCAGTCCTGGACTTCTTAGTAGAGATTTTTCATGCAGGCTCCTCTTCTTCCACAGTCAGAGTTCAATTGGCTGCTATTTCCAATTTTCATGTCGGGATAGCATATCATAATATTATGTCCCATAGGCTCTGCAGGGCCTTCTTGAAAGGAATTTTCCTACTAAAACCTCCAATCAGGAATCCTCCTCCTCAGTGGGATCTAAATTTAGTGCTGACATCCTTGATTCTTCCCCCCTTCGAGCCAGCTGTTTCTTGTTCCCTGAAATATCTTTCTTGGAAAACTTTATTCCTAGTGGCTATTACATCTGCCAGGAGGGTGTCTGAACTTCATGCTCTTTCAGTTCGACCCCCCTATTTGGTTTTTCACAAAGACAGAGTATCTTTGAGAACTAATCCAACCTTTTTACCTAAGGTCGCTTCAAAGAACAACCTGAATCAATCCATTGATCTCCCTGTATTTTTTCCTAACTATTCAGATAGAGCTGAACAAAAGCTACATTATCTTGATGTCCACCGTCAACTTAGATATTATTTGGACAGAACAAAAAATTTAGAAAATCTGATCAACTTTTTGTTTCCTATGCGGATAATAAAAAAGGCCTTCCTGTTTCTAAAGTGACCTTGTCCAGATGGCTTTCTTCGGTCATCTCTGAAATTTATACTCAGGGGAAAACAGCTGTGCTCAAAACCTAAAGCACATTCAACTAGGAGCTTAGCTACTTCTACAGCTTTTCAAGCTAGACTTCCTTTGGACACTATTTGTGCAGCCGCCACTTGGGCTACTCCTCACACTTTTGTTTCCCATTACAAATTGGACTTGGCCTCCAGGGACAGAGCCAGTTTTGGCTCTACAGTCCTCAAGAGTTTGTTCCATTGAGCCACCCAGGATAGAGGTGCTAGGGACGGTCCCATCAAGCAAGAATGAAGGCGAGATTGACAACTTAACATTAAGAAGTTATGTACCTACCATAACGTTCCATGTTAGTTGTCTTCTCTCGCCTTCTTTCTTGCGACCCTCCCTCCTTCCCCTGGCCTGGACAGACCTTGTATAAGAAACTGTTATGCTGAAGACCATTCAGACCTGGTCCTTCTTCCATCTGTAAGTTTTCTTTCTTCCTTTGGGAAGTATTTTATGCTTGGTGCTATTGCCCTTTGTCAGCAAACGAGATCTGGGTACTTACCGCCTTGCATCATGGGATATGGGGCTGCCTCGAGCTGGTAAAAGTGACTCTCGAGCTTAGCAAGTGCCGAGTCGGAGCCGAGGGATCGGCTCCGAACCCATCAAGCAAGAAAGAAGGCGAGAGAAGACAACTAACATGGAACGTTATGGTAGGTACATAACTTCTTATTTTCTTACCTTACTCAGGCAATTGTTGCAGGCCGTCAATCCTGGGATGTTCCTCTGGAGTTTCTTTACTGTCAGAGGATTCCGGCAGTCCGAGACAGGGCTTTTTCTCCAGCAGATTCCCAAGCCCAAGTCTCTGATTCTAAGAAATGTTGTTCCTCTTTACCTCACGTGGATGAATTTTCCTTCTCACAAGCTATTTACAGGATGAATGAGGTATTTTTGTGGAGGAGGTGAATGTCCAGAAATGATTTGATATTTTGTTACAAGTGCATATACTTCATTCTGTTCCCATTTTAACACCCTTGGAGGATGTGATTAATGCTGCTAATAATCCTAATTCTCAACCTTTAGTCCCCAAAAAAGCAGACTGTATAAAGTGTCTCAAATTAACAAATGATTGTTTTCACATCCTAGGTCTGACCCAACAGCTTATTTCCACCTATTGGCCAGCTGGAAACAGACTGTAAATACAAACCCTTCACCCGTGTATAAAGAACACAAGGTATCGGACTGATATTTTAAACAAATTTTCTCTTCACTCACTTTAGCTTACAGTAATCTTAACATTCAAGCACATATGTGGAAGTTTGGTCTGTGTTGTGCAGCCAGTTTAAGGGAATAATCTTCCGCACTTACTTCTGTGGTAATCCCTTGCTGAAGTCTGTTTCTAATCTTTCACAAGTATCTAAACATGTTTTGAAAAGTGTGCATGATTGTGTAGATACTCTGTCAAGAGCCACTGCTTCTGATAAAGTTTTAAGGAAATATGTCTGGTTGCACTAGCAGAAGTTTGCTGATGAAGTAAAAACTGAAATTGGAATTTTGCTTTAGATAAGGCTGCTTTGTTTGGGTCTTCTGCTACTCAGATCATCACACTGTTTGAAGTTAATTCAGGGAGTGTCATAAGATTTTTCATGTTCCCCTTCACAAATGTCATAACTGCTCTTTTCTTTCCAAAAAAGGGACAGTCTTAATACTTCTAAATTACTATGCCAGCATTCTGCCCTCCATCCCAGTTGCTCTTGTCGTCATCTCTCTAAACCTTTTCCAGAAAATGGATGTTCTTTGTGTTTCACTGTTGCAGTCTTGGGTCCTGCGTCGACTGCTCTCTCCTCTTCCATGACGTCAGGTCGTCAGGGGTATAAAACATGCAGCTGACGCCATTTTATTCAGTCTTTCTTGCCGCGCGGTGCCCGAAGCAGAAGCAGTTCGCAAGTGCCTGTCAGCCAACTCCTGAAATGTTCGCATTCGCGTTTCATAACCGAAGTCTTCAACTAAAGCTATGTACCCCGTTGGGGAAACTTTCTTACTCCTTACCAATGTCAGTAAAAGTTAATAATTGCATTACTTGTGGGAAGCAAATACCTCATAAGGATTTTCATTTCTACTGCATTCCTTGCCTAGGCCCAGATCATAACGTGCCTTGCTGTCGGTTTTGTGCTAGATTTAACCAATGCACTATTAAGCGTCTGTATGTTTTTGCTTCAAAATATTTTGGATCCAGATTTAGTTACACTGAAATGTCTTCGGGTAGCAATCCGACTACCGGAGTTCACAAAAAACGCAAAGAAAACAGACGGTCGAAGTCCAAAACCGATGATGAAGCTTCTCCTAAGCCAGTCGCCGGTTCGTCAGTAGTCAGTGAGGCGCTTTCGCAGCCCCTGATACCCACTACTTTTGAGTCGCAGCCCTCTACTAAGTCCCATGCGGAGTCCGGTATGCCGTGAGATTCTCAGAGTATTGAACCGGCGGATGTCTCTCCCTTGGATGGGTCCAGAGCCGCTGAGCAGGCGCCGGCTTCTGAGGGTGTTTTCAGGCCTCAACATTTTTATACAAAATCGAAGCCAGCTTCAAAAACAAGATGAAAAACATTTTCTAAGTCTAAAAAACCGACGCATGAGCCACGTGCTCAGGTCCCTATGCCTAAAAAAACAGATTATCAAAATGGCTGAAGACTTAATTACCTTGATCAAGGTATCGATTTTGAACACGTTTCTGAACATTCCAAAATTCAAAATGCTGACTTTACAACACCTACTGCCTATGCTGGGCAGGAACGCTTGGTTAGTGACTCTAGACTTAAGAGGCATACCTGCATATCCCAATAAGGGAATCGTGCAGAAGATACCTCCGCTTCAAGGCAGGTTTTTTTACCAATTCTCTGCACTGTCCTTTGGCTTATCTACTGTGCCCAGGGTCTTTACAAAGTGCCTGGCACCAGTAATTGCATTTTGCAGACAAAGAAGTATATAAATTTATCCTTACCTAGACAACTGTCTCATTCAAGCAGAGAACAAGGATAATGTCCTTCAAGGATGCATCTGCAGTCATAACATATGGGTTGTCCTGCCTCAGGCAGCCCTTCGGTCGGCCGGATTCCAAAGTCTGGGTCTGGCCTCGGCTGATGTCGCACTTTCCCCGATGTCAGAGCGTCTGGGGTATAAAAGCATCAGCCGACGCCTTTTTCCTCAGTCTTTCTTGCCGCGCGGTGCTCGAAGCAGAAGCTGTTCGCAAGTGCCAGTCGGTCAGATCCAGTGATTTCAGCTACCGAAGACTTCGAAAAAGCTAAGTACCCCGTTGGGGACTCTTTCTTGCCTCAGCCGATGTCAGATGAAGTAAATAATTGTTTAACTTGTGGGAAACAAATACCTCATAAGGATTTCCATTCCTACTGCCTTCCTTGCTTAGGCCCAGACCACGACGTATCGTCCTGTTCAGCCTGTGCTTCCTTCAACCGACGAACTCTTAGACGTCGGTCGGAGTTTGCAGAGGAATTTTTTGGGGCTAGTTTTGCATATAAAATGCCGTTGGAGACTCCGACATCACATTTAGTGAAAAAACGGAAGGACAAGGACCGACACTCGCGGCCCGCGGTTTCGGCTGAAACCATGGTAAAGCCTACCGCGAGTGTCTCGGTTTTGGACAAAACCGAGTCCTCGGAGATTCCTTCATCCGAATCCACTCAACCGACCACCGCGGCCTGGGAGGCCCAGGCTGAGTCGGCTACCGAGCTACCTACCAAAACCAGTGTCCAGGATATGTCCGACACCATTCCTTTGGACATATCTACTCCTGCACGTGGGGCAGCTAGGCCCCCTGCTTCCATGTCCATTAAGGCCTTCTCCAGGGCTAAAGCTGCTAAACTTTCTAAGGCTTTGCCTCCCAAGACTACCTCCCAGAGGCCTTCCTCTAGTACTCAGATCCTCAGCCTTGCAGAGGACCTTATTTCTTTAATTAGAGGTTCACAACCTCATTCGGACAGGGCCTCTCACCCTCCACCAGACAAAAGGCCCAGGACTGAGCCTTCTGACCCACACTCTTCAGATGAGTCCACGGATGGCTCTGAGTTGTCAGACCACCAGGAGGAGGCTTATTCGCCCTATGAGGATTCTGATGCTGAAGAATCTATCCCTTTGGCCTCCCCTCCTGAAGAGTTTTCCTTTGGTGAGACTCTACACTCCATGAGAGAGCATTTTCAATGGCAAGGTCAGGAATTCTCTGATTCTAGGAAAAGATTAAGGACCTTTTTACATTTGCCTCAGCATAGGCCTTTAGCTATACCTCCTGTTTTGAATGTAATTGATGATGTGTACAATGATGTCAGTACAGCCCCTGATACTCTCCCCCCGGCCCCTGCCAAACCTGATAGATACTACAGGGTCCCGGATTCTCATTTCCATCTGTACAAAGCCCATTCTGCCGACCCAGAAACTATTACTCTGGGCCCTAAAGGGTTTGCGGCTGCCACTGCCAAAAATCCTCTACCTTCGGAAAGAGAGTCTAGAGCTTTAGAGAGATGGGGAAAGAAGGTATATACCTCTGCAACTCTTTCCGTCAGGGCTCTAAATTGTCAATTTCATATGATACAGTACCAAGAGTATTTGTTAGATGAACTGAACAAGAAGCTTTCTTCTCCTGAGCCCCTTGACCGTAAATCCCTTCAGGATTTGGTACACAACTGACAGCAGGTTAGTAATCATTTCTTAAAGTGTGGTTATGATGCATTGGAGGCTTCATTTAAGTCAGCTATGACTGGGGCAGTTATTCGTAGGCATGCCTGGCTGAAGGAACAATCTTTGCCAGACCATGTTAAAGCTAAACTCCTGGATGCTCCAATGGAGAAACAAAATTTATTTGGCTCCTCTGCTCAGGAGTTTTTAAAAAAGTATGAAGAAAAGGCAAAATCTGTGCAAACAGTTAAGGATTTACTACAAGTACAACCACCGAGATTTAGCAGAAACTGGCCTACTAAGAATTGGTCCTTTCCAGACTCTGACAGAGCCCAGAGGGGCAGGAACAGACGCCCCAGAGGCAGAGGCCAATCTAGGGGTTCTTACAGAGGCCGTCAGTGGCAACCTGCCAACCAGAGAGGTAGTGCAACAGCAGCAACAACAACAACTACTACAACAGGACAGGCTCAATGACTTTACTCTGATTCCGCCCACCAGGGCTCAACTGGAAACACCCTTGGGCGGAAAGCTTGCTTTATTCTCAAAAAATTGGCATTATATTACAAGGGACACATGGACACTGCAAATAATAGACAAAGGATACAGGTTCCACTTCCACACTTTGCCAAAAAGAAACGGAATGCCAAACCTACCACCAAATCAGAGGGCAGAGGCTTTAAAGCAGATCAACAACTTGCTTCAAATGAAAGCCATAGAAAAAGTACCACTTTCAGAACAAGGCCAAGGATTTTACTCTAGACTATTCCTTGTACCAAAAAAAGAAAATCAATGGAGGCCTATTCTCGACCTGTCCGCATTGAATACTTTCCTCATTGTGCCAAAATTCAGGATGCTGACCCTACAGCAACTTCTTCCCATGTTGGGCAAGGAGTCTTGGCTGGTGACTCTAGATCTCAAGGAGGCATACCTGCACGTCCCTATTCGACCAAACTGCAGAAGACACCTCAGATTTCTTGCAGGATCAGAGCATTATCAATTCTCAGCATTGCCCTTTGGCTTATCTACTGCGCCCAGAGTATTCACGAAATGCCTGGCATCAGTAATTGCACACTGCAGACTTCAGGGGATTCAAATCTACCCTTATCTGGACGACTGCCTTATACAAGCGGACAACAAGGTAAATTTGATAAAAGACTTGGCCTATGCCATCCGCCTACTACAGGCATTGGGATACACAGTCAACATCCAAAAGTCAAGACTGGTTCCATCCCAAAGGATAACCTTTCTGGGTGCGGATCTAGACACAACCACCCAAATGGCCTTTCTCACAGAAGAAAAACAAAAACAACTTCCAGATTACTTCATGAATCTGACAAGACAAGCTCAGCTTACTGCAAGGAAAATCCTGCAGGCCCTGGGTTACATGGCATCCTGCATAATTCTGATACCACAGGCCAGGCTGCATATGAGAAAATTACAATGGTATCTAAGGAGTGTATGGTCTCAACACAGTCACAGTTTGGAAACTTTGATACCAATCATTCCTTGCTTTCAAAAGGAATTCCTTTGGTGGGCTCAGGCCTGCCAGTCCAACAGAGGGTTGCCTTTCAACAAACCAAAAACAAAACAAACCATCACCACGGACGCTTCAGACCGAGGATGGGGAGCACACATGGAGGACAAATGTATCCAAGGCCTATGGTCTCAGACAGCTACACATGCACATAAACCAAAAGGAAATGCTGGCAGTGATGCATGCAATCGAGGCTTTCAAACCCTTCCTCCATCAAGGCCACCTGTTAATAAGGACAGACAACACCACGGTCATGTGGTACATAAACAAGCAGGGAGGCACACACTCCTACCCTCTATGCCGGCTGGCTATGAATCTATGGGAGTTATGACTGAAACTCAATATCCATCTGCAGTCCCAGTTTGTGCCAGGAAAGGAAAATACACTGGCAGACAGCTTAAGCAGAACTGCCATGGATGCACACGAATGGATGCTGCACCCAGACATCTTCCAACTCATAACAAAGGCATGGGGAACGCTGGAGATAGATCTATTCGCATCCCCCCTCAACCATCAACTGAAGACATTCTGCTCAAGGACATACCACCCACAAGCATGGAGGGTGGACTCTCTCTCTTTCAGCTGGAAAGCTCTAAAAGTATATGCCTTCCCACCTCTCCCTTTAATGTACAAGGTTCTACTGAAGATCAGGGAGGAACAGCCAAGAGTGATTCTGATAGCTCCAGACTGGCCAAGGCAACACTGGTATCCACTATTGAGGAGCATGTCACAGGCAAAACTATGGCCTCTCCCCCTATGGCCTCTTCTTCTGATGCAGAACAATTTCAAGATCATGCATCCCAACTTAAAAACATTGCAGCTAACTGCCTGGAAAATCCCTTAAAACCAAAACAAAATGTTTTATCACAGACAGTGAAGGACATTATCATGGAAGCTCTCCGGCCTTCCACAAGGAAGACATACTCAGCTAAATGGAAAAGATTTTTCATCTGGCACACATCAAAAGGCTTAGATGTGACAGTGGCAAACATGACACATATTCTGGAATACTTAGCAGAACTGTTCCACAATGGCCTTTCCTATTCTTCCATTAAGATTCATGCCTCAGCAATTTCAGCAGAATACAATTTGGATCCACCTATCTTCTCACACCCTCTACTCAAGCAATTTCTGAGAGGGATCAAAAATATCAAACCTCCAAGAAAAACCCCTTTACCTGCTTGGGATCTCAACTTTGTCTTGGAGAAACTAACACTCCCTCCCTTTGAACCAGCAGCATCAGCGGATCTCCAGTTTCTGTCTTGGAAAACTGCATTCCTTCTGGCAATAACTTCAGCAAGAAGAGTATCTGAGTTACAAGCATTAATGGCAGTACAGCCATTTCTTATCTTACATCAGGACAGTTACACTAAGAACTAATCCTTCTTTTATGCCAAAGGTGGTATCTAGGGTATCCTTGAACCAAGCTATTCACTTGCCTACGTTCTTCCCAAATCCACAGAATAGAGGGGAAAAACTTCTGCACACCCTGGATATACACATACAACTACGCTACTACTTGGACAGAACTAAAAGTAGCAGAAAAACTGACCAACTATTGGTAGCATATGCTGCTGGGGTGCAAGGAAAAGCAATTTCCAAACAGACAATTTCAAAATGGATAGGAAATTGCATTCGATTTTGTTACTCCTTTCATGGAAAGTCAGTTCCTGCAAACATCAGGCCTCATTCCACAAGGGCCACGGCCACCACTACAGCCTTCCTCACAGGGGTGGCTACCAAGGACATTTTAGAAGCTGCTACTTGGAGCTCCGTGCATACATTTGCCAAACATTACAATCTACCTTTATACTCCAGATCCAGAGCAGGCTTTGCTACTGCAGTCCTGCAGGGGATCTTAACTACACCATCCTTTTCTTAGTGCCTCCTCCCCCAGATTAGCTATGGTATTCTACCCATATGTTATGACTGCAGATGCATCCTTGAAGGACATAGTACAGTTTTGTACCTACCATAAATGTAGATGTCCGATAGGTATGCATCTGCAGTCAGGTTTACCCTCCCTCCTACCCCTCTGGTATTCTTAGGGTGTTTACCCCTCTTTTAGCTAGCTGGGGGAATCTATTATGGTGTATTTGTTTGTATACACTTGTGTATATATATATATATATATATATATATATCTATAATTTTGCAAATGTTTGGAATTCTATTGCATTTCTCCAAATTTAGCCTTCCTAGAGGGCACCTGGCATCTGGGGCAAGAAAAACTGAGGAAAATGGTGCCGGCTGATGCTTTTATACCCCAGACGCTCTGACGTCGGGGAAGGTGTGACATCAGCCGAGGCCAGACCAGACTTTGGAATCCGGTCGACCGAAGGGCTGCCTGAGGCAGGACAACCCATATGTTATGACTGCAGATGCATACCTATCGGACATCTACATTTATGGTAGGTACAAAACTGTACTTTCTTCTTCAACATCTGGCATTTGTAAAAAGGCTTCTAACATGCCTAGGGTACACAATAAACGAAAATAAATCACAACTGGTACCCTCTCAAGAAAATTACATTCCTGGGTGCAAGCTGGAATACAACTGCCCAGATGGCTTACCTTACGCCAGACGAACAAAGGCAACTGACTGTATACTCCAAACAGATGGCAACAAAACCCCAGTTATCTGCAAGACAAATTCTGCAGGCTTTGAGGTTCATGGCATCCTGCATTCTACTAATTTCGTATGCAAGACTGCATATGAGGAAACTTCAATGGTACCTAAAAAGTTTATGGAGTCAACATTGTCACAGTCTGGAAACAATGATTCCTCTCATTCCCTGTCTACAACAGGAGTTTCTTTGGTGGGCAGAGACATGTCACCAAAACAAGGGAGTGTCATTCACTCTACCCCCTGCCACCCAAACCCTAACTACAGACGCATCAGACTATGCTTGGGTGGCCCACCTGGCAGGGAGATGCATTCATGGCATATGGAGCCCAAAACAAATGCATCTGTATGTCAACCAGAAAGAGATGCTAGCTGTTCAGAATGCCCTGACAGCCTTCAAGGACTTACTTCATCCAGGACAACTACTGATAAAGACGGACAACACCACGGTTATGTGGTACATAAACAAGCAGGGGGTACACATTCCTACCCCCCCCCCCTTTGCAGACTAGCCATGGCATTGTGGAACACAGCCTTGACTTACCAAGTACATCTTCAAGCTCAATTCCTGCCAGGAAAACAAAACACTCTGGCAGACGACCTAAGCAGAAATCTTATGGATCCGCATGAGTGGAAACTGGATCCACAAATCTTCAGCATGGTAACACAGAAATGGGAGAGCCCAGACATAGATCTATTTGCCTCTTCCCAAAATTATCAACTGGACAATTTCTGCACAAGGACTTATCACAGACGAGCATGGGAAGTGGATGCCCTATCCTTCAGTTGGAAAAACCTATCAGTCTATGCCTTTCCCCTCTACCTCTTCTCCCCAAGGTCTTACAAAAGGTCAGACAGGAAAAAACAAAAAATGATCCTAATTGCTCTAGACTGGCCTCGTCAGCAGTGGTACCCAATTCTAAGGAATATGTCTCAACTCCCTCCTTGGTACTTGCTTCAAATACCTCATCTACTGTATCAGCAGAACAATCAAATTCTGCACACTCTGCTCCAAACTCTGAACCTTGCAGCATGGCTGATCATGTAATTATTCAAACACCACCTCTCAGTAAATCTGTGATGGAAGTCATTTTGGAAGCCAGAAGGAGTAGTACTAGAAAATCTTATGCTGATAAATGGAAAAGATTCTGTGCTTGGAATCAAGCACAAGGAACTGATACAGCAGGACCACATATTCCTCAGATATTACAATACTTAACTGAGATGCTTGACAAAGGCCTATCTTTCTCATCAGTCAAAATCCATGCCTCTGCCATTTTGGCTCATTATAATACAGAGCCACCAATCTTTTCTCATCCTTTACTAAAGCAGTATCTTAGAGGAGCCAAAAATTTAAGGCCTCCTAGAAGATCACCATTACCTGCATGGGACCTCAATTATGCATTGGAAAAGCTCACCCTGCCTCCATTTGAACCAGTCACTACCGCTGATATAAAGTTCTTATCATGGAAGACAGCTCTGCTACTAGCAGTTACTTCAGCAAGAAGAGTTTCAGAGCTACAGGCCCTCATGGCTGTAGAGCCTTTTATCATATTTTACCCAGACAGGGTGTCTCTCAGGACAAATCCAATTTTCATGCCTAAGGTGGTTTCCAGTGTGGCTCTTAACCAAACAATTCATCTGCCAACCTTTTATCCAAATCCACAGAACAAAGGGGAGAAAATTCTGCATTCCTTGGACGTACACAGACAGCTAAGATTTTCCTTGAGCAGGACTAAAGCTCTAAGAAAAACTGACCAATTACTAGTGTCATATGCTGCAGGATCAGAAGGAAAGGCTATCTCAAAGCAGACAATTTCAAAGTGGATAAGCCACTGCATCCGTTTCTGCTACTTACACCATGGTAAAACTGTGCCCAAGGGCATTGGGTCTCATTCCACCAGAGCCGCAGCTACTTCAGCAGCCTCTCTCAGAGGAGTACCAACCAAAGACATTCTAGAGGCTGCTATTTGGAGTTCTGTTCACACCTTTACAAAGCATTACCATTTGCCTCTTTACTGTACTCGCGGTAGTGGTGCTTCTATAGCGTTGTCACCTCACAGCAAGACATTGTCACGTTGGATTCTCAGCTAGAGTGTCTTCTGTGTCGAGGCATGCGTGAATGGGTGTGCCTTCCTTGAAGGTTGTGCGTCAGGGCTGGTAACTCGGTGCGTAAAAATCCACTACCAAACATTAGCGGACCGGAGTTCCGCTGTGGTGACCCCTAACCGGGATAAGCCGAAAGACACACACACACACCATTTGCCTCTCTACTCTAAGTCCAGGGCAGGCTTTGCCTCTGCAGTACTGCAGGGCCTTATAGTCGCACCTAATACTATTTAGCTCCAGCCTCCCAACCATAGCTTTGAGATTCTACTCAAATGTAATGACTGCAACAGTGAAACACGAAGAACATAGCACAGTTGTGTACACTTACCATAAATGTAGATGTTCGAGTGTATTCACTGTTGCAGTCCAGGTTACCCTCCCGCCATCCCCCTGTCATTCTACAGTTTCTTTCCTTCTCTAACTTCTACAACCTATGTGGTGTATTTGCTTGTAGATGAAGGTAAAGTTTATATTGATGCATATATATATATATATATATATATATATATATATATATATACTTTTGCTACCTTTTTGGGGGCACCTGACATCGGGGGCAAGAAAAACTAAAGAAAATGCCGTTGGCTGCATGTTTTATACCCCTGATGTCATGGAAGAGAAGACAGCAACCGACGCAGGACCCAAGACTTTGGAATTCAGGCCGACTGAGGACAACCTGCCAGCAGATTACCCAAATGTAATGACTGTAATAGTGAATACACTCTAACATCTACATTTATGGTAAGTGTACACAACTGTACTTTTCTTCTTCTGTTTCCACAGCTTGTAATTCAGGGACTCAAACCTCCCCAAAAAACAGAAATGTTTGGAGCCCAGAAAGCATAGGAAGTACTCTGCTGCATGGTCTCCAAGATCCGCTCCAATCTTGGAGGGACCTCCTAAAGTTAGTGTCTAATCCAGCACTCTCGGATCTGACAGTCATAGTCTGTAAATCTTCTTGGATCCAGAGTCCCCTTATCTGTCTGGACACAGTGTTTCTTAGGCTCAGATCTCCCTTTTTACAGGAGACACCTAGAAAGTAGTCTTGTACTCCCTCCACCTCTTCCTTGGTCAGGTCTTTCAAAGTCTTTGAGGCAGATGTGGACAGGATGATGAAGAAATTCCTTAGAACACAGATCCAGATGAGGGTATTACCATATGTCTCCCATCGGATCCGTGAGCTTTCAGTCGTCTTCAAACTCGATTGTGACTCCTCTGATCTGACCTGTAGTTTCAGAGCCATCGGATCCGACCGTGATGACAGTCAAAATGTCAGATCTGAGCATAACATCATCTTTGACTCTTTCCCTGACCTGTTTGGTTCTGATCTACACTGAGCAAGATTAGTCTTGGATCTGAAGCATTGGTGCCAGGTCGTAGGGTGTGACTTCGACTCTGAGGTTTTCAGAGCCATTGCTTCCCCCTGGTGCCTCAGCTCTGGTCCAACTCCTTCCTCAGAGTGGAGATCTGGAAGAGGTGGAGAATCAGCTAAGCTGAGAGCTTTGGCTCCGGTGAGTTAGGGTTCTTCTACTGGTCCCTCTGCCTTCAAGGTAGTAGAGAGGGCTTTTTCCCACCCTAGGACTTCTTCACTTCTCATGTCCTCTGATTCTTTCACTGTTCCTCCATTGGATTTAAGCTCTAAACATTGTCACCCTACTCTACAGGGACAGCCAGCCCATAAGAGCTTCCATGCAATTGCTATGCAGGAACTTCCATTTCTTCTCATACCTCTCAAGAGAATCTCATTGAAGAGATTTCTCAGAAGAGATTGTGTAAGAGGAGGCACTTGGATTCCCCTCAGGAATCTTTGACTGAAGACACTGATTTTGATGAGGGAGAAGGGTCCCCAAGGTCACCACCAGGGGATATTTCCTTTAGAGACATTTTAGAGATCCTGTGCCAAATAGGTGTTTGGTCCTCCCAAAGCCCTTCCCAAGAGTAATCTGTGTTCCTAGAAGCCTTCAGGTCTTTCTCATCTATGTCTTGGGTTGCCCCTTTGGTGGATGACCTTATAGACCTCATCTCTTCCTTGGCTTGGAAGGAACTGGACACCTTAGAGCCCATCCCGTCAACCAAATAAGATCCTTGGAGCCCCTAAAGACGGGCAATTTTGAAGTACGGGGATCCCTGCAGATGCTGTGATTATTGTAGCAGCCCCCAAAAGGAACTAGCCAAACAGAGTTCCATTGTCCATCCTCCTAATAGAGAGTTTAGGACATTGGACAGATATGGAAAGCACATTTACTCTTCAGCAACCTTTGCCTTGTAGTCACTTAACTACCTGGCGCAATTTACTAGGTTACAGAGGGACTTGATAAGGGAACTTTCTAAGTCTACCTTGGGTTCCATGTCGGCAGAGGAAGGGAGAACTTATTCCTCCCAACTGGCTACCCTATAGTCTATATCGAATGTGACCATGAGGTTAATTTCTCACTTGGCTGAAGTTTCCTCATGGTCTGCTGGTTCAGGTATAGTCATTAGGAGACATGCGTGGATGAGGTTGTGATTTTGCAGAGATCTTTAAATCTTCATTCATCAATGCTCCCTTTGATGGATCTTCCTTATTTGGTCCCACAGACATACTTTCCGACAGTGAGCAAAACGGAAAGACCTTTGTTGCTGTTGGAATCCATTTTTCTACCTCGCAGAGATCTTTTTCCAGAAATCAACACTGTGATAGAAAAATCTGGTTGCAAAAATCTCTAGGACCTTATCAAGACTCATTTGGAGATTTTACTCCCAGACAGAAAAGAAAATGAGCAAACACAGCCAATGAAGCTGTTTAATGTACAAAGTAAAATAAAGGTGAGAGCTTACTGAAAGGACAGTTACTGCGGTCATCTAGGTTATGTATGGAAGATTATAGTTCTCTAAGTATTTTTGATAACCTCAGTACTGATTTTTATGAGAGAGGCTGTGGTTATAAAGAAGTTAATGGTGTTGCCACAGAGGTTATGGTATTGAGGGAAAGACAAAGGAGGGGCCCTATTTTTCTTAAAGGAAGGAGAGAGCTGCTATTGTTAAACATTTAAGTTGCAGACAACCCAGAACAAGACTTACTTTTTCTAACAATGTGAGTGATGTTTGTATGGTTATAAAAAGGAATTGGTCCATTTTACTGATTGATGAGGGGCTAAGAAAACTCGTAAGGATGCAACCAAGCTTCTATTTTAAAAATGCAAGGAATCTTAAGCAGAGACTTTGCTTCAAACATAATTCTGTGTGTTGAACAACCGTCATCTTCTAGGTTAGGTACCTATCATTACCGTAGTTCTAAGACCTGTGCTTATTTTATAGATACTCCATTCTTTGTAGATCCCACTACTGATATTAAGTATGAATTTAGATTCTATGCTGATTGCAAAAGTAAAGATCTGGTGAATCTTGCCACCTGTAGGGATTGTCCCTATTTTT